>NW_024884733.1:12636800-12796819 GCF_019232065.1 Centrocercus urophasianus | reverse complement strand
CCCTCCCTCCCTCCTTTCTTTCCTTTCCTTCCTTTCCTTTTTTCTTTCTTTTCTTTCTCCAAACATCATTTCTTGTTATTTGTTTTCCCTCTGGCCTTTCTTACCTGCTTTAGCACAGTTATTTGAGTATTTATACATTTGGATTCCAAACCTTCTATATGACTTGGGTATAAAAGACTTTCACATGTTGTTATTATCCAGGAAAACAGTTGCAAATAGGATGCTCCCTGAACCAGTAGTATCTTGCTAGACCACACAAAATATGGCATGTTTCAAATCCCATCTTGTAGCTTGTAAGGCAAAGTCAGCACACCCTTTACTGCATTTTCTGGAAAGAAAAAAGAAAAAGCAAATAAAAACAAATAAGAAGAGAAAATGTTGTTGATTTCATATACAGAAATGTAATTAAAAAGCACAGCAAACACTTTCCAGATAAATTTGACTCTGTTTTGTCCTCTGAACCTACAGATCTTTCAGAATCCAGTGTGCATCCCTGGAGTTTGCCAGAACAGGTTTCCAGTGTAATAATGCAATGTTGATTTCTTGAGGGTTTAGTAAGACAAATAAGTAATTGACTGTAAATACACCGATTCATTTTTTTAGTAACTGAATTCTATACACGTGATTTGTAGCTCATTATTATTATTATTCTGAAAGGGTGCATAGCGTAAACATGCGTTATTAAACTATTTTTCATTGCTAAACCTTTGACAGAAGCATTTGTTCTTATTTAATTATCATTATCACCTTCTTCATGCCCCATTCTCAGCTTCAAACTATGGACATTTTTAAACACGCAGGTGTTTCTAAAAATTACATGTTATTAACAAAACATGCATTTTAAGCGCTTAAAATAGCAGCTTCAGTACAACCTGATCCATCAGTTGTACGTTCACAGTTTGTTTAAGCTGCAATTGCATTTCCACAATACGTTTTTCTCTAAGGGGCATCCCTTCTGAGCTGGTTTTCATGTCTGTGGGCACGCTGCAGGGCTGGAGGCAGCAGTGCCATGCCTTCCCTGGCCCATCCTGCCTCCTGCCCTTTCCCTATGCTGATGTTGCTTTCCTGGCCCTCCTTGGCTGACATAGCACCCTGAAAAATCTTGCTTGGCAACACCTTCAGTGACTTCTGGGAAGGAGCCTTCATGAGTAATTGGCAGCGAGCAAGTTGGCGGGCCTACTTGTCAGTGTACTCTGCCTGGGAAGGAAAGGCTGTTGCCATGGCAACTGCAGATGCTATGGTCCATACTTTATGGGCGAGGCTTGGGCGTTGCATGCAGGCCCCTGTGCCCCGTGCTGTGCCACATGCTGTGCTCAGCATCTGTGCCTGCCTGCCGTGCTGCTGGAAGTGTTACACACCACAGGTGAGGAAACGGTATGGTTTAGGCAAGGAACCTCTGACTGGCAAGGAGTTATACACACATAGGGCTGCTTAACATTGTTACTAGCTGAACTGGAATGCCTCTTGTGATATGCGGAGCTTCAAACAACTCGGAAAATAAGAAAGGAGGAGGGAATTTGGTGAAGTGATTGATAGAAGGAAACAGCATGGCTCAGGTGCCAATCCTGTGGAGCCACAGAGAACCTCAACACTGAGGGTTGTTTCTTGTTTTACTGGGATGTAACAACAAAAACGCTAAGTGTGTGGGAGCAGCTGCAGCACCAAGAGACAGTGAGATGGGAGTCTGCTGCCCAGCACACAGAATTAGAGGGGGGGGTTAAACAGAATTGAGGGGGGGGTTAGGAAGGGAAAGGGACAAACTGAGGAGCCTGGTCCTGCTTGTGCCAGCTGCTGACAGTTCTGCAGGTGTGACCCGGCCTCAGCTACAAAACCTCCGGCACAGGTGCTGAGCGTTGCACCACCGTGACAGAACTGGGCTCTCCAAATTACAGCAGAGAAGTGATATCTTAGCAGAGAATTGAGTGGGAAGTGACAGATCTTGCTGTAAAGGAAGTGGAGAGTGTATAAGAGTTAAAATAGATTTTTCTCTGAAATGCCCATGTAACTTCAATAGCTCCACGGGAGTTTTAGGATTACAAATGACAGCAAAATTTGTGCCATTCTGCATAATTGTATTCCCTACAAAGAAAGTTTCCTACATCTTTCAGCAAGGATGGTACTTTCCTTAGAAGGAAAATAATTTCCAAATGACACCCTTTATGCCAAGGATTAAAAAGGTCTAACAAGGAGTTCTAAAAAATAATGAAGCGTTTACATTGAATTCTTTAGTTTTACAGGTAGAATAATGGCATGAAAATAAGGGAAAATTTTAATTGGTGGAGGGAAGATGAAACACGTTGGTTCTCAACTTGTCACTACATTCATCCTCTCTCGTAGCTCCAGCCATTTTTGCTGGCAATGTGCAGAACTATATTTGTCTTTACTGGGGTTTAGCTTAGCTAAAACCGATCCAGTTTTATCATTTCTAACATATGATTTCAGTCTTGCTTAAGGTAGGTCTGTGACAGCCAAGAACGAGTCAGATTATCTTGGCTTGGTGTTGGTTCAATTTCTCTTAATTTTATTAATTTAAATTTAGTCACAGGCAACACTCTCATGAAATGCTGTCTCTTTTTGCCCTGTTGCAGCCCAGACTCAGTGATTGCTTGGTTGTCATAGCTGGTGAGCACCAGCTCTCTGTGCTGAGCATACCATTCCGCTTGCCATCTATGGACATTTCTAATTACTTTGGAGGAGCTCCATTTTGTGGCACATGCATAATTAGTTAGTTATTTACATTTTATTTTAGCATCTTTTCTAGCTGGTACACTAATGAAATCCCGTCATGACATCAGACCTTTCCTGTTGAAGTGGGTCTTCCCTTTGGGGATCAACTACCCTTTTAAATTAATGAGCCGCTTTACAGAAACCGCTTCATAATCTTACGAACAGTGTCTGCAAGGACATCTATAAATTGCTTGACTCCTTTCCTAGGGTCTGATCCAAAATCTGTTGAAATTAAAGGAAAAAATATGTTTGTATTACATACTTTGTATCACCTCTTGCATGGGTTTTTGATTTCACATATTTACAATAACTCAGTAAGGAAAGAGGGCCCTTAAACCTTCACTCTCGTGAGCAGAAGTCCACATGGGAAGGAAGGGATGGACGCAGGAAAATTGATGCACACTGGAGACCCAAGGTATAGGATGGACTGTAGGTATGAATTAGTAGCATCCTATTAATACCAAACTTGTTTGTTATTTGAAGACTGAGGAAAATATAGGAAATAAATTATGCAGATTAGTCTCCTGTAGATCTGAGCTTTTATTAGTCAATATTTTGATAAAAACTAAAAAACGGTGAACTCTGATTTTTTATTAGAGACTGTGTGATACTGTTGGTAAAACTTTAAGCAGCACCTTTCTCTGCTCACATCCAACACATCCTGGATTTTTTTAAATGTAATTGAACCACAGGAAAAAAAAAAAAAAAGAGAGAGAGAGAGAGAGAAAAGGTGTTGCTTAGCAACAGCCTCATTCAAATGATCTGAAATTGGTATACTTGCTGGAATTTGGGAGACATCTCAGGGAGCTTGCCAGGTACACAGGCTAAGAAAGAAGCAAATGTCCAAAATGGAGAAGATGGAGAAGTAAAACTCTGCTGTGGTCAGTTTAAATAAGTGTACTCGATCCAACTTTGTTAGAAATTCTGTTGTAGGTGTATGTGTTAAGCACATTTGAGCTTCCTTTCAGTAATGGAAGAATGGTTTTGTGGCAGGCAAGTGTTGATAGTTTCATTAGTTTTGTAATGTTTGTAAATGTGCTTATTTCCCATCAATTTTAGATGAGCTTCTCTTCTCTCACTTCTCTGTAGTTTGCTTGATGAACACACCTGTCCTGACTACAGAGCTTCCCTGACCACAGAGCTGGTGTGGAAGGAGCTGCAGGGTGACAAATTTGCAGCACTGTCTGTTTCCTTGCCTGAACTCCCCTTTCTGACTGCAACTCAGTGCAAATGAAGAGCAAAACCTCAAAGCCTGACTTTGCGTCTGTCTGGGTGAAATAGTATGTGATAAGGAGTAGAGAAGAGTAGGGTTTGGCATTGATTTCTCTGAAAGAAAATTCTGTGTGTGTGCCATTTTCTTCATTTCCCAGGAGAGGTCACCCTTCTGCTGCAGGCCTGTGCAAACATTCTTGCTGTTGGGTAAGCACCCACAAGACACAGCAGGGGACTATCTTGTGAGATTCTGGATGCAATCTCCAGTCCTAGATGCTTTTGTTTTGTATGCAATGATATCAGTGCTTTGTGCACTGCCATTTTGATCAGCTCCCTTTTGGGCTGCTGTGTAGCTGTTGTTTTGTGACTGAGATTTTTTCTTTTTTCCTTTTTTCTTGCATTTTGAAGTCTCCCCCACTGTTTTTCCATGATCTATGAAGAAGAAGAGAGAAGTGACTCAGCAGTTTCTCTCCATGTACTCTTGATTTGCCATTCAAGCAATCAGGAAGAGATTTCCAGTCTTCAGTGACTTTAGGTCAGGAAGGATGAGAAGAACATCTGGGATGGCACTCCTGGGTTCAGGAGTTCAGGAAAGCCATCCGTGGCGGTATGTGTTATCCTGGTGTCACAGGTTAATTAAGTATCTTCTGTTTTCCCCAGTATTTTAGGGAGTTCTTTAAAATCCCAGTAAATTATATTTGTAAGCCTGCTTGTTCTCCTGCCTGGAATTCAGTGGCTGAATTCCTGCGTGCCGGGAGAGCCAGAGCACATTGCCTCTTTGTGGCAGCATAGCCTTAAGTATAAACATTTACAAGGTACAAGGGAGAAACTGCAGGAATCTGAAACATTGTCTCTATTTTGAAATGGACCATTGCCTTATTTTTGCCAGATTCGTTGATTTTTGGGTGTCCCAGCTAATGCACACAGCTCCAACTAAGAAAACAGGCAGGTGAAAAATGAGTAATTTTTTCCCTTGCATGTCACACAGGAAGGAGTTCTGAGAGAGAAAAAGTGACCATAGCTTCTAGACAATTAGAGTGAAACTAGTTAAAATTCTGCACCTCACACTCTTGTAGGGGGAGAATTGCATTCCTGTGTGGTTTAACTTGCCAATTCACTTGTAGAATCAATTATAAAATGCAAATATTTATGAATCACTGTATATGTTGTAATCTTATTTTCAAAACAAACATTGCTTTGTAGTGAGGCTCTTAAATGTTGTGACTCAAGAGATTTTATATCGTTTATCCCATTTCAAGTAATAAATTGCAGGGAATAAACGCTGCTGTTCTGATAGAAGGACTGTGTAGCGACTACTGAAAAGCTGTCCCTATTCAACAAATTTTTAAAAGTTGCATTAGTGTTAAAATAGTTTTTTTTTGTTGTTGTTATTTAATCACGTCATAACTAAGCTGATGGCAATATTCACATTTAATTTGGCTTGTGAGCCTTGGACTGCACATGTCTCTCTGCCTTGAAAGGCAGGAGCTTTCCTGCAGTTGCTGCTTGTGCTGCTTTTCCCCTTCAGCTGAGTGTGGATGGTGAGAAGGGAGAGAAGGAAGGCAGTTTGATGAGAGAGCTCAAGACAGAAATAACTGAGAAGGTATGGAGGATAGGAAGAAGATGGAGGGGATAATGAAGGTTTTGCTTTTCATGGTGAGTGCCCAGAACACGGACATGCCCTGCTAAGAGTGGGTAGGAAATGCTCTGCATCCCCACTGTTCTCAGAAAAGGATGAATGTTTCAGAAGCAATGTGAGGTGTACAGGGAAGATCCCCTCCTGATCTGCAGGCATGATATAGGAGCTGGTTTTCCCCCTGAGTCCTTCTATCCAATGAGTCCTTGACTGGGGACTTGCTGGCGCCTTGTGCATTACCCCACTGACCCTTGGGCTGTACCAGTCCAGTGCCTGGTTAATTACAATTAGCAATGGAGTAGGAACAGAGGAGGGACTGGGAGAGCTCACTGCATGTTACCCCAGAGACGGTGACTAGAATTTGTATTTTCAGCCAAAGGCCAGCTAGGCAATTCTGAGCAGAGGAGTGTCCTCGTTCTAGGTTGCATTGGAAAACCTTATGAGGAAAATCAGCTGGACTGATTTTGAGAGCAAGCACCTTGTGATCTGCTCTGTTGGGAACTGACAGGAAATAAAGCTGCTGCCGTAAAGTTATGAGATTAATATCACTTTGCAAGATGGATTCTGGTGCCTTACCTTGATTATATTTCTCCCTACAAGAGAAAATAGTGAGATTTTTTAAAAGGGCAGCCTGGCCGCAGGAAGCGGCTCTGTTTCTGCAGCAACTTGTAATGTGGCTGTATACAAATACTAATGGCTTGCATGAAGCCCAAGTATTTCAGGAGCTGGGTTAGGTACAAAGATTAAGACCAGGCCTGATAGGCAGATACAATGTCCTTTATCAAACTACAGCACAATAGTAAGGGACAGTAAATCAAAGTGTGTGGAATAACTGGATTCTTTCATTGTGGAAAATACATTACACATTAATCATCAACTTCTGTTTGCTGGATAGACATAAACATGACAGGGATGGTTATTTTCTTCCAAATTATGTGATTTTATAAAGATAATTCATCCCTGTGCAGAAAGACACTGAAGTAGGTGTTGGCCTCTTGTACAGGGCACTCACAGTATGCAGCTCTGAGCTGAAGATTATTTTGCACTTATTAATTTGTCTGGATTTATAATTAAGCTCATCACATGGAGCTTGAATAAATCACGGTGTAAAGGTATTATTAGAATGTAGTTATATAATATGCATGTGTCTCCAATATTAATCTGCTATACATGTCTGTATATTAGGTCTATAGCTGCATGACACTGTGTTTATTAAGACCTAGCGTTTGTATATTCTGGTAATGCAGATCTTTCCTCAACTGCTTGCGAGCCTGGGGGTATGCAACATCCATTTGTCATTGTATGCTGATGAAATACTGATAAAAATGAAAATGCTGCTAAGAAATGTGGACCTGCAGTAATGTGAGAAGCTACAATTTCAGGGGCTTGCATGCTTCTGTATCTCACAAACTGACTTATTCCTTTGCTTATTTTCCAAAAGCTCTTATATAAAATAGCAAAGAACATGTAGTCTCTGTTTGCAGAGGAAGGTAGAGATAACCCAAAAAGCGAAATTGCTGAAATATTCTATATTTAAGAGAGAAGAAAATAATTTGAAAAAAAATGTGTTTGGATAATTTGTCTGCTCTGCTTGTACTCTGTACTTTGTAACATTCTTAACAAATGCTATTTACTTAATTATAAAATGATAGGAATGAAAAGGAGGAAAGTCTGATATTGTCTTTAGTATAATAGCTGTAGATGTCTTAGACTGCAGTTCTGAAGGTACTCTCTTTTCATACAGATAGAGCACTTGGAGAGGGAGTAACAGGAAGAGAAAACTTCTCAGTTACTTCAGAAGCCCAGAAAACCCCATGGTGCTGGCTGGGTGGAGAATAGCTGAGCAATTATTGTTTAAATCAGTACACAAATCATGTGTGACTAAAAGTCTCCTGTCACATGCTGCCTGCTGTTGCAGAATGCTCTGCACATCTGCATGCATGGAGCTTCGTGGGTCACTGACCCTGACGGTGCTGCGTGCCCTCATCTTACTCTGGTGCCCATCACTCGGCAGTGCTGCTCCTCACGTTGGCTAGCGCTCTGTCTAGAGGAGCTGTGGCAGACTGTCTGGCTTTTTAGGCTGGTTTTGGTCCTCTCATATATTTCCCCAAGCAGTCAGACTGCTTAAGGAATAAATAAATGTTTGAATTACAAAACCCAGCCGTTATCAGTAAAGATGACAAGGGGCAATAAATTGTTGAAAGTTAGAGAAGTCAGAGCTTTTCAAGCCTTTCCTTTTGTCCTCCTCCTTTTTATTTCTTTGTCTTTCTGGGGAAAGATAAAAATCAACTTGACAAAGGAATATTCGTACTGAATGATCGGGAAGTAGACCACAAAGATATTATTTAAATGAAACGTATTTCTAACAGTTTAGCATTTGGAAAAAGTCTAAACACGTTAAACCTGCCTCTGCTTAAAGCAGCCTTGTAGTGAACTGGTAAACAGAAGAAAGCCACTATCCTTCCCACATTGCAGTAGTCCTTGTATTTCCTGGAACGTAGAAAAGTCAACAGGCAGAAGTTTGGTTATGAATTATGAGAGGGAATAATCCACATGCAAAATGGAACTACTACGTGCTTTCTGAAACATGATGGTATTTCTGCTCACTGATGATTTCAAGTATTGTCAGATACTGTAGTTTCCCTTTCCTTTTCACAGATCCAATGACTTCACAGGCTACAAAGACTGGCTCAAAAAATGGTCAGTTATGTAATACTGAAAATAGAACAATCGCTATGACATAGTCCAAATTTTTACCAGTCATGTGGTATCTTTTTTTCCCCTCTCTTAAGCCAAACTACCGAATGATGAGAGCTGGGTTTGTGCTTCATCATTTTCTCTCACAGGAGCAGGGAAGCACAATGCGTTTTATTTTATGTTATTAGCTGGGCTATTGCTGGGCTGCTTTGTGATTGCAGGTCTTTTCCTCTTGCTTCATCATTTTCTGTCATAAGGGAAAAAGCGCAGTGGTGATGAAGGAAGCAACCAGCCATCGGGATGGGATGTAAAGGCAGTAAATTACTGTTGGGCAAGAGGATCTGTAAAGATCTCCTGCTCCCCCTTTGCAGATATCTCTATTATCCTGCCTCCTTGGAGGTGATATGAGAAGGGAGTAAAATTTTAAATAGAACTGTTGGCTCTTTCAGCACATGACTGCACATATATGCAAGTGTTCAAATAATTCTATCTCCATGTCAATACTCAGAGCCATATATCACCCTTTTCTTGCAAGCTTTTATGTACCTGTTCAGGAACATTGGAGTAGGCTGAGCCTGCTGCAAGGGATGAAGATTTCCAGGAGCTGCTGTGGTGGTCCATGTGGCAAAGGGATGGCATGAAGTAGGTTGAGTTTGAAAATGTGTTTTCCTGGTAAAAAATTCTAGAGAGTCTTTACACTGGTGTAATAATGAATAAAATAGACAGATTCACCAGATTTGTATTCTGCATTCAATATCAGAAGAGCAAGGATAGAGATTGTCCCAACCTTCATAAGGCTGTTGATTTATGAAAACTGCCTTATGATTGTTTAAGTTCAGCATTTAAGCAAGTGTTTATTTAAATCTTGTCCATAATTATTTTTCTAAAGAAAGATGCTTTACTGGAATTGTCAAAGGCAGTGAAGAACAAATCTTGCTGTAACTTGTTCTTCATATTTTTCTAATTTAAAACGCTTTGTGGCTAAAACTTTTCTAAGTTTCATGGTTAAAACAACCAACAGGTATCTTTTCAGGAGTAAGGCTGCCTGAATATATCACTGTTATAAAAACTAATTTTTGACACAACCTTGTAGAAGGGGAATAATAAACTCAAAATACTGTGCTGCTGTTGCAGTGAGTATATAACAGTCCTTGGCCTGTGTTGTTATTTTTACAGAGGTGGGCACAGTGAGCTGGAGTGGGAGAGAAATCCTAACTAATAACAGAAATACAAAAATTCTGGTCCGAAGGAGCATGACTTTAAAAAACAATATTTCGTAATGGAGTTCATGAAACAATTGGTTTTGAACTAATGAAGGGTAAAATTGAGCCTTCATACTTATTTTTCTTGCGAGTTATTGTCATTAACTGTGAACTAAAAAGAAGTGTTAGTAGCAGCATAGTTTTGTAACACCCCTCACTGGGATAAAACACCTCATTTTTGCATAAGAGTACAATTATATTGCATGTATCTGGACATACAGACCTGTAGCGCTGTCAGTAAGAGGTGATGAACTGTTGCTTTTTGGCAGCCTTTGGAGATAAAATGCAGGATAGAAAAGCATATAAAGAGGAAAGGCTCAACATAGACCTCAGTGACATGCCATTGACTGAAGGCAAAAGTATGGGAGGTCAATCCCTCTGACAGGGGGATTTCAAGAAAATAATACTCAAAGCCAATCCACAAAGTAGTATTCTTGAGCAGCTGTAATGTAACAATTAAAAGATAAGCTGTTTGAAGATTGAGTAGCCAAGAAAAATCAAACTGAGAAAGAAAGAAATGGTCCAGAACAGCAAAACATGATGAGCCATGATACAAAAGTGTTCATTGTTTCTTTGTCATCTTGAAAATGCCAATTCTGAAACATGAGCAAGTTGTAAATGAACACCAAGAGCAAGAACTGCCAATCTAAAAACGTATTATTAGAACTTTTTGCCGGCAGCACAAAATACAACACTGTGTAAGCTTTTAAAGAAAATAGGACTGCATTGGATCAGAAGCTAAACTAATGTTGTACTGTATCCTCTGGTGCTAACCACTTTTGTGCTTGACTTTTGAAACGCCTGCAAGTAGCTTCTTAACTTAAGATTTTGTGCTCTGAATGGGTGAAATGGCCATCCCATACAAACAAAATAATGTGAATCAGTCCCTAGTTTTTCCATTTATACCCTAAAGAATTCAAAAAGAAACTTTCATTGTTATATCCTTGCCTCTCTGTTATCAGCAGACTTGTTTTCCAAATAACTGTTTGTTACAGTCAACCCCCCAGACTAATGCTTCTGTGCGTATGGATGGGTAGCCTTTAGACAGGATTTTGTTTTTTTGAGTTTATACCTTATTCATGCACCTGCTAGAACACCTTCTGGGAGAATTCATGGATTTTATCTTTAACCAATCCATAAACCATTTATCTCTGCATATCCTGATTGTCATAAACATCTGACATTGTCCTTAAATGACGTACTGTGTTGAATTTCCCTGCCCTCTTTGAAGTAACAACATCTTTATTTGCACATACTATAGAAATTATTTAAGTGGTTGGCACTGGGATGAAGCAGAAAGTAGGACACCGATTTTTAGGAATGTTGAAAAGCCAGATGTGATTCGGACCTTATGGTAAAAATGCATTCTCATCTGTAAGTGGCATGTACAAAGGATGGAAAACTACCCAACAGATTTGCAACAAGAGATTTATTGGTTAGGGTGCCAGAAGGGCAAAGTAGAAACATATCTGAAAAAGTGTCTGAGCATGCCTTAAAAAATCACTTACACCTAGGAGATATAAGGCCCATTCAAGTTGGTCTTTCTTCTAAGAAGGTGGCGTTGTCTTCACAGCCTTCTAACAGATGTTCAGAACGGAATAACCACTCAATGTTATTTTATACAATGCTCAGCCCCTAAAATTGTATTTATTTGGTTGTTGATTTAATGAATGATGCAAAATCAACCAGTCATCCATCAGTAACTATTCTATAACCTATGACTTGGAGGAGGGATGCTGTCTGTACTCATTACTGCTGGCACAATTTCTTTGTGTCCAAGTTTTTAAGAAGTGCCAAAATCAGAGTCTTGATTCTGTAGACACCATTTCTGTCACTTTTGTGCTTTTCTTACTGTCATTTGTGAGCTCCTTTATGCTAGCTGTTAAACACTTCACACATGTGGTTACTGCTTGCAGGCTTTTGATGCTTAGGCTTTCTCTATTTTTCTTTATTTACCGTTAGAAGCAAATACGTTCCTTGTTTAAAAAAGAGAGATGAGAATAGAGGCTGGGTCAGTGACAAGCAGGGGAAATAGGAAGTGCAACAGCCTTGTTACACTGAAGCCTTTCTTGCTTCCAGGTGGAAGTCCTTTTCCTAATGCAAGCATTGAGCACTGTGGTGCTCCTGGTGTGGAGCAGGCGTGTGCTCTTGCTATGCTCCAGAGCTGTTCCCAGATGTGGGCCATGATGGTTGGCACTGGCACTGGCACTGGCACTGAGAAGTGCTCTGCTCTGTCTCCCTACTGTGCTGCTCTCTGGCTTCTCTGCTCAGTGGGGTGCCGATGGAGTGTCTGGGAATGCATGGCATGCCTTGTTTGGGGGATTGGAATCTATGTCTGAGTGCAACACTTTTGAGGAAGCAAACAAAATTCATACTGATGCAGCTTGCCTTAATATATTAAACTTTGTGTTATAAGTGTGGCTCACAATTGTAATGGCCTTAGAAAAGGCAAACAGGCACAGAAGACAAACAGAGATAGAAAATATCCACTCAGCTGTAAATCTAGTTTTTCTGTCTGGCATTACCAGGTACTGTAACATCTGAGAGCTAATATTTTTGTGTAGCTAGCCCATAGAAATATGTGTCACCATAAGCTATTCAGACTCAATTGAAAAACAAACAAACAAAAAACACCCTTTTCTGTTAAAATCATTCTTTAAAGTACAACTCTGAGAATTATCTGTAGCCTGGAGCCAGTCTCGCTCCTTGCTCAGGCTCAGAGAATGCTGGCTGGGGCAGTAAGCTTGGCATAGAAATGGAAAATGATGTTGCAAGCATTTGGAGTGCCTGCTTCCAGCAGAAAGAGAACATAATTCTGACAGCATAGGATTTTTGCTACCTCCATAAATGCTCATGCTTATTCTGAGGGTGAGAATTAAGAAAGGAGGTGGCATCCTTCCCTCCCACCCCTGCACAAAGAGTGAGGACGCTGTTTGAAGAAGTAGAGTCTTTAGGTGTGACAGTACAGTCAGTTATGCTAGGAATACTGAGGACTGATTTGATGAAAGTTAATTCTTTTTCTCAAAGCCTGAAGGTTGTATACAAGGGCACCAGAATATATTGAATGGCTTGGATGGATGCGGGGTTTAAGGAGTTTGAGGTGCTTTGTGACACATGTCATTTCTGGAAAAATGAGCCATCCAGAGAAACAGTTTGTCTGCCCTGATGTGCCAAGGAACTTTATGTATTGGCAACAATGATGGAGTGAGAGTGCAGCAAAAGCTAAGCGTTGCAAAAGACTAGAATTTTCATGAGGGACATGAGCAAAAGACAGTCAACACTTTCAGCAGAAATACATACAACAGAGAGTGGAAATTTAAGGACCCTAAGAGTTATAGCGGGTATAGTAACATAGGTGTACCTATAGCCAAATTGAGGATAGTTAGTACCCACTCAATCACTTAAGAGGCCAAGAGAAAGCTAGAGAAGCTGCTTCTTCTGTGTTTTCTTTTTCTTTTTCCAACCAGTTGTTTGATTTCAAAAACTTTGATTATATTGCAATGGTGACATCTTCAAAAGTCCTTAGGAATTGTGTAACTTTGTTCCTACTGCAATTAATTATTAACTTCAATTTGATTTCTAGTTGACTCTCATTGAGAATCCTACCCTATCTACATTTGAGAGAGTAGAGGTGGGAAGAAATAAAGAAAAAAAGAAATACTACATACAGGAACACTGGATGAACTGCTGTGTGATGAGTGGTGTACTTGTGGAAAAACTATGGGAAGCAGAGGGACAGTGCAACTCTGTGTGGTGTTAACGTGTGAGCCACTTGCTGGCTATCAGCTTTCTTGTCTGTAGCATTTTTTTTAAGCAGCCAGCCTGAGCAGTTGAGACTGGAGGCATTGCACAGTTCAGCAGGAGAGTATTGACACCACACACAGCTTCTGATCTCCCAGAAACCTGTCATCACAAATCGTGAGGAGAGGCCTTCTGTACGCATCTCACCTTGCCTCCCGGCTTCACAAACGTTTAACAGGAATGGTTTTCAAAAACAGAGGTTCTTTCTATAATCATTGTCCTCTAGAAAGATTTGAATTTCAGGTTTATGATTTAGATAGGGTCTTTCAAAATGGAACTTTTAAGTTCTGTTATCTGCGGTTTGGGAATCGTTTCCACACGATGGAGACTTGGGTTGCTTCCTCTTTTTGGCTGAAATCTCTTCCATCTCCTCAGCACTTCGATCATTTAAGGATGCAGTGAAGTTTTCTAGCCTCATGTTGTTGGTATCTGAGGAATGGACAAGATCTCATCTGTGGAGATTGCTCTTTTGGAGATTGCTGCTGATACCTGCATGTGGTATCTGAAGAGGTGAGGGGTTCTTGTGAGGGTGGTAGATCCATTCCTTGAATGACAGGCAAAGCACGTCAATGGGAGAGAAGACTTTTTTTCTCAAATAATGGATTCCTATTGAAGCTGACAAGGTGAGAAGTGAAGTCAGAGCACCTGCAGGGTCTGCACAAAGTGCGGGATGCAGAATGGAGGTGGTAGCAAGGAATTTGATTTTTGCAATTTTTTTTTTTTTTTTTTTTTTTTTTTTTTGAGGGAAGAGTATGCATTCATTGAAGCAAAGAGAACACAGGAAGAAAATACTGCAGGGGTTAAAGTAGAGGATAAGAAAAGCATAAATGGAAAAAACCCAAACTCCTAGCATCTGAGAAGCTTCAGGTTATGATTAGTTTTCATCAGTTTCATAGACCATTTCTTAGCAATGAGTCACTGTAAGTTATCCAGTCCTTTCATTTCCACATGGGCTGACTGAATGCAGCAGTTATAATCATTGTTTCTGATGCCTGTAGTTGGGCTCCCTTCCTTTATGACTCTGATGCTGTAGGATTTTGCAACTGACTTAAACAATAGGAAATTTGATCTCTGAATTATTCCCTGTTGAGCAGAGGCTTCTATCTTTATTCTTGCTTCAACATACAACCGATTAAAAGAAAAAAAAGGATGCTAGCATCTCTCCTGCTACGATGCATATGAAGTATAATTGGACACCACAAAAGGGTGCATATATCCCCTTCTATAATGGCACAGCAGGGCTGGAAGGATGTGCAAAATCTGGGCCACAACAGATGACCACCTGTTATTAGAGGTTAAATCTCTAAACGTTTATTATCCATTCCCTACTATGCTATAAAAATTTTTCTTCCACTCAGGAAGCAAAATGCAATTTGAAAGTTGATATTCTCAAAGTTCACGTTTTTGGCATTTTTTTCTTAATACAGGAGTCAATATTCCTTTTATTAAATACGCACAGTGGCTATGCTTTTTTTTTTTTTGAAGAACAACACATTACTTTTCTGAATATAGAGGTAATCAAAATTCAGTCAAGTGGGATGACTCTGTGAGTTCTGACATCAAAGGGCAATACATTTGATTGATATCAGTCAGATGGCAATATTGTTTGAAGAAATGTAGTCAGAAGACGGCAATTTAAAGGCTGTAAAAAGTTACTGGAGATGCGAGTGCAGTGTTCCATACTGATTTCCCACGTACAAGTCTGTGTATTAGAGAATTGGCAGTAACATGGCAATCTTGTCTCTCAGACACACACATCGTCTGAAAGGACAGAGGAAGAAAATCAAGCTCCTACTTTTCAGACAAGATAGTAAGTGGGGCATTAAAAATACACTAGTAAATATTTTTTTCGTTGTGTTTCTTGCAAAGAAAGACTAGGGTTTAGATTTTGCTTGAAATATATAGAGCACATAGTATTACTGAACATTAATAAGCCACAAACAACTTTGTCTTCTTTGTCGTATGTTTATTTGCAGAATTGTATTGATTCCACCATCTGCATGGAGAGAACAACAACTCTGTTATGTCTTTCTGACAAATATCAAACATTAGCTATATAGATACAGTTGGTTTTTACTCTATTTCCCTGTCTTGTTTTTTGTCTTTGTTCCTTAACATAAGTAATGCAGCAATGTCCTTTTACTGTAAATGGTTTCTTTGCAGAATATGTCACACAGTCATTACTCCCTGCAGGGTTAAAAAAAATGCAAAAAGCTACCTATGGGATTAGAACACTGCCAGCAAAGCCAAGTGAAAAGAAATCATTACAATTACTAGAAAACATTTTCCACTGCTGGTGAAATGTACCAAAATTGCAGCAAAATGATTATAAAAAATGTTAGTCGTGCAATAAAACATTATAATAAAAACCAGTCTGAATAGCTATAGAATATTGCACAAATTTAATGTTGAGGAAAAAGTCTATATGGCATCAAATAAAGGCTAGATACCATTTGATGTATAGATGTGAAACTGGTCTTAAACACTAATTCAGAATATACTGGTCTGGGAGGCAGATGGAATGTAGTGTTGAAGAAATTCAAGGCTGTTGTTAGAATGAAGTATCATACCATTGTAGTATGGGTAGGGAAACGCCTAGAAGTTCTGGCTTTCAACTTGGACCTCACTATGCCAGAGACTGCTCAAATATGAAGTGAAAGGTGGCCTCATTCAAACCAAAACAAAAACAAAAACCAAAACCAAAACAAACAACAACAACAAAAAACAAAGCACAAAAAAATATTTTAAAGACGGACGTAGTTGAGCCAGCAGAGGTTCAGCATGGGCTCAGCATGGGTGGTTTCTTTCTTTTTTCTTTTTGAAAGAAGTAAATCAAACCAGTTTTAAGGAAAGGTAGCTAGAGATATTTATAGGCTGCTGCCACTTGAGCATGAGGAACAGTTAGAATGAAAGCAGTATATCTTCAGAAATGTAACGTGTGGAAGATGGGGAGTCTTAAAAATACCTCAATTTCATATTTTAACTTACCAGTTTTTTTTTTTTTTTAATCTGTTTTTTTTTTTTTTTTTTTTCATCATGAAAGGTAAGATCAGACCTGGTGTTTAAAGGATGCTGCTTTACAGAATCATCAAATCACAGACCCTCTGAAACTGGAAGGGACAGCCAGGGACTCTCCAGCCCAGCCCCTTATCGCCACTGGGCCAGCTGCAGCACGTTGCTCTGGACCAGTGGGGTGCTGAATATCCCTGTGGGAATATCTGGGAGTTCTATTCCAATTGCCATATTCTTCCTTGCCAAGGAAGGGAAGTGAGAGGAAGGTAGTTCAATGGCAAGCTGCAAAACAATCCTCTTTCTTAGTTGCTTTACCCTTTATTGTCTCGATCTCCTCACCTAAGACCCCCAGATGGAGGCTGGCATTTTGAACATCAGCATCAGTCATTGTAGCACTTCCAGAAGTTCCAACCTGAAATGGTTTGCATTTGAGCAGGAGAGGAGAGTCTCTGGGTGCAGAGATGAATACTTTTGACCTGCTATTCATCGCTGTTTTACTCCAAATATTCCAAAAAAGGATCAGAATAATTCCCTGTAGCCCCAGGTTCTCAGGCCAGGCTCTTATCCAACCCCAATGGACAATTTAGGGCTTCACACTCCAAGCACATGTCACTTTGCGTAAAATGCTTATTGCAACAGAGCTGTCAGTAGAACAGAAATAACAGTCTCACAGAATGAAAAACTTCTGAGGCTTTCCAGGGATTATAGATTGTGTTGTTGCTGTTTAAGAAAAGATAATATTTCTTGAAGGCAAGTTACCTTTCATGGCTCTTGAATACTGAGCCATGCAAACTTCTGTCTCTGCTGTAATTTAGGGATATTTTCATAAGTGAATGGAGACACTAGCTTGGATTTTCTGTTGGACAAAATGACCAACATCACTGTGGAAAGAGACTTAGGATGTGAAAACGAGAAATACGTGAAGACTGTAGCACTATACACCTGATCAGCTGTCTTTCTTTCCAATTAAGCGCTAGTAAGCTTGTTAACCTAGAGTTTTTGTTTTCTCTGTCTCTTTCTTTTCTTTCATTTGAGAAAAAAAGAGTTTGGAAACTCATTTGGACATCTCAACACAGTTTTGTTGCCAGCAAGCTGGGGGATGTAGGCTGACATGCATCCTGTTTCTAATAGCACACACACTGTTTCTTTATTTAGAGCCTCTTTACCAGTATCAATTAAACCCCAGTTAAATTTGACACATCTTAACCTTGCGTTGGATCCAATTCATTGCTACAGCAGAACCCATATGGCACTGAGACAGTTGCAGGCATCAATTCATTGCTTATGTAGAGTTACTGGCTAAGTGCCAAGCAGTAATCACTGCTTTTTGTTAATAGACGTGTTTGCTTTTGCAGTCTTTTCTATACACAGTGCTCTAGATTAATTAGAACAAAATCTGTCATCCATCTAAGAAACAACCAGAACTCTTGCTTTTTTTTTCTTCCCCCAGTTCCCCTCCAGATTTAAAGATAAATGAGTACTAGCAACTAAAGGTGGGGGAAGAATTAATTTGCTTATTCTAGAGTAATGAATTTTGTGTACTAAACACACATGTATAAGTTATTTTACTTAAAAAAAAGAAAGAGGGAGAAAATTACTGGCAATGTAAAACAAACACACAACGTGAGGCAGTAATTGCAGAAAGACTAATAGTGATTTTTAAGCTGACATTTTAGTAAACGAAAGACAACTACTGTTAAAGAAGTGATAATTATGCATGTTTTTCTGCAATTAGATGACTTTTTTTTTTTTTTTTTTTTTTTCCTACAGAGACATTCAAATTATAGAAGTGTATGTGGAGGTGGACTTGTAGAATTACGAAAATATCTCTGAGACTGGGGATATTGAGAATTCCTTTTACTGGTCCCTGCTTACAGCTTGACACAACATCAACTCTAGTAGGCAGGTAAGGAAAACAATAATAATAATATATATTTTTTTCTTGCATTAATGGGATTTTAGAGAAATTTTAACTTGTGATAACATCATTTATCTTCTCATCCCCACCTTGATGTCCGAATAATTAATACAGTTAGGGAACTCGTGGCTATGGAAGTTTTCTGGTTAGATCATTAGCATTTTAAGATCACATTACATTATCTCCAGAACTGTTGTTACGATGCATACATACTTAGTAATGTATACATGTCTAGATTGCACTCAAGAACATTGCTCAGCAGTGAAATTGTGGAGCAGTTTTAAGCTGCTGCACTACACGTTAGCTACACCATAAGCTTCTTCACTGGAGGTTTGTATCCTGATGTCTACCGTCATCAAAATACAGACCATTCTTTGCATGATATTTAATCAGTTGCGTACATTTAAGTGTATCCATAAAGACATCTTTGTGGTGTTCTGCTCAGGTTAACTATTTTTGCTTGCACACACTTATAGAAAACAGTTTTGTTAGCCTGATTTAGAAGTAAAGCTTTCTGGTTCCCAGTTCTTGCTCTCACAAATATGTCACATCCGTCTGGATTAGAAATCCGCTGGGACTTTCCTTTAGATTCTTTAGTGTTTGGATGTTATCCACTGTCCTAATAAATAGTATTGCTTCTGAACTACTGCTAGTCACACTAATGCTTGTTCGGCTAATGCTTGTCAACACTTGGCAATGACCCAATGTTAGAGGGAAGAGATTCACCCTTCAAGGACTCCAGTCTTCATTCAAAGTAGCCATGGTATTTATGAGCTTTGAACTCATTTGTTTACTTGTACTGTACACATTTCCAGAGGATCCTGTTGTCACCCTTACCTCTTACTCAGTGTTCATGATTTATGCTCTGTACATGCTACATAAGAAACCGTCCGTGCGAATATACAAATGAGGGCTGCTCTGAAAGTAATGCCTCCTATTTTATGATGTTGGCCCATGATGTCAGAGGCAGGTGTTGGTGCTATGGCAGTAGAGGCTGAACCTTCCCACCAGTATTCCATTACATTTTGTTGCTATGTGACAGATGGCAGCAGAGGGGCAGTCTGACAAAATGGTGTCTGACATGGAAGTGTGTATGAAGCAAAGGTGTGTTGCTGAATTCAGTTCGGAATTGAATTCATGCGGAAAAAATGACACTCACTGATGTTCATCACCTCTTGCTGAATGTTTCTGGAAAACAATCAGTGGATGTGAGCACAGTGAGGCTGTGGATAGTGCATTTTAGCAGTGGTGACAGTGACAGTGAGTCATGTCCACCAGCGTAGATTTTTATGAGTGCTTCATGCAGCCTCTTGTTCATTACTGAAGAAAATGCACAGCTAATGGTGGTGACTATGTTGAGAAATAATGTTTCATATCTGAGAATTTGCTTTATCTAATACTGTTATTGTGGTCTTTGTATCTGTTGTAGTTTCCATGGAAATAAATAGGGGGCATTATTTTCATATATATATGATATATATGTCTATGCACACAACTATCTAATTCCTCTTTGGGTGAAAGAACAGTAAAAATACCTACGTTTTCCTACATTTTCTGTAAGTTATAATCTCTCTCAAAACTTTTTCCTAATGTTGAGCTAATGTTTTAGTATTCCAGTGCTGTTGGTCCATTGTTCGGAAGTACAGCTTTATCAGCAGAATGTGTGGCAGATGGTTTACATTTGCATTAGCCTTCTGGAAAAGGAATCAGCTTCCACCAACATAAGCTTCAGCTTTTCTTTTCAAAATTTACAACAAATTCGTCAGAATGGCATTTTTAGAGGAAAAAAACCAACAATCCTACTATCTTTGTATTCAGTTTTTGAAGAGGAAAAATGAGTCCTGTTCTAATTCCCTCATCTGCACATATATCTTCTATCCCCTCCCCCAGTGTTTGTTAAAATGATTTAAGTATTTCATTATGCAAAATGACTTTTATAAAAAGACCTTCCTTTTTGCCCCACAGTCATTCTTAATTTCGTTTGTCACTTGTTATAGACTGGAGTTATGTGAAGCTAGGATATATTATTTGTTCTAGTCTGTATTGGATAATTTATTACATTAAGAAACCAATAATTTTCAAATATAATCAGATTTAAGTTTTTAATAAGATTCATCCTCCCATTCACACTTGCTTAATTTAAGGATATTAAATCTGCTCAGGAATGAGCTGCCTCTCAAAGCCTCATGTGCCTATTAAAGGATTTTATTCCTGATGTGTTAATAGGATTTAATTATATTAGCCCTACAGTCCGGAGACACACCGCGATTGTTAAACTTGATGAACCAGACAAACACATGCTAAAAGAGTGATGGCCAGCACCTTAGAAACAAACAAAAACCAAACAACTACAACAGAATCCAAGATGTTAATATTTTGGTATCTCTGTTATGTCAGTATGTACAAGCAGCATGCTAAAATTTTAAATCTTGAATGCTTAACATTGAAAATGCTTTTTTTTTTTTTCCTCAAAAAAAAAAAAGTTGATGCAAACACTAATAAGGATTTTTAAAATCACACTTTAACATTGTTTCTTGTTTCTGACTCTCAGAGATTAATTTATCTAAAGTGATTTTTTTTCTCTTACAGCGTCTTGTTGCACACAGATAGAACTGCAGCAAGCCTATCTGAAAACCTGGTGTATTAAGAACTGTCTTGATTTCTTTGTTTCCTGTGGCTAATGAGGTTAATGGAATATGGCAGAAGGAGCGAACACTGGCCTGGGACATTTTACAGGGACAGTGAAAGGGAAAAGGGGAAGAAAAGAGAGGTGCAAATTCCTGTAGCCTATAGTTTTTGCCAAGTTCTCCCTCAGCAGCAGTGGCACTGATCAGAAGTGCTGGCTCTTGTCAAGCTCACACGAATACTAAATACACAGAAGTCAGCATTTCTGATGGCTGCAGACAACTCCAGGATGGGGGAAATGACAGGATTTGCATAGAATCACAGAGAAGGAGAAAAAATTAGCAATATGCCATTCAGTTGGACATTTTGGTTCCAAAATTAGATTGACGCATGTTATGGCACATTTCCACCGCTAATCACAGACATTCAGCATGTATTTCAAGAAGATTTAGGCCCGGAGTTTTTTTCTCACTTGCACAGAGCTAGACTTTAGGCCTCTCAAAACACAATATAGGCTGCGTTTATTTGGAGAAGCTAAACATGTAAAGTAGGCTTTCATTTAAAAAACACTAACTTTCTGGCACTTTTCCTTGCTATGATAGCCTTGGAAATGTAAACTGCTATAAACTGTTTTTTGGGTTAGGAGGGAAGTAGAAGCGGTGCGCTGCCCTGCCCAGAAAGACCTTGGTGATGGTGCCCAGCCTGAGCTGTGACCCACAGAGAGGGGCTGAGCAGCTGTGCCCTGAGGTGCCAGACCTGGGGTCCTATTGCCAGCAGCACAGGTTATCTGAATAAAGGTCCTCTTTAATTGCCCAAGGTGGGTTCTAGCTTACATGTGCCTTTGCAACGTCATTCCTAATTTACACAAAGCTATGTATATCTTTTAAGACAACATGGTCGCTTTTGTGTTCCTGGTTTGGTAAACTCCTGAAAAAATTACTCATTCAGGTTTGCTATCTACTGTTTAAACAGTGTTGTTGATCGCCTTGTATTGACTTCATTGGCGTATATAAAATGTTGTGCATATTTATTGAAGAAAAGGTAGACTACTCAAAGATGAGTGGCTGTAAACATGCAACTTGTCACCATTTATACAAACATTTACTTCTTTTTTGCCTGAGAAGGTCTTTCCTAATTTAACTTTGGATTTATAGTTCTGTATTACTTTTTTTTTTTCCAGTTAGATGCCCATAGTTTTTTTCACACAAACATTTAGAGGGGCATTAGATGCCTTGTGTTGCCATCAGACCCAGAAACTGAAATGGTAGCTGCCAGCAGGGATTAACTGAGTGTGCTCTTTTTCTGTATCAGATAACAGGAGCAGGAGAACAGCCTGTCTGCCAGACCTTGGGAGGTAATCACGTAGATCTGCCTCCACAGTGCTCCCCTGGTTTTGTCACTCTGTTTATAAATTATAGCTGGGTAGGAAATAGGAATTCAGTCTCTGAGATATAGAATAGTCACCCAGCAAAGCTCATTCTCTCCAGGCTGTGGGGCTCATCAGAGACACTGAGACCATTCCTTATGGAGTCAAAGTGCGAGAGAGATGCTCATGTGAAAGAAGAGTCTGAAACTAAATACGAGGGCTGTGACCAATGCTAAGGAATTCTAACGTAAAAAATTAATTGCAGTGAGAAACAGGAGAGGTGACTGTAGGAGACTGTACCTCATGTAGAGTCTCAACAGTGAACTGATTTACAGTTTGAAAAATAATAGCAGGGCTGAAAATAATCAGTGTTATTGGACAGATGCAATGATAGAAATTAGGAAGCATTCTCAACAGAGATGAGGATTAGAATGTTTTATGGGCAGAGATAGATTGCTGTGCACACTGAAGTATAAAACTAGGATGGATGTCATAGCATGAAGTGCAAGTACTCACAATTCCTGGTAGAAAAAAGAAAGGAGGATTTGTCCAGGAGCTTTTCTGCTGAGACATTTTAGCCCATATGGAAAGATGGCTTCATCCCAGGGAGGATAAAGGAAATCTAGAAAAACTTACAAATAAACCTCCCATTCTTGCATAATGTAATATAGTTCGGGAAAACCCAACATCCTGATGTTCATTGCTGATCTTTAATACAGTTTTGAATTTATTCAGTATTTCCTTTTAATGTGCACTGATTTCTCTCATGCGTAGTTTGGGGGGAGTGATATGAATTTCCAATTGTGATGCCACTGTTTTTCTCGTGATCTGTATCACATACGTTAACTCTTGTGTAGTACTGTTGAGATCATTTTACATCTCTCTCATCCTTTCAGCACTGCCTTTTAACTTGCTTGTCAAGCTTCTGCATGTATTTATTTCATTCTAAGTCTCTTTATCTGAACTTATGTGCAGGACACTACTGGAAATTCACATTTCAACTGTTTCACTACATCTTTCCTTGCCCCTTCCTGCACCCATCCAAACTGCTCAGCATGTTTCCTAGATGGTGCTGTTATTCATAATGTGTTCTTTTTTTTATTCCTGAGTAACTTCAGCTGCTGTCTGGAGTCCTTTTTACCTTCTGCAAAGTGGAGACCATCTGGCACACCGGAGTGTTTGCCAGGGGTTTTGGCAGAGGCAGAACAGTGACCAGCCCCATATCCACCCGCAGACACCTGCACAGGGCTGAGTAGCAGTTGTTGTGTCTGCTCCCACCCCAGGCCACATTTGTTGCTGGTGAATCTTGATGTCTAGGGTGAGTGCTCTTGAATTCTCGTCCTTACTTCTATTCTTGCAGCTTTAAACTGGGGCTGAGAAAAAGATCACATTAATAAGAGAAGTATTAATTTTTGTGTGACCAGAACAGTTTGCTTCAGTGCTACCAGGCACTGTTTCGTCCTGCTTGTGTGGTTCATGAACTACATGCTAATTTTCTTTATATTTAATTACCTTAGAATGTCTTAGAATGTCTCCTGTGCTTCAGGGTACAAGCCATCTTCTAACTAATTAGGGCTTTCTCTCTGAAACTACTATTCCATTTAAGCCTACAAAGGGTTTCTTGTAGTTGCTTTGCAGCCTGTGGCAGCTGGCCTGTCAGCAGTATTGGAGTTTGCTGGACAGTCTGTCCCCCAAACTCCTCTGTTATTAAACCCACAAATTTACACAAAGCAAAGTTAATAATAAGTTTAGCTAGTTGAGCTGGCTTGGATCAAATCTTTTGCACACAGCTAGGGAGTGTATACTGGGTGAGCTATTAGGGTTAAAAGGAAATGAAAATAATTTATCTTAAGTCAATTACCTATTATTTAGTGATAATTGTGCACTGTCAACTCCTCCCGACTGTTTTTGTCAGGCAAGTCTCCTTTGTAGTTATGCAAAAACCCTGCAGGCATCAGAATTTTACTCTCAGCACTTCTTGGTCAGTGATTAAATAAACCAGTGCATGCTGCATGTGAAAAGCACCACAGCTATGCTGAATATTATTATTGATCATGTAGTCAATACAAACATATTGTGTTTTGACTGCAAAAATGATCATCTTAATTACCTAATGATTTTTAGCCTGATTTCTCAATGAAATTAGACATTGTGTGAGGACTCTCTGTCCACCTGTGCTCCCTCTGCCCCACCCTTGAAAGTCCTGGA
Source organism: Centrocercus urophasianus (assembly GCF_019232065.1). Classification (NCBI taxonomy): domain Eukaryota; kingdom Metazoa; phylum Chordata; class Aves; order Galliformes; family Phasianidae; genus Centrocercus; species Centrocercus urophasianus. The sequence continues at coordinate 12,772,355 of NW_024884733.1, read as the reverse complement.
CCTCTTGGGTTCAGTCAGTGTCAGTCTGTTTTCGCTGAGGTTGGAGGTTTCAGAGTCATCGAGTCCTTATATGTCTCTGTAAGTGAGTGAGGGCAGCCCTGTGCTAAACCATACCAGGTGCCAGAGCTGTGGCAGGCACTCACTGTGGGAGCAGGTGTGCATGGGAGCAAGATATCTGTGATTCTGTTACTCATTGGATGATTTACAGGATTTTAGCAAAACCTTCAGTGTTTGTTTTAGAAATGGATGTATGTCCTGTGTTCTCTGTTGAGTATCTGAAATGCTGAGATCGTGTGAAAAGCTGAGTCATGGTTACCAGTAACACAGAAGCTAGGCTTTTTTCTTTCCTACGTAATTCAGGTTATCTATTTCAATAAACAGAAACACAGAAACAAACACTGCTAAAGTCACTCTTTTAAAAAGAATAGGAGCCCTTTAATGCAGCAAACAGCCTCCAGCTGAAATGACAGAGTTCCTGTCTGGACAGGCGATGCCAGGCTGCCTCAGCAGGCAGCTGTATTCTACCAGGAACAGCATCTCCAAAGCATTTGTACAGCAATACAACCAACTCATTTTCCAAAGCTGGGTCATGTCCAAGCATATGAGATTCTTCAAGCATGAAATTCCACTTGACCTTATTAAGGCTTTCTCAGCATCAGATATGTACACTGCAGAGTGGATAATGTTCATAACTCATTTCACATTACCCCTGGGTAGTGCCAGTGGAGAAATCCTGTCTCGTCTAATGCAATCAGAATTGTGAACACGAGGAAATTGAAACATCTGGCCAGGTTTCTCTGCTGTGCCCCAGGAGGTGGGACATGAGATGTTCAGGTCAGAAGGTGAGGGGACAAAGGTCTCTCCCCAGGGCCCTGTGTGCGCAGGACGCAGTTCCCAGCAAGGTCACCAGCAGCACCAGAGTGTGCTGGCTGGGCAAACCACCTCGGCTAACTTCTTATGCTGCACTAGAGTTCAAAGGGGCAATTGCAGTTCATGTATACTTGTCAGAGTGCTCTTGAGAGCAGGTGATCTGTGCTCACATAGCCACACTGCTGCAGGTTGGTGGAGCTCTGCGCTAGCTTCTTCAATATTCAAATCTACTCAGATGGTGTGCGTGTGTGGAGGGGAATAGCTGATCTATGGGGTGAGGCACTGCACACTGAGGCAGACCCAAGGTCAGGGCTCCCTCTGTACCCCTGCAACAGCCAGGGACTTTATAGGGTCACAGCCATGCAGAGTCCTGTGTGACCAGAGTCTGTGGGGCCTGGCTGCTCTTGCGGCTTTGTGCATGCATATGTGGTTGTGTCAACCTCAGCGCAGACAAAAAGGACATTGCCTTGGGCAGCTGTTTTCCTTCTGTGGCAAAACAGCCATGGCGTTGCATCACCTTAACCAAGAGGCAGTGGGCTGGCAGGCTGACAGCTGCAGGCAGGGACCTCCTAGTGCTTGTCCCCGCTGTGGTGCAAAAACAGTTTCACTAACTGGTATTCAAGATCAAGCCTTCTCCCTCCATCTTAAGCCTTCTTGACACGGCAGGCACAGCCAGGACGCAGCTTCACAGCCAGGGGATGTAAGTTCCAGAACTATGTGGCAAATTTATTCTTTTGAAGTTATTGGTTATCTTACAGGCTAAAGGTACAAAGCCAGCTGCTAAAGAAGTGTAATTAATCCAACCATAATTATCAGTGAGAAAGCACATGCATGTAAGCAAAAGTCAGCAATGGAATCTAGAGCTGTGCTGAATACATCTCATAAAGAAATGAAAGAAAGCACATGTCATATTTTCTCCTAAACCTTCTTTGCAAGATGTGTTTAATTCAGAATTAGCCTTCCAGTCAGGACCCTCATATGCATACAACTTTTGTATCTCCTCCTGGTCTTGGAATTAGCCTGCACTGCCTCTGCTACAGATAAAAGTGACTTAGTGAAATTAGGCTGGTGTAATCCTCGTCTTTCAACAACCTGCTGGGACTGGGAAGATTCCATGAAGGCATATATAAATCCTTCTAGAAACTATTTCAATTATACTAAAAATTAGTGGTTATACTTTTATATAATATCCAAACCCTTAGCTTTGTTTTTGCCTGGTGTTCCCGTGTAGTCTTTGTATTGCTACTACTGATTGTGTTGGTTTTGTTTTTTCTGAAGCTGGATTTCATTACGAGGGTCCCCAGGCCTGTTCCCCACTGAATGAAGCAGTTATGGTGGGGGTCTCCAAGACGCATTGTCCATGCCCATCAGAGATGTTTTTTCAATGGTGTTTTTGCCTTACTGGACAATTCCGCTCATGCTCCTGTGGATTTTACCTTTTCTGTTTATAAACATTTTCAGCTCATTTGTTTAAAATTGCCTTATGCAAAATGCAGGGTATTATTCTTTCATTGTTTTTATTAGAACACAAGGCATTGCTCTCTGCTCACAAACACTAAAACCTAGAGCAATCTGTTGTTTCCTCCTCCATAATTAGATATTTTTGCTAAAGTTTCAGCTGTTGTGATAAAAAGTTTCTTCTGAAACAGATGAGACCTACTGGTGTGCCTTGAAGGGGAAGGGAGAGAGGAGAATGTGGTGATACCAGGCTTTAGCTTCTAAAACCAATAAAATTTTCATCAGGTGTCTCCTAAGCTGAAGCTCCAGCATGGATTGATGACTGGATAATTCCAGCCTTACATTTTCTAGCTCAGTGATTTTTGGTACAGAAGAGACCAAAACCGTGGTCTCACACAAGAATCACAATGAATAGAGAGAAAGTAAATAGTTTGTAAAACTGCCCTATCTCCAAATTTCTGAGAATAATTCTTATACCATTTTTGTTCAGCAGAACTGAACATTGCTTACTTGGATGCAGTAGCTTAGTTGTTTTTCCTTAATTAAGACAGTCACAATAGTTCTTCAGAAAGTGCCAGTGCACCTAAACTATGTGTTTGGAAGGTATGAAAGCTGGCTTTCTGGAGGATGCTTTTTCTGTGGAGTGTTTATAAATCACTCTCCAGGTTCACTTCCCGACTGAACACATCCAATTTTTTCAATTATCACTGGCTGTTCACCATGATGGTGGATAACAATGTAAAAACAGGTAGTTATTTAACCATTAAAAAAAACACTTTCAAAACAAGCCTTGAAGAATTGCTCACTTTGTACAATCAGGGATGGGACATTGCCAGGCTGTCTGAACCGGAGCTAACCCGCTTTCCTCTGTGACAGAAGGACACAGAGCGACTGCTCTTGGAGAAGTTAAGGTTACGTGTTCCTGTCTGCTCAGAGCTACTGCTTCGAATCTGGGCTAAGATGACACCACTTGAAAGCTACCCTCAGGCAGCATACGGGACCATATTTGATGATTTTTGGGTTGAGTCCTACTCTCTTTGGGCATATGGTCATATAACAAAAATATGCTCCCCTTCCCTTTCTTGACAGTTTTTGCTCAGCCAAGAATTGAAGGATTCTGACTTTGATTTAAGCACGTGCTTGATTCTGTCATCCCCAAACCCAGAAATCAGTGTGAGATACTATATATTTAGTTAAAAATTAAGGGCAGAATATACTTAATAAGCATATGCTGCAATACTGTCCTGAAAAGGGACACTTAAGGTTACTTGTAGAAAATGGTGAGACAAAATGTGGGAACAGCCTGGGAACTGGGAACAGCAAGATCATCAGTGGGGCACTTCTAGAACCTGTGACACTCCCCTTCATTCTCTGTGCATCTCCTGTAGGATTTCTCTTCCTTCCCTCTCCTTAAATTAGCTAGTTGGAGCCTTGTGCACTGTGTGGAAAGTTTTTTTCTGTTTTTATTTAAAACTGCCAATGTTGACTCTGTGTATCATTCAAACTCCTTTACTAGAACTACCAAGTACCCTGTGTAAGGCTAAGGATATTGCCTTTCTCAGTGAAACTCGTCTTTTCTTAAGAAAGGTAACAACTGCCTGAAGAGATCTTTTTTTCTTTTCCATGAAACTATGTTGCTTGACATTAACCACCTTTCATCACTTTTTTTTAGCCTCATCCTGTACTAGCAGCTTCATTATTTTTCCCTGGATTGATGTCAGACTGAGAAGTCTATAATTATGTGGGTCATCTCATTTATCCCTGTTAAACATTGACACTAAATATTTAATATTAAATAGTGATACTACTGGATGAAATGTAAGCTTTAGGAACATACCAGGTTCCTGGCCCTAGAATTGACCACGCAGAAATGAGCCAAGTACATGCATGGGCCTGTGCCAGAGTCAGGGCCACGTAAGAGGACTCAGCTCCTTTGTTGCTTGCTGTTAATCATTCTGCACACGCGCCCGCTTTTTGTTTCGACAGGGTCTGAAAACTCCTTAGGAGTCATAATGACAGTGTCATGATTCCCAGCTGAATCCACGGTTGTCTTTGGTGTCTCATGATTTCAGGCATTTCTACTGAAATTTGGAGCAGAAGACAGATTCCTTTCTGATCAGCGTCCCTGCGTGATAAATGTAGGGCTATTCATCAGTGGTGTTAGGAGACAGTTCATGAGTGAAGCAGCTGTAGTTACATCTATTTGGAAAGTGAAATCAGATCCCATAGGTACTTTGTGTGGATGAAAAATAGCCATAGTGTTTTTTGTAAGGTTTTCTCCTTTTTTTATTTCCAGGTGCGAGTCTGAAGTGTCCAGCATGACCAAGCAGGTGTTCTTAATTGTCCTGCCCTGTATTTATTAGTATGTTTTTACTGATTGCTCCTTCTGTGGTATCCTGCTTGTTAGCCAAATTAAGGCTCTACAGAATCAGAAAGTCTTGTCATCACGGTGACCTACATCAGCTGGCTGTATTTAATTTCTTCACATGACCTCTTGCTCTTGCACAGCAGCCTTCTAGTAGGTAGATGTTTTTGTAGGGCAAAGGTGCTGAGAAAGAGAAGAAAAAGTACCCACTCACCTAGAATGCAGATCATAAAAACTTTCCCAGAACTGACCGTTCTTAATTTCCTGTGCTGTGTCTGTTTGAAGCATTTCTGGTGAAAAGCCAATATGATCCATGTTGCTGTTTCTAAACAAATGCCTCCTTATCTGGTAAGGTTATGTTTTCTTTCAGCTTCCCAAGCAATTCTACTTAGAAAGAAAAGCAAATCAAATGTCATTCTTCTCTTCTTTTTTTGCTTTCATATTATTTTTTCACTGCTAGAAGCAGGAAAAAAAGGCCTAATTTTTTTTTAACATTTACAAAATAATAATACTAATAGTATTATATAGAGATATCTTGTCTGTAAATCAGTGATGAAAGTCAGCCTGGAGTCCACAGAAACAAATGTGCAAATGGCTATATTGAAAATCAATGTGGTTTTGTAAGAGAAGACTGTTTTTAAAATCCTTTGTGCTTATTGCTGCTCTTTTAGTTATGACATTTTACGTTGAATTCTTTGTTTCCGAGAGTTAGTCTGAAAATGTTAGGTCAGGTAATTGCTTTTCCTCCCATTTTCTTTTTTCATCTGCACAAGCGGGCTTTGTGCTCCAGTAAAAGGAATGCACATGACCAATACCTCTGTAGATGACAGTATTGCCTACAGCAGAGGCAAAGCAGAGAATGCCCAGCAGTACATCATTTGCCAAACATGACTGGCCTCCGCATCCCTGTGCCTGGTGGCGTATCACACTAGCAGAGGACATAACGTAAAACATGAATGTGGGAAAACCTGGGGCCAAGCTGCTTCAACATATGCTATACTTCCATGTATATGGCACTTTTGACTCCATGGCAGCAGCAAGTTTTCCAGCAGCAGCTTAAGACATTACCATCTCTGGTTGCTTGCGTATACATAGAAGAAGAATATGCTTGTGCCTCAGCTCATCTAGTGAGAACTGGTGGAGATGAAATAGATGCGAAAGATAGATTTGCACTAACTTATGAACTCTGCTGGAATCCTTCTGCAGAGACTGCAGCCTCCCACCAGGCCTGGTAAGAGGCAGGTTGAAGTAAAGACCTGCTAAACTGGTGCAGCTGTGTCCTCAGGGCATGGGTCACAGCCCACCTGCTGGTATAGGTGCTGGGAACTATTTAGGAATGGCTCTACTGAGTGAGCCTGGGAAGGCTTGAGATGTCTGTAGTGCTGTGAGTTTGTACTGGGTCTTTTGATAAGAAGGAAGTCACAATTTTTTTTTTTTTTTTTAATTCAGATTTATTTTTCTGTATTTCAGTTGTCTGTTGGATGGTGGCTTTCCAGGAATTTCTGCTTTGTTCTATGTTGGCATGTGGTATCTTCCAAAATGAGGCCTGGCTTAGGGTAAGAGTAGAAGTGACCCTCGATACTATGCTGTGGTTTAAATGTGATGGTCTGATTTATGGGTTTTTTTTTTTTTTTTTTTATAGTACATGGTTTTAGGTTCCATCCTATCATGCCCAAAACCTTTTCCTTTCCCATTTGCCTTAAGTCGCTCATGAACAAAAGCTACCTTATTTTTAGATCCTGCAATCTGATGGGCTTCCAAGGTTGCACCTCCTCAGTCAATTTCGTTCCTGTGTAGCTATTCCACTCACATATACACTGTAATCTTTAGTTTCCTTATGTGCATCTGTCAGCAGCATGTGTGTATCTACAGATGTTAAATCACTGAAATGCTGTGATCAGGTCTGTGTGCTTTGTGCAGCCTCCAGTGACTAAGCTTTGCTAAGGAGTGTTTTAGGAAAGCAACAAAGAAGTTATGGAAAAAATATTTCATAGGGTGTGTGGTAGTAGTCTGTCAAGAAAAAGGAATACTCCAACCTTTCTAAAAGATATGGAAAAGCTGTCAATCTTATGACTGGAGAAAGCTGCTCTGATTTTTGTTTGATTACCTGAGAGGTTTCAAATATACCATATATCTGTGTTCTTTATGCTTTGTATTTTTGTACAGAATTTTGCATGTATGTAATATCACCTTATCTGTATTTTTTTCCTTTTAGTCTTTCTGTATGTGAAGTGCAGTTTAACACACAAATGTGAAATAATATAAAATACCTGTTTCACCACATGTTTCAGCATGAGTTATTTTTTGGAAGTCATAGCTAATATTTTTCCTTATTTCTTGCTAGAACATTTACAGTTATGTATTGTGCATAGGAATACTTTCTTCAGTTATGACCTGCTGTGATTTGATTAAAAAAAAATAGAGTGAATTAAAAAAAAAAAGCATAATGGTTTGCTATAATTAAATTGACTTATGTTACCGTTGGTCATTTTATCTGAGTAACTTTACATACAAAATGGCAGTGTTCCTTGTGCACAAAAGTTCCTGTAGAATAATTGAGGAAAAAACGTAAAAAACATGTTACTCTTCGCCAAGTATGGGAAACATAAAATACATCCTCAAAGCAGGCCATTGTTAATTACATTCAGCGTTCAGTGCAATGACTGAAAAGGCCCCTATCACCTACTTTGCTGCTTAAAGAAAGGATTTTGGAAGGTGTATTCTTTAGTTTCAGAAATAGTTATATCAGCAAAGGAAATCTCTCTGAAAAGGGAATGAGAGAGAAAACAAAGAGAGATACTCCTTCAAACAATCTATTGGAATGGTGTTCTAGCTGCTTACAATATATTAGATTTTTAGTAAGGAAAAAATTCGGACAAAGCTTTTCGTGGTCTATTCTCAGAGATATCACAGCCCATTAGCACCTCTCCTCAGAGGAATGCATTAATGAAGGCTGACTTGGATACCACTATGATGGACATGACATAGAAAAAGCAAGGAAGAAGAAACCTACCAAAACACGGTGATTTGTATTATCCTTCGTGGCGTAGAAAATGAAATAGAGAGCTTCGTATAATCTGACCATGTTCATTGTGTGTGTGGAAAAATGTTGGTTCTCAGTCCGTGTACTGGAATGAGCTGATGCTAAGGATTTAGCTGATGGTACCACTGGTACCACTTCACTAAATGGCAAACCTTTCAGGAGATTCTTTGTGACTGAGATGGCAAGTCCCGCGTGATAACTGGCAGGACTTCAGACATACCTATTCTACGTGATGCAATTAGTTAAGCTTGCTGTGAATTGGGTAGGTAAAATATCAGTAATAGATGAACTGCATAAAACATGGTGTATGTGGAGATCTACTTAATCTTGCTGGGCAAACAAGAATGGTTCTTCTTTTGTGCAAGTTAGCTTTGTCTAGACATACCTGTAGCCTCCTCATCCACCTACTACTTCTAGAAGTTTTTCTGCTATGCTCGTCAGTCATTTTATATGCTTTAGAATGCTATGCAATGGCTGTTTAATTATGCAAAGTGAAGGTGTAATTAAATTTCACTGGAACTATAGGGATTTGAATAGGATGAAATAAAATAGGTTTAGTTTTACAAGCTCAGTGTGCCACAGAGGAATTGCAGAGCTCTTTGATTTTCTTTTTTCATATCTATAATTACCTTCAAGGGAATGGTGAGTTTGGGCCCAGTGTTACTCTCTGTGCTTGTGACAGACAGTGTAGATGTTCACTTGTGAAAGTTGTATGTTGACATATACCACTCTAAGATGAGATTTCTTTTTCTTTAAGAAACCTACGAGAGCTGCAGAGGAAAGAGGGGTGGAAAAAAGAAAGAGGAACAGTGCTATTTTCAGACGACACAGTTACTTCCGTATTCTAGATATAGTGATGACTTTGAACTACTAAGAATATTGAAGAGTTATATCTTCACAAAGAAAGTCATTTGGTATGTTTAACTTGACAACTACTAGTAGGCAACTACTTCAAGAGCCATTCAGGCTGGCAGCAGGGCTTTCTGCCATTCTGGCACTTCTCTCTGCTGCTTGTTATTCCCACTGGTCTTCCAAAACCTGAATGTGCTGACCTGCAAGTCAGGACAAAAATAAATAAATAAGAATTTATTGTCAACGTCCTTACAGTGGAGACAGGAAGAAGCCCCTTTGGGTTCATCTGAATTTCGTATTTGATACTATTGTCCTACTAGTTTCTTTAATACTCAACTTCTGTAAACTTTCCATTGTAACTGCCTTAGGTTTTCATTCTTTATGAGACTATCTTGAATAACAGCAAGAATAACTGCTGAATTAAACATTTAAAATTATTTCTGTCACCTTGCCAGTGAATTCAAAATGCTACCCAGTTCCTTTACCTTTCCAGAAATATGATATTATCTCATAACTTGAGCTAGCATATATAATGAAACTGATGATATTTTCTGTCATATGATTAAGCTTTGTGAACAAAACTCTTTGGGGCTTGTGTATGCATGGGCTGTAATTCCTGCAGGGAGCTTACGGCCAAGGTTGCAGGTGACTAAATTGATTTGTGTTCAGAAGTGCTGAATGGGTAGACAGCAAGACTTCCCACCTGGTTCTTGCTTGTCTGATCATTGTTGTTTTATATGTATGTTATTTTTCTCTAGAATGCAGTGCAGATCCTTTTTAATGTTTTAATCTCTATCTGGGCAAGTTCACTGAGGGTCACCTTACAAAAAGACTCATTTTTCATTTCTATGAAAAGAGCTTGTCTACCAAAGAGACAACTTGGCTTGAAAAACTATAATTGTATTTAAATGACACTCCGCAGAAGAAATAAAGAAATACTTAAACAAGAATAAGTACAAACTAGTCAACTTAAAACCACAATAAAAATGGTTTGCCTGCAACTGTTTTAATTCCTGCTGCCCAAAAGTGTGTTACAATACTGTTTATTTTTATGCCTTGTCTCTTTACTCACCTGTGTTGTCCCAGTGCCCATGTTTGTGCTACAGCACATGTGAAGGTGAAAGAAGATTTGTGGTGGTGCTGGCTAGGGGGTGATGTGAGAGGAACACTTTCTACTGTGCTGGAGAAATCTGCTGGGGTGCAGTGCGTCTGAATGGTTCATGTTTTGTGTTAGAAGTATCTTGTGGGGTGGAAAGCAGAATCAGCAGTGGGCAAGGTACTTGCTCTTTTCTGTGTTCTCTGAAGAAGGAGAAAAATCAATGATAAGCTCTGGTACATACACTATATGAACTGAGATGTTTCATGACATGAAAGCACATCTTTATAAAGTCAGAATGCATTTCTGGTTTGGATGGTGGTTGCCACTAAAGGCTTTATACTAATGCTGTTATTGGGGGCAGCTGTATTATAGCACTACTTACTTATTTATTCACTGTAGTGACAGTTGCATTTCATGTAGCAGCTGCTGAAGCCAAGACTATTCAGCAAGGGCAAAGTGTGATAAGACTTCAATGAGATTTTCTTGTGCAACATTAAGGTTGTTTGTTCTTTTTTTTTTATTTTTTTTTTTTTTTTTTTTTTGTATAGGAACAAGTATTTTCCATGGCCATTTCCAAACCTTTCTATAGTGTTATCAAAGAATTTCAGTAGCCACTAATCAGGAATATCAAATTCACTTCATTTGACTACCCTACGTGTGAATCTATTCTGGCTATATATATTGCATGCATGTTTGTTCACAGACAGCTTTATAAATGCTAAATGAGTGAAAGTCACTAATATAATAGGAACAGCCTACTCCATGTTCTGGACACTTTCAGCTTCTCTTCAGTGTAATGAGAGCTTTGTCTCTGGGTAGTGGGTGGAGAAAACCCTGGTGTAGTACACAAATGATTGAGGAAACTCCTGACATATACAGAAAATTATATCTTCTCTGGAAGCCTTATTGATAGCTTCTGAATTTTAACTAAGCATTTGATGGAGAAAGAACGAATTCTGCCTTGGAGGATATCAATGGGATTTTCGGGTTTGTGCAAATGTGACCAGAATGTCTGCAGTTCCAAGGTTTTTATTCTGCTATTATTCATCCAAAGTTTTTTTTTTGCCTTTTTTTTTTTTTTTTTTTTTTTTTTTTTTTTTTTAAGTGTAGTGACTTCTATTGTACTGGGAACTAGATCAGACTTGAAAAGTTACTTTGTTGTTTGTGAGTTTCTATTGTTATTTTTTATTTCTTCTTCATTTCATTTTTGTGTTGCTGTAAAGGGCAGTCTGGAAGCTGTATTCTTGTGAGTGGATACAGTGTGTTTAGTTAACAGAGTAAAAATGTCTGTGTTCTGCTTGGCTGAGGAGAGCCTGCAGTGAAGTACCCATGTACATACTTGGGCTGGGTTGTGGTGGCTGGCTTCAGCAACAGCCCTGCTTGAGGTAAAGCCTGGTTCTGTGGATCATGATGCTTTTGGGCACAGAGTGCAGGTTAGAGATCAGACAGTTCACCACATTTTGCCCTTCCTGCCATAAGTTGCTACCCAAAATTTTTTGGGCTCATTTACTGCTGCACTGTGGTAACTCTGAGAGGAAGTGCTTTTAATCTAGGACTCACTGCCTTGGCTCAAAATAAAGGAGGTGGAGTTGATACTTGCATTTTACATGTCAAAGGCCTATGAAAAGCAGTGCTGTTTTGTCTTTAGTACAGGTGATGTCCATAGGATGCCACCAAAGGGACAAAAGTAGATAGTATTGTACTATCTCAAAATATTGTCCCCTTGCATTTCAGTTTGCATGAGCTGTTATGTTCGTGGATTGCTCCAAAATTAATGCTTCCAGTTTGTTTTCTTGGAAATGATAACAGTACTTGATAGAGCAAATTTTCAGCTACATAAGACCATTTTTCAACATAGGCACTACAACTGGCTATGCATATCCCTCAGCAATTAACAAGAGCCTGCATGCTGCACTTGTAAAAATCTGTACCAGTGGAAATGGCCCACTATCACCAGTGCTGAAATGCATCACTCGCTGCCTTTGCGCACTCACATCCACTGTGTTGTCTCTGTAAACATTCAGCAAGTAGCAATGAATGTCAGTGGGTGCCATTTTTTTCCTGCATGGAGTAATTCAATGACACTTTGCTTCATTCACACTTCCATGCCAGATGCTATTTTGTCAGACTGCCCCTCAGCTGCCATCTGTCACACAGCAGCAAAATGTAATGGAATATTTGTGGGAAGCTTCAACCTCTACTGCTGTATCACCAACATCCACCTCTGATGTCGTGGGCCAACTTAATAAAATGGGAGGCATTACTTTTGGAGTAGCTCTTATAGCTGTAGTGATGGAAACAAGCTGTGGGACCTGTCCCATTTGGCAGAGCACAGACTTGATCCTGGGGAATCTTGAATATTTGGCTCAGATACATCCCAACAGGGAATGTGGAAACCTTAAATGTCTCTAACAGAACTTGTGTGAGTGTAATCAACCAAATTTTATGAAAATTTGGCACTTTTGCTAGTGCCAAAACCTCTACTGATCTCTTGTCAGCTCTGTGATATAGCCAGCAGTGCTGAACCTTTGCAGTCAGTGGCTGTGCAGGGATGCCCTGCTTGACCCATCATCTGGACTTGTTAAAAAAAAACTCTCACACCGAACACTGGTTATAAAAAATAGAATGGCATGCCTGTTTGTCCTGACCTGAGCTTGTCTCAAAGAACCTAAACACACAGGAGGCTTGGCAAGGCTGTTTCTCTACCTAAAGACTTTTACGATAAAGGGGTGTGTAAACATCTTGTTTGCAGGAAGGTGGACTAAAACAAGGGTGGGCTAATTTTTCTCAAGCATATGCATTTACCTTCTATTTTCTAACATGAAAAGCTGGCAGATTGTTTTCCTGTGGAGAAATCTTTTAGAAACAATTTTACCCTGTGTACTCTGAGAAAAAATGTTTCTGTGGTGCCACCTGGAGAAGCCTGAACTTGTTGGGCTACCCTATGTGTTCAGAGAGGGTTTTTTTTCTTCACTGAATTATGGTGTGGAATTTCTTCTTTCCATGTTTTTGTTGAGCTTTCTTTTAGGACTGGCAGTTCCCCTGTGTGATATCACAGGTTTTTAGAGTAGCTGATAGCTGTTTGGACCCCCATATCTTGGCCATATTCTGTGCATCTTCTTGCTCCTACGTCGCACGGATAAAGCAAGCCTCAACAACTCTTTTCTGGCTCCACTGCTTGTTGCAAAAGTTCCAGAAAAGCAGTACTATATTTTCTACCTGTACTGCATCTCTTTCCCTTTCCCTTCTCTGGGCTGTATTTCTTTGGAACTGGATGATGCTGTTTTCATCATTACCTACATTGGGTCTGACTTTGAAACACACATTTTCACTATGGTGAAACCATCTGCTATGCATGGAGAATTAGCATTACTAGGCATAATGTTTCTTTATAGCTATCTAGAAATGTGCCCAAATAGTGCAGTGTAACCAGAAATAATAGGATTTAAATGACTGTTCAATGTGTAGACCTGTAGTAAGACCCTTTGTACATCATCTTTCATTGGCTTACATTATGTCGTATTGAATTTCATTTTAGGTCTGTTTGCTGCTATAGTAAGGGACCTGCTATTGTTATTACCTCAGATGTGTGTGCTTTTAATGATAATATTCTAAGATTCAGATATAGTTCAATTTACATGATCTGGACAGTAAATGTGATGTAAGCTGCTTTGTATTTACTGCGCAATAAAAGCATGCATGTGGGTAGATACTACAAAGCAGTAAATGTGCTGTAAATCCACTCTTAACCTTCCAGGTGGAACCTGTTTGCAAAGCTATATCTAAGTGTTGTCAGAACTTAGAATAATAGTATTTATAGTCATTCTTTTCATAAATCCATAGCATTTGTAGGTTTCTGAACATGCTGTATATTTTTTCCACAATTGTTATCTCTCTTTAAAGGTCTCTTTTTTCTTTTTCTTGTGCAAACTGCATCACATACAAACCAGGATGCATTCTTTTCATGCATGCATGGGCACTGTTAATTTTTTTTCCTTCCTTTTAGCTGATATCACTCTGTATTTTCAAGCCTTAGGTCCATTTAAGAATATTAACTATTTCCTAGCCCATTGTTTATAGGTAGCTACAATCTGTTATATGCTGAATTTAAAATCGAGGCAGAGAGGTTGATTTGCTGTAAATGTCAGTGATACAGAAATAAGCATGAATTAATCATTGCAAGCATCCTTGTAGAACCATTAGTGAAGAATCCTGTTAGACATCTAAGGTATGGGATTTCCCAGATCTCTAAGGTATGCCACTAATCTTCATGTTTTTTCTGTTTTCTTTTTCTGCGTTCCCGATGATAACTGTTCATTGAGTGATGCATGTTAAGCTGCTATTTGTGTTTCCAAATTGTCTGAATATAAAAACTACTGGTGACGGAAGATACGGGAACAACTTTCCTTTCCTCTCTCCTTCTTTCTTCTGCCAGCCTAGATGCAAGTTGTCAGTATGGAAAGAAGGGAGAATGAATGACTGAAGAAAACTTTGGATACTGAACAGCAGATGAACTTCTTAGGTCTCTTTGCTTCCTAGCAGGCTGTACAGGACCAGGAACCTGTTTTGAACAGAAAAGAAAAGACTGCTGAGGCCAAAATATTAGTTATAAAATATGCCTCATCACTCTTTTTATTCTGACTGCAATGTTAAGAGAAAAAGTAACTATCTGACATGCTCCTCAGTGTTTTAAGGCAGAATTATAGAGATACCAACTCCATTCTCAGCACACCAGAATGGCAAGCTGTAGCTCATGTCATCACAGAGTAGACCCTCTCTTACCAGTACATTACTGTATTCTTTAATAGCACTTCGTATATCAGAAGAAATACATTGCAGGGAAGAACACAAAAAAGCCTTACCCAAATCAGCCTTGGCTCAAGTAAAATAGCTATAGTTCTCCTTGGTTTCTGACTTGTTTTCCTTCCATAAAATTATGCTCACAATAAAGATCAAATCAGTTTTATTTCTCTTTGTGTTCCCCCCACTGCTCCCTACCACAAACATCACAGCTCATGGTTGAAGCACAATTCTGGGTATAGAGTATTGTGAGCATTAAAGGTTCAGCTGAGCACTGTTCTGAGCAGTTGGATAACATTTCTCTCCACCTTTACAAAGAGATGGATGAAAATGCAGAAATCCAATGGGAATTTGTATTACTTAGAGGGGTGGAAGGGTTTGTAAGTCTTGTAGTTGATAATAGCAAGTTATGTATGTCTGCCATTTGAAAAAGCAAGTGAAGTACTCAGGGAAAAAGGATAACTATTGGAAAAGCTCCCACAATAGTGTATCAAAGTACAAGTTGAAAACATTTTTATGTTCAATAGATTGGTCTGCATCAACTTTGTTCTTGTTATTTGAAATCGATAACGTCTTTCACTTGGAAGGCTCCTGAGAAAGAATACTTCTTTCTGTAGCTTTGTTATCCTCTGAAACTGCAAAAACACTTTTCTCCTCTCTCCTCCAGATTTTTTTAATACATTTGGGTCTGCATTGGACCTAAGCAATGTGAAGCATTGAGGCTTAACCTTTTGCAAGAAAATCTATGACTTGCATGTGAAGCACCATTCAGTTATATTTTGGTTGCCTCTTGGCTGTGAGTGCTACAGCTTGTGAAGGAAGTTTGAGTACTCTAAATGCATTGCTCTCTAGGATTCACATGGGCAGCTTTTTGGTAAGGCAGTGCTGTGAAAGTTTCAAGCCTGTCACAGTTTCGAGTCTGTTTTATGCAAGCTGGTGAAGAGGCAATATGCTTGAACACTGTTATGTGACATTCATAATGGTTACCCTTGAGGTGGGAAGTTTTTACCCTGTCCTGCCCCTTCCAACAAAATTTCCCTGCCCCATAAGGATCTTCTGCTCTTCTCCCATCCTCTGTTCCTTCAGAGCAGAGCTCCTATGTTTCTGGTTGGTATATGTACGTTGTCTCTTTTCTGTTCGTTAGTCAATTTGTATTTTTTAGTTTAGCAAAATGGTTGGCCACAAATTCCTTTCATGCTGATTCCTATAAATGGTAATAGCCTGACCAGGCTGACCAAAGAGTAACCATGCAGATAGGAAAAAAGTTGCTGCCAAACACATGTGACTGTCATGGAATGCACCAAGAACTCTCTTACTCCTCTGTAGCCCTGCTGACACTGAAGGCAGCTAGAGATAGAGTAGACAAGATGTGAAGAAAAGAACATAATGTTATCCTTGTTGAACAAGATGGATCACTTCTGTTTATTCCTAGAGATACGTAGGATTGCATTTAGGGCTCTTATGAGAAGCAATCACTAATGTCAGCCCCTCTATCCCCTAGAAAATGGACAGACTGTCTCTTTGTGACAAAGACTCTCTGACAGGTATCAAAGCAAGTGAAGCTTGCTGTGTCACGCTTTGCAGGAAATAAAATTGGACTCATTCTATCAATCTCCTTCTCTAACCTTCTTTGGTTTTTCTTCTGCACACCCCAGAGGATGTGATTGTTATTGGATGTATTTGTTTGCCATGTCAGTCGAGTGAGCAGCTTTACTCTGATAATGCTGCAGTTTGTTCCAAGACCTGCTCGTGCTATGTCATGAGTGGACACAGTACCTCATTCCCAGCCTGCAGGTGTGTGTATATGGATAAAAACCTGCTTGTTACATAGCATGTTACTGCTATGGCATCTCCATGGCAGAATTTCCTTCTGTGTGGTCATTATGGCTTTTGCTCCTGTTCTGGCCTCCATGGCTGCTTTTGACAGAGCTGCAAAAGCTCTGGTGTTCTTGATAGCAGCCAGATAGCTGCAGAGTGGGGCTGGGAAGTGACTAGGTGCCCTGGTTTAAAGCACCAGGCAGAATGTGAAATCCTCAATCACTTAGATGGAAAGAGGATTTTCACTCTTCATGTTTGTGGATTCTTTGAAATAAACCTAACTCAAATCAGTTTTTCAGTTTAAAAAAGCTCATTCAGCCCAGTAACTAGTTATGTAACACTTGCTAGTGCACAAAGTGCATGAATACAACTAGAAGCAATTCTAGCCTTGTTAACAAATACATACTGTGCAAAGAAAGCCTCTATTCTGAGAATTTTCCCCATATCTTGCTTTTCTTGGATCCAATGAGATCCAGACAGATTTCTGGATCCTATTTAAATCAAACTAGTTGGCATTTGTCTGTCATTTTGTTAACAGCTTTTTTTTGCATAGTGCCACTTCACAAAACGTCTGTGACAGTGCTTGGGGCACCTGCTGCTAGTGACAATAAATAACAGCCCAGGTAATGGCATTGATTTGTGTTCAATGAAGAGAAGTGAAGGAGTTAAAACTTCTCAGAAATGGACTGTAGATGGAACTGAGCCATGCCGATGCTGAGCCTCTGAGATCTATTAGTTTTGACAACCTCAGTTATTCTGGTGCTTCTCATCATCTGTAAAGTTAACAAGGGCTGATAAGAGATGATGAGGCACCACACGGGTTTGTATTTCAGAACTCATAAATATTTCACAATACCATTTTTCTTACAATCAGATACATTAATTTGTCGACTGTAGATGTTGCTGAATATTCACTTGGTGCAGAGGTTTAACAAAGGCACTGCAAGGATAAACATTTTTAAATCAGAAGATAGAAGCCACGGGTTGTGCTGTGTGCTCAGCTGTTACATGTTTTCCAAGGCATGTTTTAATTTTACTGAAATTGTTGATTTTTTTTGACCTGCTTTCTTCCTTGAAAATATATTATGATTCATAGGCACTCCCCTCCTCCAGCTGTATTTTTATCCCTTTTTGGTGTGACTTAGTAATTTCATAGTAGCGAGGCAGATACCCAAGGGTGAATTTAATTTGAAACAAACCTTACTCTTGGCAGAATGATATATTTTTTTTTTTTGTGAGGGGATCAAACAATGCAACATACAATTTTCTCAGGCTGCACATCACCTGGAGATGCCTCCAACTCAAATTAAGTAAAGGTGCTCTTTGAAGCACAAAACATTTCTGTGAAATATAGTGTGGACAAACTCTCCAAAGTAGCAGTTATTCTTTCTCCTGCTATAATAAGATGGAGCACACAAATATCACTTGATTAACAGCTGCAGTATTAATTTCCCTTTTTGGTTGCTTGACTCACAGCAAGAATCATGTCAATGCAGCAGAGAAGCAATTAAATTGATTTTAATCTTTGTCGGGGAAGATAACATGGCTCTTTCTCTTCTCATTTAAATAATTAAAGTTTCAGCAGGTATTATTTCTGGCTTTAAAGAAATTGGTATCTTAATGTAATAAAATCCTTGTAATTATACACTTAATGGGTCCTAATAAGTTAATCA
The DNA here is from genome assembly GCF_019232065.1 of Centrocercus urophasianus. Taxonomy (NCBI): domain Eukaryota; kingdom Metazoa; phylum Chordata; class Aves; order Galliformes; family Phasianidae; genus Centrocercus; species Centrocercus urophasianus. The sequence continues at coordinate 12,754,377 of NW_024884733.1, read as the reverse complement.
TGGTTTTTCATTTAAAATGTTTTTTTTTTTTACTTATTAAACTTTTATTTGCTTTGATGGTTATTCTTTTAAGGGGGTTGAAAATATTAAAAAAATAAAGTTCTGAAGCCTCATCTCTTTCATATTCCTACATAGCCTTTCAAGTTCACAATCAGTGGAATAGTAACATTTCAATATATGCTTCAAAAATTCTTATCCAGTGAAGGTTTCTGTTATGTTACAGTTAATTATTTTGTTGAAAAAGCTTCACATAATGAGGAAAAACAAATATTCTTTTATGTTCCTGTAGAGCAAACTCCAATTCAGCTGGAGTACAGGGAACATTTTCATCCCCTTTGATCCAAGCTGTTAGGCAGTGTTTGGGGTCCTCCAGGTTATTCCCATTAGGTGCAAAAATGGATGGCAGAGTCAGGTGCACCTTTGATGTGGTGCTCTGTTTGCATGAGGTGGATATGCAGTCTCTGTTCCTGCACCCAGAGTGAAGGCAGTGTCTTGCCTTACTGAGCTTGGCAGCACTTTACCCCCAGCTCCTTCTTTTGGTAATGACTTGAAATGGTGCACTATTTTTTTTTATTCTCCTTTTGTTTTGATTTCTCCATTTAGAGCAGGAGTGCCCGTCCACCTCATATTGTTTGTTGTTGCATTCTGGCTTGGAAAGGCTTAACCCTTGTGGCTGAGAAAACAGCTTAGCTGACAGCAGACTGCATTTCTCCTAAGATGGAATTCTTTTGCTTTGTAATGATTCATTTCATGCAGGAAGAGCCATAGCAAAAGGCTTGGTTGCTTTTTGGAGAGGGGCACTGGTCTGGGAAGGACTGTCCCCAGGTGATTGCAGCACAGAGACCTGCTAAGGACTGCATGTTCTTTGTGGGTATCTGTGGAAAGTGCATCAGGTGGTGCTGGAAGGGGCAGACCTTCCACGAAGTCTCACTGTTCTGCAAAGTGATGGGCCGTATTTTCTGTCATCTCAAGATCTTTAATATGCATTCGCCCAACACAATGGCACGAAGTTGTGTGTGTGTGCGCTCGTGTCCCATGCTGTAGGGTTGTCACATCAAGGGGTTGGGGGCAGCTAGTAATGTGGGCTGGCTTGTGCTTTGAGGGGCTGCAGCCCCCCTCTCCCATGTTCCTTTTTCCAGTGGGGTAGCAGTTGGAGAAAGGTAAACATACAAAGGAGAAATTGCTTTATGAGTTTTAATACAAGAAGATTTAGAACTAGTTGAGATAGCAAATAATGAAGTTTGGTTTCTCGTAATGTGAATTTGGCTTTGTTCTCTCAAAATTCCAGGTTGCTCAGTTACTTTAATGGAAAATGTTTTGTTAGTGATGGTATTATTCAACTTTGAGTTTGTGCTGAAATTGAAGTAGTTTTTTTTTTTTCAGTACAAATTATGGTAATGATGAGCAACACCACATATAAGCAGCAGGGAGCACACCAGCATCTGATTTATGTCCACGCTCAAGAAGAACATTATACTTCTCTTATTAATTATTGTATCACTAGGATTCTTACGTTTTTTTTCTTTGTCTAGAAAAGGACTTCATGTTTGCTTTTTGAATAGGTATAAAATCTTCCCAACTAAAATATCTTGTTAGCACTGCAATGACTTGGAAGCTACATCAAAGTGATGGATTTCTCTTTCCTCAGATTTCATTACTGGAAGTGCTCAACTCAATTTGGATAGGGGACTAGGCTTAACAGACAGCAAAGTTACATGAGTGCTGCTCAGGGGGCCTGTGTGTATCCCTATATCCCGAAGTACTCAAATGGTTTGAAAACAATCGTGAGAGAAAGAGAGAGAAGCACTTGTTCACAGTATCTCTCAGCCTGGTTCTAATATCTCTGCAAGTAAAATTAATGCAATGTGCTTGCTGGACTCAATATTTACATTTCTTTGTTCGGGAACAATTTTCACTTTCTGAGCTCCAGAAACTGCTGCGTGTGATCGCAGCTATGCACACAACAGTGGTACAAATACATTTTCATAGAGCAAACACAGAAGTGAATTCTGCAGTTCTTCATCTCCGGTTGAAAAGGAACTGCCAGGTTGAATGAGTGAGCTTATCAAGAAAAGAAAGATCCCCTCTTCTGTGGGCAAACAGCTTATGTGTTCCGTTCCTCTACTGTTTGGGCAGTGCCTCTGTGTTCTGCATAGGTGCAAAAATGTTCGTAATCAGACTGAATCTGTTTCACAGGGTCTAATATGACCAATTAACTTAGTCTCATCTCATTTGTATCATTGTGCCATATGGTGTGTGCGCAGGAAGAGACAGCCCAGACAGGAATTTTATGGAGGAGAATTGCAAATAGGGAAGGGAGAACGAAGCAGGGTTATTAATCAGCAGAGATGGGGTTCTTGATAAATACATACTGTTTACCCTACGTAGTGAAAAGATACGTAACAGATGCTGAATTCTTTAGTGTGCTTGGCAGTGTAGCATGCTTGATATCAACAGGAGTATGAACAATGTAAGTGATGTAGTATGTAGGAAAGACTACTCTTTAAGAACCAAGTAGGAAAGGATATTTCTTGTTGCCTTGCCTACCGAGTCATTACTGTGAACATTACAGGCAGACTGCAGATAAAAGATAATACTGTCTGAATGGACTGACATTAGCAATTATTGTCTATATTTTACTCTTTGTTTTTCCTCCTTCATAATCTCTGCTCAAAATATGATTGCAATTGCTTTCCTGGTATAAGTTTTTGTAGGACAAATCTACTGTGCTGTGTATGCCCAATTGCATCTTAAGTTCTTGATCAGAAATACAGAGATGTAAACTTCTATCAGAAATGTTATTTTAAGAACAATATCTTTTTGTCACCTGTGACTCTTAAATGGTAGCCAGTGAATATTTACCACTGGCAACCCAGTGCAGGAATCTGTTTAACTTGTCTAGGCAGTGGATCTTCTTGTGAGTAACGTAAATGAGAAGGCTTTCAGTGTTCTGAGAACTTTGCAGGCTGAGATTTTCCTGTTTTCATAGTTCTATCTGTGCCTCTTTGCATGTCAGATAAATCCAGAAGCCCCAAAACAGGAACCTGAATTTTTGCTTTCACTTAGAATTTCTCTAAGATTGACATGAAATTGTTTGTGCAATGGAAATCACATAGTAACAGACATCACTTTTCTGAGAGATGGATTTGTCGTGTTTGATGAGGTTCAATTAGGAATCAATTTGGCAAAAACCCTTTACACTGCATAAGGAGTCATATAAAATATTACAGTCAGCAGAAATCCATAGCAAATGCCTTTAATGAGTCTTCTATATGAAAAGCTATGAACTTACATATCACATATAGCAATACCTCAAATCTTCATCACTGGGTGTATGAGTTGTGTGTTAATAATGCCCACAATAACCATGCGTGACGCATGCCGTTATCAGAATGCTAAAGATTTTCAATCTTCTTTGTCACTTCACTTATTTGAATATTTTATCTGGAAGTCAGTGATTGAAATCAGCTGGTGTTTGTGTTCAGAATGAAGCTGTACTGCACCTTGCATCTTACCTGTGCTTGAGCCAAACAGCCTCTGCAGACACATTCCTTTTTTTTTTTCTTTCTTTTTTTTTTTTTTTTTCCCAGTAGCAAATTCTGATGTTCTGGCAGTAGCATAGAACCAAAATGTTTCTTAGATTCTGCAGATCCAATGGCTTCGATTTCATAGTTGGCCATACCTTACTTTGTTTTAATCTACCTTCCTTGCTCCTCCTTGATATCTCAGGTGAATTTTACTTTTGGAATCTGCAGGATGCTGGCAGCTTGTACAGGAGGGAAGGAAACTGGAATTTCAAATCTCCATCGGGCTCAACATGGCATTTTGGGCCCCTGGCAGTCCTGAATTCCTTGGTGGAATATGTCACACTGCTGGTACTAACAGCATGAGCAGCTGTTTGCAGTTAATTTATGTGTTCCAGACCGAACATGACCACCTTGCTTTTGCCCTCCTTGTGAAATGGCCCGTTCTCAATGCTATGAATAGAGAGTGTTTAAAGTAGCAGTGGGAGGATGTAATGTGGTAATTATCGTGATGGAGGGCAAAAATCTGTTAAAAAAGGCAGAATTGTGGTTGCAGTGCACAGGCCTTTAGGGCACAGTAGTTACAGTAATGGTAAGATGTGAGACTCTGGGGAAGAAGCAGAGAATAGGTACTGACAGTTAGATTTGCTTCTCTCAGCTTTTATGTATTTGTCTGAAGTTTTACTAACAATCACTGTTTCCTTTGCTTTATTTTAAGGCTTTTTAAAAAATCCTGCAGTGCTTTGGAGGAGTGGTAGATGGAGGTGCTTTGTGGAAAAGGGTGTGTTAGTTGCACAAGAGGCTTTTTGTACACAGAGTTGCATACAAGGGCGGCTTATGATTCAGCGGGGACACAGAATGCAGTCCACCCACCTGTGTCTTATGTAGTCTGCGTTAGAGCAGTGGTTCATTCTCGGTATTCCTCTTCCTACGAACTTGTCCCTCACCTAAGTGTTTGGCTTCTGACATGACCAAATCAGCACCTGCCAGTTCTGGCCCTACTCTCCTTTTGAAATATTTAGCTATTCAGATCGGCTCCCATTCCCATATCTTGTGTATTGTACACTTGGGCTTCAGAAGTCACTTCATATGGGATCTCCAGGAAACACTTAGCAGCAACTGCTGCTCTTTTCACAAAGGATCCAGCAATTCTATCATTTCATCCTCAAAATAGTCCTAGACTTATTTCTAGTTTGCTGTGAAATCTGACAAGCATACTTGCCTTACAGCTTTGTTTACACCTCTTCTGAAAGAACAGACCGATAAAGCACAGAAAAACTCTTCTTCAAATGATTGTCTCATTGGCATAATTCAAATAAGAAAGTCCCTTGACTTTCAGACTTGAGGAACTCACAAGGTGATAAAAACACCACACTTTTGATCGCATCTTCACAAACTTGTACATTTTCTGCTCTTTGCTGCCCTGTAGGGCAATCTTCATGTACCATATGCTGCTGTGTTTGTGCAGTGGCAGCCAGCAGAACCATAACTGCATGAGCTGACCAAGAACTGTGCAGTGGGTGACTCTGCTCTTCCAGTGTGAGAAGTAACCACCGGTACTGGTAATCAGTAAATAAAAGTAAATTATGAATTGGCCACAGATGCAACACACATACCATTGCAGTAACCTCTGCAAACTCATATGTCACTCTTTTCGCTTTTAAATGCATTGCTTTCTCGTACCAGTGAGAACACTGTGTAATACGACATCTTTGAAAAGATAGCTGCACAGATGCACCTGGCTGACATATCTCATTCTGTTTATTAGTTTGTCATAATATCATCTTGCGTTCATCTCTTAACTAAGCTAACTTTCCCCCTATTTCTTAATTGTTCATTGCAAAGATTTTTTTTCCCCAAACTGGTAGTGCTTCTTGTTGAACCTCTCTGAACCTATTGTATTTCTACTTAATGTATTTTTTTTCTTCTGAAATAATTGACCATGAAGGAATATGGTATCAAGATGAGGAATAATGAGGGCTTTAGTCTTATTTTTCCTCTTATACAACTTAATGGCTGTCACTGGTGATAGGATAGTATCTTCACTATTCATGTTCTCTCCACCAGAAACAGGTCAGAGAAAAGGAAGAAGGTAATAACAGAGGAATAATTTTGACAGAGGCAATATTCTTTCTCACCTTGCTATTTTTTTAGGTAGTACTGACACACTTGTCTGTTGTTTCCCATCTGTGATATTATTAATATCATGATATTTATCTATGAAATAGACAAATTTATCTATGAAATTTACTAATATCATAGTAGCTAATATTTCTCTACTCACATGTAGCTGGGGACCATGAAGTCTAATGCTTAGGCTATGTGGTGTTTTATGTCACGGATGGTCATACAAGTGAAGAACAACTTCTTGTTGTGACCATGCTTAGCTTCTGTATGTGTAATTTCTTTGTGTTTATAACTCATTCCTTGACCTGTATGAATTCTAAGTGAACCCACTACTGAGATTTAGGAGATGGGAGAAAGAAAATATGGATTAGCTTGAGCCTTGTTGACAGTCTTGCTATCTCCTACAGCTCTCCTTCTTCACCCAAAACTCTCTGCATCTCCAAAACTACTTCTGCTGTCTGTTAAGGGCAGCCCAGTGATCTCCTCTGCAAGGGATGCTGAGGTCTCATCTCCCACTGGCTGATGCCTGATATATTTTTGAACAGCAAATCAAATGAATTATTGAGAAACAATTGTGATGTGCCCCAAATAAGAGCATTTTATCTTCCTATAAATATGACTTCAACATTTATAGTTTTGGAAGTCTAATTTAAAAATAATTCAGTGCTTTTCTGTTTAATTCTCTTGTGCTGTTGATCTGGGAGACTTCAAAGCCACAGCAAAAATAAGGTAATAAAAGCAGACAATGGCTATAGTTATATATTGCGTATCATAAATATTTGTCTCTGACTGGTTGCATTTTAGCTGGCTGAGGAAATGTAGCTCACTGAAGGTGGTTACCTTTGTTCGAAGCCAACTGAGACAGCACCAGCACTCAGTAATTATAGCTGTACAGTTTCCAGGAGACTCCTTCTTCACCAGACCTGTCGTCTTGTGTCCCCATTTGTAACACTGTTCATTATATCCAACCTGCTGCCGTCACTCTGGAGCTTTCAAAAGGTATTCTGTGGGCTATCATGCTGCAGGATGTGGATAATGAAATAGTTAGACGTGACTTGTATTATAATAGTCTCACCTAACTTTCATTTGGCTTGAAAAGTAGACTTAAGAGTGAAAGGCATTTTATGTTTTTAATAAGGAGTCTCATACGGTATTACCTGCTGTTTTTCATTGTGTGCCTCTTCTCATGGTTTCCTTTTGAGGCACCTGATAGAAGAAGAGAAGTGAACATCTCTTAATCTTAGAGCTTTGTGAAAAACTGCAGCGGTAATCAACGTTACTGATCAGTAATTTCTAACTGCAGTGAGAGTGACTGAAAGTTTTTACATCTGTATTTTAGTTCTTAAAGAGATAACAGTTTGTTTCCACACACACACACACACACACAAAAAAAAAAACTTAAAAAAAATCTATAAATCCCCAAACAAATAATATCTTTAATAATATATTAGTGTATTTATTTACAATATGTGTTCACAACCTTGGAAAAATTAGTCCACCTTTGCAGTCTCTTAAGTTAGGCTGTGAAGGCTGCAGTGGAAATGCTATGTCATGGCTTGAACCAGTGATTGAGCACCTGGTGGGAAGGCAGGGCCAACCCAGGGGAGCTCAAGTGCATGTAATGCCTCTGAGTGACTGGAAGGGGTGGAGCCTTAATCCACCCTTTCCCAGACTTCATTTTATTTCAAGGTTAGCTGTGAAGGTGAGGGGATCTTGATGGTACTGGGGTACTTGAGGCCTTCTAAAGGTAAGCAGCTTTTTTGCTTTGTTTCTGTGCTCACGACTGTTGGGTTCTGTAAATCCTCACTTGCCACAGTACAGGGTCTTGCTGCTCTGCTGTCATTGCTGCACGTTACAAAGATGTTGAAGGAATTTATGCTGTCCTGTGCTCCTTGTAAATCTTCAGAAATTCTTACAAGTGTAATGAATGGAGAAAGTATCAAATAACTTTGATAGAAGTGATCCTTAACATAGCTCCAGTCACATCCTTCCTGCTGCAGACCCAGATTGGCACAGGGCTGAGGGCAGGATAAATTGAGAGTGAGGTTGAGCAGGGGAAATAATTGCCGTAGGAAATTGAAAATATAATTAGGATTTCTGAAGTTGTGTTAATAACTGTACCAGGTCAGTTAGAGCGAAGAAAACTCTGTTCCCTCAAGTGGGCAATTGCACCGTCAGTGGAAGAAAAGTGGTAAACACAGACGCAACTGATGTGATTGGCTGAAATATGAGCTGGCAGAAAAAAAAAATCTCTCTCTGGAAAATTTGGAAGTGTCAATGGAGCGAAGCATGTTGAGGAGTGAGCAGCTGACTGCCTTCCTCCTTGATTAAGGACATCTGCACTTTGATCTGTACAACCTCTCAGTCCTGTTGCCAACTTGTTTTGAGCATAAAACCAGGGATCCCCCACCAAAAATGCTACTTTTCATGGCATTAGCTCATAATGGTCCTATTTCTTGTAAACTTTAAACTTTTATTTTTTGCACTGTCTTCTACTTAGCATTGTCTTAAGTTCTACCTGAAAGCTGAAAGTGATGGAGCTCACTAATGCTCATAATATTAGTAGACCTGAGTAGAAGGTAGCATTACTTCACCACTGGCTTGTTTTGACAATTCTTGGTGGACTGGTTCGAGTACTCATATCAATACTTTGTTGCATAAATGTCAGTTCAGTTCTGCAGAAAATACTCAGGTGATGCTGGATTTCAAGTTTGTTTACTTGATATGGGAAAGACATATGCACGGGAGAAAAGCATACGCCTGATTGTGAAAAGATCTTCATGTTTTTGTTGTTTATAAATGACCAGGGAAGGAACTGTAGACATCCGAATGGTGATGGCTTCAGACAAGAGGAAGCCGAAATTATTTAATGAGATAAATAGTTTACTTATTTGTAGAAACTGAGTGGAGTCCAGCCATTCCTCAAAAGCCTTCTAATCACTACTTCTTGCCTCAGTGTCTCATTCTCAACTTTGCTATTGGTGCAGTTGCAGCAGATAATGGTTTGTTTTCAATTCTTTTAGCCTGGCAGTATCTATGCAGTGTGAAAGGGACCACTGCCTCACTATATTAAACAATTCAACTATTCAATGAAGTATTCTTAATTACAGGAGATTGAGTAAGCTGTAACGTATACTGTGGCTAGTGGATGTTATAATACACTTTTTCTGGACCTGAAAATATTTCTCTTGAATGTTGTTTTAAGAAAGTTCTCTGCAATGGAACATAATCGATCCATCGAAGTCACTGATGGAAATGTTTGAATTCAGTAAGACCAAGGTTCAACCCATAGCTTACAAATCAGATAAACAGCTGTAAAATGATTAGATCAGTTACAGGCTACTCTCCAGCATGGTGCTAAAACTTTATGTGACTTAGGCCATCTTGGTAAAGCTGTTACGTTAGAGCTGTGATTGGCCGTCCTGAGCTTCACAGCTGTAAGTGCTGATGGACCTCTTCAACTGTGGTGTTCAGTACCTCTTTAGTGTTTTTGCTTGTGTTGAAAAGGCAGGCGTGGTATTAGTCTAAAACCTTGGTCTATGGGGAAATGACTTGCTGCTCCATGCTCTGTGTAGGAGGACCTCTGGACACTGACATGGATATAATTCGCTTTATGTATGGATTTCTCTGAGGTCTGAGTTACTTATGGAAGAAATAATGTTCCTTGGAAATGTCAGTCAGAACTTTTCATTTTAATAACATGCCTGGTTGAATTCAAAACTGGCATTTTATATTGACACTGCGCATGAACTGACATGTCATTATACACATGCTAACTGAGATTTATAAAATAATAAAATCACTGTGGTTTAAATTTCCACAAAATATTGATGGAAAAGGTGTTATACACTTATGGGAGTAGCTTACTTGCTAATGTGCTTGCCATTTTTTACTGACCTTATTGTGAATGCAACCTTGCTGCAGGCTTCTGCAAATTGGAACTCTGCTACAGTATTTCTGTTCAGTTAATACCAGCAGAACCACATACTTACAGTAAGAGCACTCTCTTCTTCCTCCCTCACTTCTGGAATACATTAGCCTAATAACCAAAATGACAGTCTGGAATAATACATCTTTATTTATTGATGTATTTCTTGGTTCTGTTCTGTGATAAGAGGCATAGTGACTTCATTCAGGCAGTGTATGACATCGACAATTTCTTCCCACTTCGGTGTTCATCTACCTGAAAGAAAAACAGCTTGAATCAAGAAGAGAGAGTTTTCCTTTATTTGTTATGTTAAAATATAGCTATGTTAAGGAAATGTGAAGGTTCCTGAGGGACGCTTTAGAGGAGGAGAAAATTCCAGGATTAATGTAATAATGATTTAGGAGCTTCATGCTCCTGATACTACCTTTTGTTAAAATTTACTTACTACTTCAGGTACACAACCTAATAATGCTGGTAATGCTATTTCAGTTTGAAATGCTCAAGTGTTTTTCTTACACTTGTTAGATCTCTCAGGGGAAACTGAAGACAGAAGTCTGATTTTTGTATCTACTAAGTTGGAGAGAATGGAATGATTGAAGGAAGATACCAAGGATGTATTCATTTGGAAAAAAGTTTTCCTTTATTTAATTTCTGAAATGTAAGAACCAAAAATGGGAATGAGATCACTTCATAACAGCTGAAAAGCATTGTAAAGTGACTAAAAATTGGAGGAGAATTTCATCAGCTCTTTGGTATTATTGTTCAACTGGAAAAGAAAGAAACAAAAAGGCTGACCTTTATCTGAGGTCTTCTAGCTTGCCTTCAGGTGTTCATTTGACAACCGTATCTGGTGATCCTAGGCTGAGGATATCTGAGTTCTATAGGGTTGAATTACAATTTTGTAGTGGTGGAAACAAAGTAATTTGTTTATTTTTCTTTTTTAATCAACTCACTGAAAACAATCATTCTAAAAGTGTATCGGTGGCTGGGTATCAAAATCTTGATAATGCACTTAAATAGAAGACCATGTTTTTAGAGGAGAGTGAATGCTCACAAACTACAACTAAGGAGTTTGTGCTGATTCTTCTGCCTCTATTAATTGAACTGTAGTGGGGTTTACCTTTCCTGGAGATGATTTCTTTTGTATTGAATACAGAGAACATGAAGGCTGAGAATTGTGTATATCTCTGTGCATACTTATTTTTAAAAAGAGAAATGGTGGTTTCTGCAAAAGTAACTTGTAACTTCTTCTGAATTTTCAAGCTGTGAGTAATTTCTGTGTAAGGAATTTCTACTTGTGTTTCAGTAGAGTAAGGTGAGATGGTAGCTGCAGGAATGACCTAACAAATTTTTTGTAGAGGTAATTAATTGGCTATTTATTGGAAGCAACAAATCCAAGAAATATGCCTCTGAAACTGGTAAAGTCAAGTTGCCCTCAAGTGATTGTGTTGAACTGAAGGCTGTGGAAAAAAATACAGATGAGCCAGTCAAAGCCATCCTGGGCAGTAAGTGTCAGGGTCATTAAAGGCATCCTTCAGATACAGTAATGAATTAACTTTCTAAGGTAGTAGAGACAGAAAGTGAGAAAGGAACTGAAACTGTGACACTTGTCTTTGAATTTAAAAAGCACACAGAAATTGAGGGAGAGCAGTACTGAGGTGTTAAGGGAGGCACAGTGAGCTTGTAATGATCTTGTCGCTTGTATTCCACGGTAACGTGCAGTTCTTCCCTTCCTGCAGAGATTTCTATTGAAATTACCTATATCTATTCTCTTCTAATAAACCTGCTTGTAATTAGCTGAACTCGAGTTGGTTTTTGAGATTTTTCTTTGGCAAGCATAACAGAACTAGCTGTTATCAAGAAAAGTGAATCTGATACAACTGCAGAGAGGCTGAACTAGAATAAAAATAGTATTTTGAGATTTTTTTTTTTTAGAAAAAAATATAGGATGTTTCATTTAACTTTAAAGAAACGGGAGAAAATAACTTGGTGTTTTTCTGTGCTGATGAATAGAAAGACTGTAAGTTGTATGAAATGGTATGTATGGTAGTATGAAATGTATGAAATGGTAGTTTGTTTCTATTAGCATAGAAAAAGTATGTTGGTGGGTTAGTGATGTGTACTGAGCTTGGAAGCATTGTAATATACCATGGTTTAAAAGTAAAAGTCATTTTGGTTCAATAAGTTGCTTATAAGTAGCTTTGAAACAAAATAATGGTGTTTTAGATGCAAACATTATGTATTTTGAGGACGTAACGTAAAATAGTTCAATAGCTTTCACATGATTAACTACTTTGAACTTGAAACCTAATAGATATTTTCTCCTTCCTTTTTAGAAATGTCGAAGGGGGCCGTATTATGAACATTAAAGGAAATAGCAAGACAGACTGTGTTCCTCTAATTCTTTCCAGAATTATGTACAATTTTACTAATGTTATTGTTCTCCACTCGCCCACCCCCTCTTTTTGTAGATGTACATGGATTAGTGTGCTAAAATGGAAATGTAATTTAGGGCTAAGCAAGCTATTTCCATGGAAATAAAAATATTGTTGGTGTTGTTTTGTTTGAGGAATGTTCTAAAAAACACAATCAGCTTTTCTATCAGAAAAATCACAGTTCTATCTAGAAAATCATAATCTGTCAGTTTAGACACAGACCAGAAATAATGATGATATTTGCAAAGGAATGCTGTGTAAATAGGAACCTTTGTACTAGGATTTTCAGGACTGTAAACAGCTGCTGTTTATATGTGTGTGTATCTATGTACACATACATATAAATGTCCTAGCATTTAGAACTTTTTGTTATCATTTCAGTTTTCCTTTCAAGACAGTAGATGTTCATCAAACCTAAGCATATCTGTGGGCAACTTTCAGTCTGCAAGCTTCTCAATGTCATTTGTAGATTCAACCATATAACTAGTTCCACTCAGCAAGTAAGTACTGACTGTATAAGTGTATATGATCTTTATGAGACTACTGGCTTTCTTGAGATTATTCACAATTGAAACTCTAAATAAACTTAAATACTTGAATAGTCAATGATAAACTAGTATTATTAAAATGTTAAAATTCATTCTTCTGTTTCATAATGATCTGTGGACATACAGTATTTTTTTTGATGGGTGTATATTGATGGCTCTAGTGAAGCTGAGAAATTATACTGCATCTTAGGTAAAAGCATGTTAGTATTCAGTTTGCTTTTGCTTGATTCTCTTGAGTACTTCTAAATGGTAAATCCAGCACAGGATACGTAAACGTGCCATAATCTGATATAATTACTTGTCTTTATTTATTGAGAAAAATATTCAAAACTGTCTTCATGTGCTCCTGTTATTTGCATTGCCTACACTAATAAGTGTAAAACTGCTGGACCAAAAGACCGTTGTTAAGCTTTATATTTTTATAAACAAGAGAGAAGGTGAGCCATTCCCTTCAATGGCACTAGATATAAAACAATATTTACAAAGACTTTATAAATTACAGTTTTTACTGATGAGGCATATTCACGTTGCTGCTCAATTTATTTACTCAAGAGACCAATTTATTTTGCTACCTCAGTGCTAACTGCTTCCATTGACATCCAGGTCTGCTCTGACCAAGCAACTGTGACAAGCTGTTTATTGAACTGTAAACAGGCATTGTCTGACTCTAAACAATGGATTTATCTAATTATGAAGCCCCATGCATCATTTTAGTCCTCTGTTGCTGGATATACAAACAAGATTTTCATGTCATTAAAAAAATAATTTAAGTCTGGGTACACCAGACAGTTCTGCCCTGCAACTTAATAGACTTGTAACTTGCATCTGAAGAGAACTGAATGTAATGTTCTGACCAAGGTTTGCTAGGAACTATGAATTCCTGGAAAAGGACAAAAAGAGAATTGTCTTTATAGGAAAATATGAGGGAGATAGAATAACTGAACAAATTCATTGCTTATGCTTTAGATGGATCTTATGTCATCAAAACGAACTCTCAAAAATAGCACCGACAGGAGAAATACAAGTGTGCTTATGGTAAGCAAAACTTGATCCTTGAGAAGTAGTAAACGTTCTGGTTTAGAAGAAACTAGTAACGAAAATTGAATAGACCCACTTGAAAAAAAGTTCCATTCTTACCATTGCTTTGTGTCAAAAGATAATTGAATGCAACCGATGATTTTTGTCTTCAGCTGTTGGTGAGTCAGCTTCTCTAGGAGGGCTTCAAGCAATAATCCCAGATAGGATTCAGGGTTTATACTCTTCTGTGTTGACATGACTTTATTTTATTTTTTGGGAGGAGAAAACTAGCCCAAGATTAATGAAAAGTTTTGATACCATGAAGTATATATAAAGTGTATATAAAGAGACAAAAGAGATAGGACTATGTGTATATTAAGGAACTGAAGTAGATTAACATAGCAATGTTTTATTAAAATCTATGTAATGTTTTGAAGGAGGGCAAATCTCCTTCCCAGTGAGAACTTGCACAAGCAGTGCTATTTGTAAACAAAATTTGCTTAATTCATCTTTATCATTGAAAACTTCTCAGATTTCTTTTCAAGGCATAGCTTAATGATCTTTTATAATTTGTTTCCCACATTAAATCCCAATTGGTAGTTTCACTACATTTCCTTATGAAATATGAAACTCTTTAAAATTTAATGGTGAATTAATATTAATTTAATCAAGTATGTTAATATTAAAACTATTAATATTTCATTTTCTACATGGCCATGCAGGCTTTTGAAAACTGATCCAGTGTTTTCTGACAAACTGCTCTGTTATACAAAAACTATTTTGAAGTCTCTTTGCTCACATGGTTCCTGAGTGGTCGCTGCGTATTTTAATTCAGCCTCTGCTGAATGCAGATGAGATGCAGGACACAGGGAAGCTACAGAAAGTTTACCAAGTCTGATAGTCTGTCATTTCCATGTGCCTGGCTAGGATGTGCTTAAAAAGGGCCCCGCATGGTTTTGCAGGTTAATCTGTTTGCAGCAGGATTTGACTAGAATCAGAGCTGGCACGCTTTGGCTCCTGCAGGCTGTCGCTGACAAGGGGCTGCGAGGAGATGGACTGCCACCGGCCGGCTCTAAATGAGCCAGTTGCATGGAGCTGATAAAACCACAGATTTACTGAAGTAGACAGGTCTGTGCTAGAACGAGCTCCTGTCCCTATTGAAACCCTGCCTGTCACTTCCATCACTCATCTCCTGTTGCCGGCACTGGCTGAATGCTGTGGGGACATGAGGGATGTCTGGCTGTGGTGCCCTACTGCCCCTGGCACCAGGTACCTGCCTGGCCCATCTTGCTCTAGGAAATGATGAGAATGTTAATGTGGGACTGTACTCTCCAAGGGGGCACTTGCCTCCTCCTGTGCCTTAGCGGAGCATTGTTCTTGAGCTGACTGTGCTTTTCTGGCATTTGGAGCCGTCTCCTGGGCAAGAAGATGTCCAAGGCAGAGCTTGAAGACTCCCAGTCCATTGTAAGAGCTGGATATCTCACTGGGTTCTTCCTATGAACCTGGGAATCTTGCAGTAGTTCTGAATTGCTTGTTATAATGAAGTAAAATAGATGGCAGCATCCCACATTTTTTACTGAAAGAAGGGGCATTCCTCAAGAGCTACTGATGTCACAGAGATGTGAGTGAGGAAAGAGGCAGAGGGATTTGGTGTGTGGTAGGAAAAAACTTGGTTGGATGGGAGATGAGAAACTGTCCAGACAAAACAAAACTCAGAGAATCTTGGATTTGTCTGTGCTCAGTAACAGAGTGGAAGGCCATAGGACAGCCTTGTAGGTGCCCAGGAGCCATCTAGAGCTGCTCACATCTGGTGTTCAGCAAAAAGATATGAGAGGTTTTTGCTAGAGAGCTGGCTTGGAACAAGTAAAAGGAAAAAATGGGCTCTTCGTATTTGGAGAGCAGGACGATATCTGTGTTAATGGTGGAATGGCAGGCATGAAATGCAGAATTTATGGTTACTCTCAGCAGAAACAGTACGTGGCAGGCCAGGTGAAATATCAGCTGATTGCTGGTGTAGTGGGTCACCTGTAGGTGTGTTTGTTCTTATGGAATTCAGCTCTTCCACCTCTATTTTTAACCCATATGTAGCTGTTGCTTTAAGTGCTAGTCAGAATGCTATAATAATACACCAAAGAAGCAATTGAGTAATGAATCTTGATATAGTAAGGAAAACTCCAAGTAGATCTTTTTCTTAAAGCAAAATTGGAAATTTCAGTTTCCTTTTCTTCACATTTAGGAATCAAAATCTTGGGGGATACATATAAAATAATGAGAAATTGGGCAAATGCATTCAAAATAGCTTTGACTCTAGAAGCAGACTGGCAGGCAGATGTACTGTCCTGGAACAGAAGTAGTACACTGAATCATGCAAGGAACATGAAGTTAGCTCAGGCATTAATTAAGCACGGTCATCCTAAAAGAGGAATTCATGCTTCATCTTGGCAAGCTGCCCGTAAGAAAAAGATAGATCTGTCACTGTCTTGCGGACTGCAGTAATTAAGCTTTGAAATACTTCCCAGACTAAAACAAGGATAGCTGAGATGAAGCAAAGGGACGTTCAAACATCTCTTATGAACTGACATAACTCCTTCACTTCAGACTGACATGCTTTACTACTTTTTTCCCTGTAAGTTTTTTTGCAAAATGTAAAGGAAGAACAGAAATTAGAAAATAATGACCAAAACTTATTATTTTTAATTGAAGCTGAGAGGCTAGAAAACAATCACATGAAGTAGTCAGATCATTCTATGTCTAGATAGTGGAAAAGGTAGGAAATTAAATTTTATATCTCAGAGTAGTAAGGAAAAAGGTTATCTGTCTGCAGGTTTTGTTCTTTTCTGTCTGTGAAGATGTTCTATGGATGTTAATTGGATCCAAACATCTTAAGACTTCAAGGATTTTAAATTTATTTCCAAATCCTGTCTGTCGGCTCAGATCCAAACCTGTGAGTTCTGGAGGAGAAAGATCTCCATCAGTGCTTCAGTCGAACTGCTTTAAGGTTTGGATTAGCGAGTAAATACAAAACAAAAGGTCAAGTTGATTGCACATGCCTGTGACTTAAATAGGATAAATGCATTGTATGGGTGTGCACTCTCCAATTATAATTTTGGATAATATGCTATCTTTTTATATATATGAGCTCACACGACCTATTTTCCAGTCAGAAAGCTCAGTCTCATTATAAGGATGCGAGATTTTCAGGGACCTGAGATCAACCTTTTTCTAGTGTCCTATTATTCTGTGCTGTATTTCTGGTGTAATCCAATACTCGTTTCAGAAAAGTCTGCCCTCTGGCACAGTCCTTCCACTGTCATAAGAGTTTATTTTTCTGTGATCTCAGTGGTATTTAACAATAAGGTCTGAACTGCATGTTTAGTGGAAGCTGTGGGAACATGGATGTCAAGTCCATTAATCATGGATTAAAAAAAAAAAATCTCTCGGCTGGACTGTCAGCCAAGGATTAGCTGTGCCCCCACTGCAGAACCTATTCAAACAACCCACCGATTAGGTCAGCTTGTCCTTCTGCTTAGAGATTTTTTTTTTTTTTTAACAGAAACTGGCAGCTACAGCTATAATCCTTACAGTACTCGAAGTTGTGTATAGATATGCGATTGGAAGACCATAGGCTGCTCCTGTAGACTGTTTAGTTCCTCGATGTCAGGTTGACACAATTGCATAAAATCAATACAGAGCGGTGTGTTCTGAGAAGCAGATAAATGCATGAGTTGGAATGTTTTCAGGAGTGTTTTGATATTGGCTTAAAAGCATGTTGCTGTAATGCAGCAATTAATTTTTAGTCTTTCTTATTTGGAAAGTAAACGTTAATTATATATGCTCATCAGAAGATAATTATTATCATTTTTTCTAAGTATCATTATATATTGGAAAGATCAAGTTTTGATGTGATGATATGTCTAGTTACAAACATGCGTGAGATGTACACAAGGAGATCAAGCATGTTCTGCAGGCTTTTTGGCTGGTTCCACTGCTGTGAACTGGTGGCTAATGAGCATGAGCAGAAACCCCTTTGGTTGTGCCTGGTGAATTACCACTGTCTTTTGAGTGAAGTGCTGATGATTTGTGGTGGGCAAGGTGGAGTGAGGTTTTACTATTTACCTGGTTCAAGATGGCTAAAAACATCTCAGTGCTCAGTTGTGGCAGAAAGTTTTATTTTCCTCCACTGCAGCTCTCAGTGTGGCTGTTCTGCCTGGTTAACAATACAGCTCCAGAATTCTACTACTTGTGAAGTGATTTCAAATTATTTCACTACTAAATGCTCAGACTGTTGGATTTCTGGTTTTCTGGATTTATTGTGAATTCTCAGAACCGTTTGGCCCCATCTATTTTCATTTGCAGAATTACCTGTAATGTAGAAATAAGTGTTAATTGTTTCTCTAGCCACTGTTGTCACCTCTAGCCAAATCAGGAGCTTAAATCTGTGCCTTATAATCAATGCTGCTATGGTGTGTTCCAGTGAGATGTCCCTCTGGCACCTTCATTGGGCTGTGCTCCAACCTCAGTTTGCAGGCTGAGCAGGTGGGGATGTTCTCACCCTACATTGGGCTCAATAGGGTTCTCTCACTGGCAGGCACCTGCCTGGGCTTCAGGGGCTTTGAGTGCCCATCTTGAGCCATATGGCATGCATTGCTTTGTGTCTAGGCCTGGCAGGTTCCGTCCCCTTCGCCACCTCCAACTCTGCAGGAATTTAATCTTCCTGCTGCTGAGAGTAGGCTGCTTGCTCCCAGCCTTGGCTTGGATCTGGCCCTGGACCTGGTAGGCAGTGGCATGGGAGGTGTGCCCAAGGAGCTGGCTCTGTGCTGGCTTTTGGATGCACATCGAGAAGGGCTTCAGCTTGAGCTCATCCTTGTGGTATGAAATGTTTGTAAGGTGTGCTCTTAGGTTTGTAGTTTGACACATTAAAATTTATATTTAAAATTTAATTATATGTATATTAAAAGGTTGAGGCAGAGGAAGAAAATGTAAAATGGGAATTGAAATTAAATGTCAAACAAAGGTTTTAGGGCTTTAGGGTCTTCAGAATTTGATGCACATAGAATATAGCTTTAAAATGTATAGCAGCCTTAATGAGTTCTCAATATACCCGTGCTTCTGAAGCTCTTGAGAAAGCAGACTATTTTTTTTTTTTTTTTTTATAATGAATACTAGGCCAAACAGAGCAAGTTCTGAGATTTGATATTTTTCAAAGAACCATATATATAGTAAAATGATGACAATGGAACTTGTTTATTAAACTAATGCAGTGATTTTATCACTTCATTCTTGGTATCTTGGTACCTGATATGAGACGGCTGGGGTTGCCATGGTGACTGAACACACTGTTCCTTTCATTTGACCTAAAGTTCAAGCCCCGCTGTTGCAGTAGAAATGCCAAGAACACCTTCACTTTTATTAAAAACAAAACTATCAAATACATGCAAAGAGAAAAATGGGTGAGAAGAAAAGACAATCTGCCATTACACTGTGAAGCCAAAAAGGAAAAGAGTCTGTTTTCAATGACAGGACCAAGGAATAAATAACTGTTAGAATGCATGCTTTTATATTGTGTTTTGTCCTCAAATTTAACTGCACTTGAGTTGATTTTCCACATCACCGTTGTATTTGTTACTCAGTGTAGAAGTGGCTATCTCTATACGTTTGCCCTTATTCATTTGCTTTTAGAACCTGTTGGCTTATTCTGACCTGCCCAGCTCCATGTGCTGACCTACTGCTGAGGCAGGAAGTGGTGGAGAGGTCAGAGGGGACTCCAATCAGAGTCTGGCCAGAGGAGAGCTTTTGGCAGCTGCTGTCTGGGGACTTGTGTGCTTTTTCCATCTGGCTAAGTCACTCCACATGACTTGGGGTCAGTGAATTTTTTTGAGGCTCTGATCCACATTCAAATAAAGCCTGTTTAGTTTTGGATAGAGCCATGAAAATAGAGAAATTCTGGATATTTCTGGAGAAGTTGCCCTCTCCCAAAGCCAGCTGGCATGGGTGAGCTGGGATCAGCTCCTGGAGTGAGGAGATAGCTACTAGTGTATGGAAAATGATGGAATACTTAATACTTACTGCACTTTCTTTTTCAACTAAAAAAGTATAATAGTTACAGGCTGTTTAATGCAATAAATCAATAAGCAAAAATGAGAAGAACCATCTCAGAACATACTCTGAAAATGTGAGTGGTAGGTCAGTGGAGTTTGAAAACATGCCAAGCTGAAGGAAGCATCAATGTTACTGTCATTTTTAGAGATTACTGAGGAAAAAATAAACCTATGATGTAGTAGAAAGGGAAAACACTTGGGCCTTCCTACCTTCGCTTACTTTTTTAATAGCCTAATCATCCCTTTCTAAAAGTGAGCCGCAGATCTCATCTGAAAGGCATTACCATTTCTCTCGTATGTATTCAACTATTAGAGACAATTATATTCATATCCATTGTATAGAGTGGATTTGTTTTAACCCAGTGATGTCACGTAAACCATAAACTTTCCCGGGGTAAAACAATCAGCTGGGGTTTGGACCTGGCAGATACTATTGCCCTTAGTAATAGCATGCTACATGGTTGGTAGGACTAATCCACCATTAAAAAGCATCCAAATAATGAAACAAGAATTCAGAATATTTCATTCTGTTTTTATAGGAAATACTGTCTGGTTCTAATTTGGATTTTTATTATTTAATTTTATTTTTGTTTTTGTAATATTGGTATTTTGGCCAAAAAGAATAGCAGGACTTCTGTGTTTAGGATGTTTTCAATTAAGTTTTTATTGACTTTAGTTCTTCCTCTATCCTGTATGTGTAAAGGTGGCAGAGATGTCTGTGACATCCAATAACAGCACTCCGTTCAATATAGTACATGCAAAAAAAATTAGAATATTGTCATATTCCAGAAGCATGAAAAGGGCATATCTGTCAAGATATATTTCATATTAACCATCCATTCTTGTTAAAGGTGATCCAGGTTATAGTATGTTGCGCATAAGTATGTTTTAGTAACCTGCTTAGGTAAGTAACTAGTAGAAGAGCTTTATAAAAGTAATGACATTAACTAGGCAAGTTATTCCTAATAAATGTGAACTTTAAAACTTTTCCTTTCTCAGCTCAACTCTTCTGGAGCAAGCAGGGAGGGTGCATCTAACTGAGTTTTCATGGCTTCACTGTGAAATCAGGAAAAACTTTATTTCAACCTAGTTTTAACTCCAGTCACTGCGTTAGCTTGAATGAAGATTGTCTTGGTGTCATGAGCACAAATAAATTTTGGAGTGCACAGCAAATACTTTGCAGTGTGCCAGCATTCTATACTTCTCTATTAATGGCAAAATTCAATTATTCTTTAAAATGATCCTTCACAACTCTTAATTATTTTCATTGATATGATGTAAGCCAGAGGTGCCAGTGCACTGTGTGCATGAAAGTGCTCCAGTAGCTCCTTGAGCTCCTTGGGGTGGTGTTGACTGTCAGGAGGGGTGAAGTAGGATTACCAGAAATGTGTCAGTTCTTTCATTTCATTCTCATCAAGCTATCTGATCACTCAGTGTGCTGACAGCATAGCAGGTGATGGACTGGAATAAAAAAAATTCTGAACCAGTTGGAAACATCTTTCTTGTTTTCTCTATATATGGGTCAGGCCCCACTGCAGCCAGCTTCTGACCCCAGCTGTGGAAGCAGCATGCGCACTGGAGCCTTT
Source organism: Centrocercus urophasianus (assembly GCF_019232065.1). Classification (NCBI taxonomy): domain Eukaryota; kingdom Metazoa; phylum Chordata; class Aves; order Galliformes; family Phasianidae; genus Centrocercus; species Centrocercus urophasianus. Next base: position 12,733,114 of record NW_024884733.1, on the reverse strand, counting down.
TGAAAGGGGAGAGAGCAGGGATTTAATTGAGGAGGGTGATCCCTGCCATAGCTCTTGATTATCAGCGTCCATTGTGTTCCTGTCCTAAAAATAACGAGTAATAGGATGGTGCAGTAGCAGTGGCACATCAGCTGGTGGGTAGCATATTGGACAGGAGTTTCTCTCTGAGCACCATTGTTCATCTTTTCATTGAAATGTGCTTTATTAAGGAATATATTGCAATTTGCTTTCAGCATTGAAGATCCTCTTAAAGTCTAGAGAAGCCACTATAAGTTGTGCTGGGAACTTTAGTATAGCTGTTAAAGTCAGTGGCAGCTGTCAGCCTCACAGTTCAGGAACTTTTTTGATGGTGAACAAACCTTGAAAGCATTCTGTGTGCACAGCTCAAAATATTAACTCTGCTCCTAGGAAAGTGTAGACGAGGCCAATGAAGTTGCCAGCTGTCATTTTATCTTAGTGTGCATTTATTTATTTATTTTTTAAGTTACCCTGTTGTCATCACGCAACTGTAGTGGTGGGTGGAATGGTGGCTCATTTTAGCTACTGATTGGTGTCAGGGCTGCATCTGGAGTTTTAAAGCAGTCCTGGTGCTGACGGAAAGATTTTACCCATCACAACAATTTGACATCCTTTTAAACAAGGCTTGTATTTTCTGTCATGTCACATCTGTGAGAACAAATCCTATTTTATTGTATCACAATTAGGCAGGTGTACCGTAGCCACTAAATTACCTTTTTAAGATCTTCCATGAGTGTGATGTGGAATTTTTGCTCTTAAGACTATTTAAAGAAAATGCTTCCCTTATTACCAACAGCATTTGCATTTTCTGTGTCTCAAGCCTCAAGATGAGATTTCTGTAATAAAAATTGAAGGTTAGAGGTTTGGGGAAATGAAGGAAATACTAAAATAACAATGTTATAATGGTAGAGAAGTTAAAAAGCTTTCATTCTTAAGGAAATAGGCTGAGATGATGGTCCTGTTAGTGTCTTAGCTTCTTAAGTGTCTAGCCAATTTAGCCAAATTTGATGGATGGAGAGAGATCTCAAAGGTGCTGAGTTTCTACAAGTTTTGTAAGAATAAGAGTCTGGAGGGAAGAGAGAGATGCATTTGTACCCCTGCTGTGGGAAGAGCTGCAGAGTGAGCTTGGATAATTATTAGACCTCGAAGGGCTGGCAGAGAAAACTGCCAAGACCAGAGCTGGAGAAATTTTCCCTGACCTTGCTCTGTTATTCATCATCTCTAGGGAATATCCCAACCCAATAGAAGGAGAAGTAGAGAAACGAGGTAGCATGGAAAATACTTTCATTTGGGGAAAAGATGTCCGGTAAGGGGAGAGGACGCTATAAGCCAATCCCAAATTCAGAAACACTATGTTAGACTTTAAATATCAGTGATGCATCAATTTCGGAACAATGCTTTGTTTCTGTTCCTTATCTCCATTGGGTCAGATTGGGCAGCACTGAGAAAATTTCCCTGTGACGGGAAATTTTTCTGTGGGATTCCTTGCACTGTAAGTCATGGTGCTCTGTGTAGCAGTGCTGGAAGTGCTAGGGCTGCACTGCCCGTCTCTGCCACTGCTCTGCCCCCAGTGCTGTGTCTCCAAGGGGCTGGATTCAGTCACAGAAACTGGCAAGGAAAGTTCAGCTTTCCATTGATGTGTGGAAACCTGTCAGGTAGTGTGCTATTCTTAATTTTTCTCTCTTGCTTTTTTTTAAAAAACAAAACAAAACAATGAAATGGCTTCCACACTACATCTCATAAGTTTTGGCTCCTTAATGGATCCCCATGTAATTTTGATACGCACCCTCTTGTGTTTGGCAACTGTAAAACAACAGCTATAGCTTTCACTGTAGCAGCTTTCCTTCAAAATCTGTTCCATAAATTGGCGTGTTAAAGGTCTTCAAATATTTCCTTATTGTTACAGGCTTCCACGGCACCACCCTGAATTGTTTACTATACTTCTGCTCTTTCTTACTTTCTTTAAAGAGTGTATATTTTTTTTATTAGGTCTTGTTCCTTAAGCACGGAGTCACAATACGAGGCTTGTTACAAATTTAATGGAGTTTCCTGTCACTTAATCTTGTACATGGGCCACGGTTCTTCAGGAATCTCTGAGACTTAATGTTATTTAAGAAGTGCCTCCTGCTTCTTCTCTAATTAATTGCAATCAGAAAGGCTAGTTGGTGGACACATGGTGTCGCAGCTTCTGTGAAATACTGCCTGATGGCTATAAACATTGCCATATGTTCTCTGTGAAATATTGCCATAATCACTGGCAACAGGAGCAGCTGATAGGAGGTGAAGGATTAGTTCTTCTCCTTTTTCTGCTTTATGTTCAAAATCTGTGAACCTTTTGATCACCTTGGTGGCTTTTTAGTTGCTGCAGTTGCAGTGGATTTATCATCTCTACAAATATTGTTTCAATGAATTTTTATACTTCTATCAGTTACAACTGCCAGCAGTGGCGTTGCATACTATGTCCACTTACTAACACCACTAGGTAATCAAAAGAGGCAGTAACATATTTATTATGAATTAAGCAGATATTTTGTTATAAAGCTAAACAGTTAAATTAATAAGAACTCTCAAACTTGACTGCCAATGAAATATAGTTTCTTATCTAATTAGGAAGCTTCTGTTCTTCTCATTGTAACATAGAAGGGTAATTTTCAGGCTGAACTCTTAATCAATGCTTTTGACTGTAAAAGTAGAACCTTCAAAGCTGTGATCTTAATGTTGGTTTATTTTGGCCTATCATTACAAAGGGGATATACTGCTGCAGCTTGTAGCAACATCTAACAGCATTAATGCGTAAGGTTATTTCCATTGTTTATACAACTTCTATAGCAGTAGTCCAGTAAGAAATAATATCTTGCAGTGAAACAGCACATTTCAGATTGTTCATCAGCGTTTCCAAAAGGCTGTCTTTTGTATATTTTGCCTCTGACATTAAGTTTTTAACACTTTGGCCTCCATTACAAGGCGGCCATTCATTAGAAGCAGCAATCCTCCAATTACTACAACACAGCTAGAAGCCTCAAAAGATTGTTTCCACAATAAATGTGATTCAATAAGAGAAAGGCACTGCATTAAGCATATAAGCATTTTTTTCTTCTCTGGTTAGAAGCATAGGGCTCTCATGGAGGTAAGAAAACAGAATTGATTCTGCTCCTTTTATTAGAATTGGTTTCTTTTAAGCATTGCTTTTCTGCCTCAAATTACTAATTCTAATAGGGTGCTTGGCTAGCTCTGAGAAAAAATTTTGTTTTATTAAAGCAACAAATGGTTTTACATGCCTTTCTATACTTGGGGAGTTGTGGGCTATTGAAGCAAGTTTTGTCTCACACGCACAGCTCAAGCTATTAAACTGTACACAGGTGATTGATCTCTTTAATAAAACCCTGTTCTTTAGTAAAGAGAGAGTGATAAAGATAAACAAATGTACTTGTTTGTCCAGTGCTTTGGAGATTACGATAACACGAAGACATCAAGAATGCCATTTTAATGAATAAGGTAGATGAAACACATCAATTTGGACTTCATTTTAGGCATGCCTGGAAACCAATATGCTTTAAGTTAATTTGATTCACGCTTTTCATTCGTTTGTAACACCATGTGCATTTTAACAGAGAACGCTTCATACTTAAGCAAAGGCAAGACCTGGCAGGTAGAAGACTGTCACTTTCTGCGTGAGCATTGAGTGATGACTTTGTGAACCTGCTCTCATGTGGCACCAGCCCTGATGTGTGTCAATGGACATACATCACAAGCACTCTTGAAGGGGGCTGAGTGCAGAGTTGGGTGTGGGAATGGATAGTGAGCTGCCCTGGAATTACAGACCAACACAGATTGCTGCAGTGCCATTGCCAAAATGCTCCGCTGTGCGTGTGCTGGGTCTGACTGTTTGTTCATAGTGATGCTTCTCAGGAATAACTCTGATGTCAATAATTTCAATAGTTAGATTTTTTTTTTTTTTTTTTTAAATAGATAACTGTGAGAGAAGAATCAAGCCCTTGTTTCTTTTGCTGTTTGCGAAAAAGCATTCTTTCCATGGCAACCTCTGTTTCCATGGTACATGCTGTATTGCCCTTCCAAGGAGCTTTATTAAGGGACACATATACACACACATGCTGTCATGTGAATGTGGTCCCATTTTATAGCACTATAAAGGAAAACTACAGTAAATAGTCTTTTTTTAAAAGTTGTGTTTTTTCTTTATGCAGTGTGATGAAGGATTATTGCTGCCACTGCTTGGCAGTGTCATGGGAATGCAATAAATTGTGATTCTTTCTACTATTGTTAGAGGTATATTCTTCAAACTGCTGTATTTACCAGTAAATTAAGATCATTGTTTTCTAAACCCTCTTTGGGTGGAAGTTACCATGTGAATCTCCTTGTATTATTTGAAAAATTACTATATAATAAAGATTTCTTTCATTGTTAACTTCAATGTGGGAAATAAGAGACCTTGTTTTCAAAAATTACCCTGAAAGATTCCCTGAAAGGAAATCGGAACAAATCATTTTCTTTGCAGAAGGAAGGAGACTTTGTCCTCTGAGCTTGTGAAGGTAGGATAGTTCTTTCCAGAAACCTTCGTGATGTTTATTTGGCCACAGCAGTTGTAATTAGTGAAGTAATTTGAGTTCATATGAAAAAAATGTTACACTGAAATGTTTGAAGAGAGAGTCTTGAGGGTTTGTCACATGAAAGAAGGAATGTAGCTAAAAGCAGTTCTGATTGCTGGTGAGACTGGGAACGTTGAAGTAAGGTTATGAAATGTCAGGGGCTTATTTTGAGCATCAACGTGTTACCTTCAAAGTTCACTTTATTAGTCAGTAGTAGACTGAGAGTTGTATACAAATTAGAGGCTTTCATTTTGCTTTCAGATGTGATCATTCTACTTTCATCAGGAACAGAGCCCCTTAGCAGTGGCTTCATTAAAACTCAGTGAGATTTACGCTTCCAGATTAACTTCTTAAAATACAATTGATAGTGTCATTTCTATGAACAGTTTATTTCCTTCCACATTATGTCCAAACAACTCTGGACTGATGTTTGTGGGAGTGCTGGAAAACACGGAAGGAGTAAGGTAAAATTTCTATTTTTAAATTGCTGAATGCATCCATTGCTGCACACTCTGCTGTAAGATTGCAACAGCGTGATGCACAAATCATAGAATAGCTCAGGTTGGAGCAGACACTGAAGACTATTGAGCTCCACCCACCAGATCAGGCTGCCCAGGGTGCCATCCAACCTGGCCTTGAACACTTCCAGGGATGGGATATACACAGCTTTTCTGGGCAGACTGTGCCAGGGTCTCGCCACTCTCTTAGTAAAGAACTTTTTTCGTACTATTTAACCTAAATTTCCCCTCTTTTAGTAGAAAGCCCTTGTCATATCACTATTACACTGTGAAAACAGTCACTCCCCTCACTAGTGTATAGGATCCCTTTATGTACTGGAAGGCTGCAGTGAAGTCTTCCCCAAGCTAAACAAGCCCAACTCCCTCAGCCTTTTTCATGGGGAGATGCTCCTGCCCCCACTGAGCCATGGAAGTTGACAATAATGCCCTTAACCATGAAGCCGTGCTAAATTTTCTTTCTGGTTTTATGGAGCCTAGGTTGACTGCCCTAAGTAGATTTTACCAACAGCTCCAGCCTAAGCCTAGGTTGAATGACCTGGAAGCTCTGTCAGGATTTACACAGATGTTGACACTCATTTCTGTGTGGACTCTAACATTTGTGCAGACAAATGTCCTGCTCTCTCCAGTCCCTTTTGGCAGGTGGGAGTCTGTCAGGAGTAGAAGCTCTGCATGCATGTCCTGCTGTTCTCCTGTCCTGATCAGGTGGAAAAGGCAGGTGCTTAGGCCAGGCCTCTCATGACCCTGTGCATCCACCTTGCTGTTCCCTGTTGCTTATTGTGATCTCTTAAAGTCTGAACTGCGGAGGTTAAAAGATAAGAAACAGATCTCCTGTCTACATTTTTTGTAGTCATATAAAATAGAATATGCTCATGCATCGAAGTAAACTTTCACTGGGTAGTTGCAATGTTCCTGAGGACTATAACTACATCCCTGTGCACTGTAATCAAGTAATGTGTGCAGACAGTGAGCTCAGAGCAGACTGCAGCTGGTGGGCAGGGGGGTGGCTGGAGCCTCCTCACTGCTGCCTTCCTGAGGAGAAGCCCAAATCCTGCCAGGCGAATTGCCTCCTGGGCAGCTGGCCGTGTGCTTCGCAGCAGGAGCATTATGACATCTTTCATAATGATCGGTATGTCTTACATCAGATGTTGATAACTAAAGACTTATAGCATGTAAAGAAATTCAGATGTTGGAAATTCTTATAGCCTTGGTCTGTTGAGAGGCCTTGAGTGAAATTTTAATATTGAAGTTTAAAATCAATAGACTGCACTTTAGTTATTTTTCAGATGTCAGTTGTATGTTTAATACGGTATATTTGTATCATGGGCTCTCATTGCTGTAAATCTGAGCTCACTTTCTTGAATAAAAGAAGAGAGGCAATTGAATTTGAAAGATACTTTATGCAACAAGAAAGCAATTTGGTTTCTGGTTATCAAAGGGTAAGAAGCAAACTAACAATTGAATGCTCACATTTATAACTCTTCAGCTGCTGGTTTGCCCCAAACCCCACAAGAGCTCTGGTTTTGGTCCCACTTTCTCCCTGTGCCAGGGATCCTCCCACTGCCCTGTGAGGGCTGACCCCTGCCTAATGTGGCAGCTCTGGCTGTGCTCACAGAGCATCAGAGCTGCCCGTGGTCATATTGGAGCCCAGGAATGCAAATGTGGCTGGATTTGGCACAGATGCTGCATATGCCTGTAGTACTTTAGCACCTTAGACTGTGCAGTTTTAGGAGACTTGAGAAAAGAGTTAAAGTTACGTGGAAGTGGTGGTTGAGACTATAGTTGTTTGCCGATCTGGGTTTCTGTGCAGTGGTGTAACTCAGCTGTGGGTGATGGCAGTAGGAGCCGGATGTGCAGACCTTTGTAGAGGTCCGGAATAACCAGAGAGGCTGTTCAAGAGGGACCAATCTGCGAGGGAAAATTGTCAGCAACATAGTTTCACCCAGACAGTGGTCTAGAACAGAGAAAGGTACATTTTGCTCAAGAACTTGAGAATTTTCTATTTGTCCTTTACACGTGATGTGGTAGTTCTGGGTGTTTTGAGAGACAGTCTCATACAAAGATGTCTTAAGCTGAGTGGAAGGCAAAGGCTGTGGTTGGAGCCTGGTTATGCTCATGGTGATAGCCAAGGGGTACTGTGAATGTCAAATTTTAAACTCTTTTGCTGTGACATTGACTTTTGTTTAGAAGTTTTCTGCTTTGTCGCTTTGATTCTGCAAGAGCACTTCCAAAAGTTTAAATTATTCTTATCAGCAGTAGTTTCTTTACTGAAAAAATTAAAAGTAAAATAAGAAATTTAATGCTATTTCTAAGAGGTAGAACAGCATTAGACATTTATTTTGGCATTTTAATGTTAGTGAAAAAATTTCTCTTACAAACTGAGCGCTCAATAAAAGGTGTTTCACATCAGATTTCTTTTGAATTAAAGGATAGCTTTCAAAGTGGTAACAACAAATGCTACCTATGGCTATTTTATTCACTGTCAATAAGAAGGAATGAAAAATGATTAATGCAAGTCAAAACTGCCCAGCTGTACTAAGCAATTAGTTGCCTCAATCTCATCTCTGATCCCTGTTTTAATCCGAAGAAGATATATTTATTTCCATTGGATGATTACTGTTGAGTTAAAGCGGTAAATATGGCGATCACATACTTCTTTGTGCAGCCACTTTACACAACACTCTGAATTCAAGCTTATCTTATTTTGGGTTGTTCAATTAGTGGAATTGAACCTGTGCAAATACAATGTTTAATTTGTTTTTGGTCTTTGGAGGTGAATAATAGAAGATTTCATACATCATTTTCAAAACTCTTAATAGGTTTTAGAAACTACTGGAAGTAAAATGAAATGAAACCTGTAAAAAATAAAACTTTGTGTCTAAGAGAAAATTTTAAATTGAGATCCACAAAGTTAATGCAACCTGCATACGTACAGTTTAAGTAGTCTGCATAGTGAGATTTCAGTGACAAGTTTAATTTGATGGTTCTATGCATTTCACTGTGATATTATTGCTTCTTTCCAATCTTCATTTTAAAGGATTCTAGAAAAATGCAGGTGCAACACTATGTGCTAAATTTTATAAAAGTAACTGATTTATCTAGTTATAATATTTAACATTTTTTGTTAGTATATGAATGTATCCAAACTGTTTCTATGTCAGAGGGCTCTCAGTGTGGATCTGTATTAAACCGTGGAGCTATCATATACAAATGGTGGTGCTGCAGCAAGTGCTACAGAGATGCAAGTTTGAGTTTCCTAAACAATATTTACTAGCATTGTCTAAGCTTACAGCTCTAAACTAGTTAGCAGGACACATTCCTTCAGTGGCAAAGGTTTGGGGTATTTTTCAAAGAAAATGAATGTACTTTGCTTATCAATGGTAGTTACAAATAGAACTACAATTTCATGTAATAGCTATAAACCATTACTCTAATGGTTTGACAAATATCTGTGAGGATAGACTGCAATATTTCATCTGAGAAGGGGTTGAATATTAAATAAATGTAACCTCCCATTGGGTCCTTCTTTAACCTCCTACTGGCTTTGGAAAGTGAATTTAAGAGTTTGAAAGCATTTTAGATTAAATGTTAGGGGAAAGGTTCAGCAAGACCTAGACAGCAGATTAGCAGTTGGTGCTCGTAATAACAATCCTTTCCCTCTTCCTGTTATCTCTTCACATCATTGCAGAGTGCTGAATTTAACTTGAATCAGGTGTATGTGCTGATTTTCTAATAGTTATGGCTATGAACAATTAATGGTGTCTTTTCCTTTCTCTCCAATTTTTCTGCACATGTTATGTGTGGAACTAAGAATTGGAATTTCCCCATTAACTCAGTAAACTGAACTCCTGAGTTTAGTCCTTCAGGCCAGTATCTCAGAGAGAATGTTCCCAAGTCATGACGTATTTTTCTTCAAAATCCAGAAATGATGAGTTCTTTCTAATGTTTAACATGATAAGCTGTTAATGCACCAAAACAGGGGGCTTTAAACCATTTGAAGAATCTTTCTCAAACCAGAGGAAATACTTCCTATTAATTCTTCTTATTGAAAAATATTTTTGATGTTAGTTGGTGGCAGTTGGAGGGGATGAGATAGTGCCAATGTGAAATATATTTGCTCCATTATGAAAAGAAGAAATGAACTGTTGACTGCAGTAGAAGTTTTATTTATTTTGTTTCTTTTTTAACTGTAATGATGTAGTGTGGAAACATTTGCATGCATATGCACAGAGACTTTAGAATAATTCCTGGTCATTTCACTAACAGCAATAGCAAAACAGCTATTGGCATGACAAGACCTTTAATTACAGGGGGAAAAATAGAAATATTAGAAGCTGTATATAATATCTGATTTTGTTCTATATTTTTTATTTTCTGACAAGAGAAAGTTATTTAGAAAGGATCAGATTGTAATTATTGTAAAGACAGCCAAGAAAAAGGCAATTTGTCTGTCTTAGAAAAATGATGATTATCAACTGTCATACAGAAAACTTACAAATGTTTTGAAGTTGTTCAGGTGTCTTTCTTACAAGCAAAGTTCAATTAGTAATGAGATAAACCAAACTGATGAGCAAATCTCTACCACTGAAACAAAATTGCTACCTTCTAAAACCTTTGTTTTTCCACTCTTCTGATACGTTGCAGCTCCTGGCTTGCACCTGTGACATCTCTTATAAGCTAGTTGATACCCAGAATGATAATACCTTTAATGATAGATTAAAAACAGACTGAATGTTCAGACAACATACAAATTATTCTCTGTCTCTGGGTGAAAGATGTGTAGCTATAGGAAAGCATGAAGATTTTCTCTCTGAACTTCCCTGGAACTAGAAGGCAGCCAGCTTGTTCTACACTTGTATCAGCAGGCAGACCAGCATGGTTCTGGTGCCTAGGTGTTTCGGTGTGTTTTTGTTCTTCATCTGAGCCAAAAGCCAATCTTTTGTAAGAAATTAAAGTAATAGTGAGTCACTCACAGATGTCTCAAGCACAATTAGAAGCTAAATGTCTTCCTATGGCAGCAATAATAACATAGTATTAAGAGGTGTAGGCCATCAACCCAGTCAAATGAAATTAAAAAGTAATCACACACTATTTTTTTTTTTTTTTTTGCTTAAGTATCATTCATTACTTTGCAGATGTACCCATGATGGGCTAAATGCTCTCTTGCAGCCATAATATTCTGGTCTCAGCAAGAAGTGCCTAATTTAATGGTTGGTAGATGTTTGGTAAGGAGATAGAATACAGATAAGGTTGCACTTAAGAAGTGATGAATCCGAATATTGTGATCAAGTCTGGTTTCAGATAGCCTGACCTTGAAAATTCCATGTTTTGCTTTCTTTGCTCTTCTGGGCTACTTAATTTCAATCTCCTATATTCCCCTGTAAGTGAGATAGCTCTGTTGAGCTTTTCTGTGTGGGTGTCTTCCAATTTGCTGTGAAGAAGGCAGCATGAATCTTTTCAGGGTGGAGCCTGATAAGACTGCACAGATATTGCAGAGGGGTCCCAATTCCTCTCTGGCAGATGATATGCAGCTGAAGATGTAAGTCTTGGAGACGGAGGCAGCTGTTGGAGAAGAACAAACTGGCCTCTCAGGTTCAGCTGTCTTCATGTCATAGTGTCATTTTGCAGTGAGGTGCATTTACAGTAGGAGCAACCTCAGGGACAGCAAAGCCAGGAGATGCAGTGGGAATGTTTGATGTACTTCTGAAAATGGCTGCAAGGTGGAAGAAGGCAGTGTAAGAATTAGGAGTATCCTATCAGAAGCAACTGCAATGCATTTAAATCTAGAGTATGAAGAGATAGGCAAAACTTAAGGCCTGATATACCAGATGAGAGTTTTTTTGGTGTGAAATTATAACTTCAAAGGAACAGAATTAATGGAAGGAGGATAATCAGTGTACTGGGTTGCTGTATCAGTTTTATAGGGGAGCTGAGGAAGGCATACATTCAGGCGAGTGGTGCCATACAGGAAGTATTTTATAAGTATAACAGCATAGAAGTATTATGGGGAAAAGAGGACTGTGAAATCCTGTAAGCAGAAACCCTGTTGGGCTGCGTTATCAGCCTCCTGCTCAGAGCCATAATAGTGCTCAGGAAATGTGCAATGGAAGTAGAGAAAACCTACAAATTCAGGACAGGCAGCAGCAGTGGGAGGCTTCAATAGAGGCTGGGCTAATGCCTTCTTAGGATGGGAGGCAGAGATGTTGCATCCAGATGTGCAAAGTGGCTGCTTTCCAGTGCACCTGGTGCTCAAACTTCAGAGATGGGAAAGTGCTGTCCTGAATGTGATCTTTCAGGTTCAAGTATGTGGTCTACAGAACAGTGTGGGAGTTGGTCAAAATAACCCATAAAATATTGCCCCAAGATTATCATTGCTGTTTTAAGATTTTTAGAATCTTCCAAATATAACAAAAAAAAGTGAAATCATTCCCGGCAGCCTCCTCTACTCAGAATGGGAAGATATTGTAGCAAAATGGCTGGCAGCCAGAGAAAGGGGAAGCTGGCCTGAACTTATAAGTAGAAGAGGAAAGTCTTGAAAACACAGTAGGTAACTGAAAAGAGTAACTGAAAAATTCACATAAGGAATTAGGAAGATGCCTTGCAAGGAATGCTCAACCTGTTAGGAAAATGTTCTGAAGTATATCATATTTCAAACCCAGGAAATCCATAACAGTTACACTGGGGCACTTGTGGAAAACTTTGGGGTAGAGAAGCTTGTTGAATTTTCTGTGTTGAACTTTGCTGCTGAAGGTGGGTGTTGCCTTGCCTTGAGTGGCAGAACCTGGCTCTACCAAGGAGGTCTGCAGAGGATTTTAATTGCAAACACATGCCATTATCATCTTTTATTGAGGTTTTTTGAAGTTGAGGATGGGGTCAGAAACTATGCTTTTGTTCTCTGTAGAGAAAACATAACAAATATGTATGTTAATCAGCTAAAAAACAGGAAAACTAACTAAAATTTGCACTACAGTGTCTGCTTAAGAGAAGTGCTCTGTGTGCTTTCACTTGAAAGATCTCTCAAGAACCAGTATGTCTTAAAATATAAAAATAACAAAAAAACAGCTGTAGTTAATTTTGTTTGTTTCAGAAATCAAACTGTTGCAAATGAAAGTAGCTATTTGTGTTGCTTCATTGGGATTATAGGGCACAGGGTGCATAAACTTAATTGCAGAAATATTGCTATGAAAATAGCATTAAATATTGACCACAAGTATATAAGTTTATTACCAAAAGAGTGTTTTTCATTAATTTGTTTTGTTGAAGTAATTTTCTACCCCTTTCTCCCTTAGGCAGTGATGCAGTTTTGTTTTTAACACCGTGTGTGGGTCCCACAACCATATGGTGGTAAAGGAAAATTTATATTCACTAATTATAAGTTTAATACAGAGAATTTTTTTCTTTTTAATTGATGCGAGTATCTCTAAAACCCTCAGGCAAATCACCAATAGTAAGTCTGTAATCTTTCTTGACTGCTCAAATGGGCTTCAGTTCTTTCAGCCTGGGTCTGGCACATTCAGCTTATTCTGAAATGTTGAGGATATCCGTTGAGCCAGTTCTTTCATGGTTGTGGTCATAATGCAACATTTTCTCTTACATGAGGTCTTCCTATCATGAGGTAGAAGTCAACATCTTGGCTTTCCTAAAATGAAATTCAAGTTTGAATTTAAAAAAAAAAAAAAAAAAGCAGTGTTCTTTGTAATGTTTATAATGAGATTATCTTTTCCTCAAAATTGTGTTAATTGTGCTTTTGTTAAAGTCATGTGTAAGAACTGGCAAATGAGACTAGGTACATTCTGAATGCTTATAGAACCTTTATTTATTATCTCCAATATTCCAGATGGTTTATGGGAAATGTAACTAAAATTGTGTTTTGGTCATGGTTGGTGAAAAACTGAAAGTATGTGTAATACAGGACTAATTGAGTGATGCCTAGAATGGTTGCAATGCCATTAGATGCCTATTGTTAGATACTTTGAAAAAGAGAATGAATTAGTTAATGACTGTATTCCTGAGTTTACAGTCTTTAATTTCCATTGGTGACTACATCCAGCTTTTCTTCTAATGGTCTTCACACTACAGAAAGTTTTACTTGGCTTTACCTCTCCTTTAGTGATATTAGGTACTTCACCTACTTTGTACTCCTTTTCACCCATTTCTCTTTCTTCCTTTTCCCATGTGGTTAGATTATCTGATCACAAAGTGGGTTTGGGTGGAGATAAGTGGGACAGTGAGGTGGCCTTTTCTCATGCTTGTTAGTTGTGTCAGTGGGTTTAGAGAGTGGCAAAAGCACGAACCCTGCTGAATGTACCCAGTTCATAACTTCTCCACATATCACTGTTAATTTTGTTTGTTGTGTTGAGCACAAAATTGTAGCAATGCTTGTGGAATAAGCATGACTAAAGCTACAAGTAGTATTTGTTAGTCAAACCTAAATTTTGTGGAGCCATGTTTGGGAAATAATGGGCCTATCACTGTGCGCAATCTGCCCTTACTGATTCAACTTCTGCTCTTTTCTTTCCCTTCACTTTATGCCCATTTGGTTCTGACATAATCCTCTTGTAAATATGAACTGACAATTCCTTTTTTTTTTTCTTTTTTTTTTTTCATCAATCTTAGTTTCATGATCTTTTGATTTCAGGTTTCTTAGTGTTCCTACTGTTAGTGCAATTTACTGGGAGGTAAACAACAGTGGCTGTTTAAACTAATCCATCACTTAAGAATTCATTATGAGAATCAAAGCACATATACTGTTAGTTTCTTGGGTTAATTTTATACCTCTGACAACTGTATGTCACTTTAGGAAATAATAAGTTTAAATCCTGTAGTTCAAACTTAGTTTTTCCTAGTTGTATTTCACTGAGGAATACATAGGGTAAAGAAAGGTATGTGAATGCAGATTATTTAGGCTGCTTCTTTATTAGTGTAGGTTTTTTTATTATGTAGATGCAGATCAAGCTTGATGTTTTTTATTTTTACCTATTCTTTTCAGCTCAACTCAGGGTTAGTTGATTATTTTGAAAAGCCTTCTGCTGAGCAATAGTAGATGTAGCTTGTGTTGGTCCTTCTGCTTGTGTCTTTGTGTATGTTCTTCCCAGTCTGAATTATGCTCAAGATGATAATTTTTGGTAGGTTTGGCAGCCTTGGCTGTGTCTGTTCTCATCTGATGAGATTATAAGTGGTGCCAATTCTAGAAGAATGAGGGTGCAGATGACCTGAACTTTGTTTCCCTTTCCACATATCTTTCTGTAAATCAAAGGATTAGCTTTTTTCATGGAAGTGCGTAAGCAGACAGAACTTTATACACTGGAAGAAAACATTCAAGTGCATATTGTTTATAAGCAGGCAATTAAGAAATAGAGGAAAAGAATATGAGATGACATCTCTGTACGTCTCTTCTCCTGTTTATCTTTATCAGTGGCCCTTTAGTCTTTCATTAGGTGTTAATTTGGAAATGAGCAGAGGAGAAAAGGGTTCAGTTAACTGTGGCAGACAGAACTTGGTGTATGTTGTACGTATAGTGTCAATACACAAAAAGGAAATAGTGTACTTCTCTGCAAAGGAGTACTTCTACCATATGAGAAAGTGTGTCTAATTATAGTTAACTTCCTGTGTTATAAGAAATTAAAATTGAGGGTTTTAAGATTTGCGAGAACTTTCTCTCACAAGATAATCCTATGAACAGGAGGAAGAGCTGAGTTACTCTTTTTTCCTGATCATTTTCAGGACAGAGTGCATTAGTTACCAACCTCTGAGCCCAGGACAGAAGGCAGAGCATGACCCATCCATTGTGGATGATTGATGTAAACGGCTTTGTGCACTCAGTACGAACAAAATCTGAAATACTTAATCATTCATAAATGAATGTTTTTTTGGTACATATCTAGTTTTAATGAGATGGGATGAAACTGTTTTTAACCGATAATATTTTCTGTGCCTTTACTTGAATTGAATAGATATAAAGAGGGCATAAAATGATAGAGTCTAACTGCTTAGGAGTTTATTGATATCCATTTATTAGCAAAGTTAAATAGCCTTTTTCTTTCTTTAGATTAGTTAATAGACCTATGTGTATGAGAATTCATATCTTTTCCATTGTAGCTTATTTCTTCTATTAATCTTCTGAACTTTGCCACACAGATACAGGGAGTAGAGCTGTAATGACTAATGTAGTTTTTGCTATATATTTAGGCACAAACAGTGTTTAGATGAAATACTCTTCCTTAGCATTACAGGAGCAGATACTGCTGACTTTCTGAGAACTATTTTCTGACAATAGTGAAATACCTTTACATCTGGTTATTCACTTATTTGGATACATTTTGTCAGAAATTAAACTATAAACAAATACTCAAGTGTATTCTTTTAAGATACAGTTCTCTTCTTTTGCCATTTTAGAGTGTTGTTCTAAACTGATATGATGCACTTAATACAACCGCATAACTGAGGATCTAAAATTAGTTTTTATTATTTGCACTAGCTCCAAAGCAAAGAGAAGACTTCCTTCAGGTGATCTTGCTGTTGAAACTCTTCACATTGCACCACTATTCTGAACAGATTCTTTTTCTTAAGAGTCCTTCCTTTTTCAAAAGTCTGAATCAAAACTGGTTTGTCGTATTCACTAAGAGATAAATTTGATGTTGCCTGGTCCATCTTCTTATATAGACACATTTTGACACAGTGTATTTGAGTGCTAATAATGACATTAGAAGATGTTGGAAAGAGATCTAATTCGGCATGCAGAAGTGACTTTGCTGTCATCTTCTATTTTCTGCACAATTGACAGTAGATACTAGGGGCTGAATTTTTCTTTCAGGTCAAATTTTCGTGGCATGAGACTGCCTGTTAGAAACAGATAAGACCAAAACCAATACTAAAGTACTTCTTGGAATTGCCAGCAGGGCTGAGAATTTAAAAAGGATGCTGCAGTTTCCTGTTTAGGACATGACACAAGAACATGTATCTTACTAGCAGTGAAATCCAACCAACTACTCCATGTCAGTTCAAAATTTCTAACTATGAAAACTTTATAAGAAAAGTCTTATTTTTGAAGAATGAAAGTTGTTTCTAACTAATGTACCTCTTTGTCACACTGTTTAGTCTACATATCCTGGAACTTTCATTGTCAGACAATGTAAGTCCATTTTTTTATCTCATTTTTAATATTCAAGAGTCTCAAAGAGAATTAAAATAATTAAGGTGAAGTCCTCAAACAATAAAAACTTCAGACCCAAAAATAGAGCACCACAAATTAAGTAAATAAACAATCCTAGATAAAAACCAACACTTTCCAGTGAAGCTGTAGATATTATAACAATAATACAAACTAGCCATTTTTGTATTCTCTCTTTCCCTTTCAGGAAAAAAACAAAACAAAACAAAAAAAGAGCTCCACTTGTGGATGTTACTGTCAAAATTAGCTGTGCATAGCCTTGCTTGAAAGACACCTGTGAACAACAACTTCTGAACATCATATTTCTGCGCAGACACCAAGTGTGGTGCTGCACCATGCTGTTATGATCTGAGACAACCTCATCCAAGCTTATGAGTGCTGAGCAATGTGAGAGCAACTCTGCAAAATTCCAGCTGCATTCCTGACTTAGTCCTTTCTGCCCTCTGTGTTGCCTTTTGCCTTACCTTTCTCCTAAGAAAGATCAACTTCTTCAAGCCATAGCATTAGCTTAGCAGCAGTGAGTTTTCCAATGATCTGCACTTTATTTTTGTAAATAGGATAAGTGTTGAGGATGGAGATTTTTTCAAACATTTTTTTCTAATGACTTAAAACTGTACACATTATAATGCCCCAAATACTGTAATACTAAAATCTATTTGGTCTTGTATTGACTTTCTGGAAACGGATGATATGTAAGAAACAGCAAGGAGCAAGTTAGGGTTATAGCAGTACTTCCCTGGTGTGTGCTATCTCTTACACCTCAAGATTTGTAGGTTAGGGCTGCCTCAGCCTGAAAGAGTGTTTTTACAGGTAATAGTTTTTGATAAATTTTCTTACTCTGACTCTTCTCGGCCTACATAAATCTTTATCACTTAGTTTTGTAGCAGTCTGGTCCTCAGTTTAATTTTTCAATGGATGAAGCAACATCACTTTTGCTATTACCAGTTTCCCTTTTGACCCTGATGTTTGTGTTGGAAGAGAATAGTGAGTAGTGATTTCTCCATCAACGTTTCTGTCGCTTGTCATTGTGAATGTGTCCATTGCTACTTCCATCACTTTCCCTGAGGCTGAGGCACTGTGATCTATCTCATCATCTTCAGAAAGAATTTGTTTCACAGCTTTTTTTTTTTTCCTGCCTTCTTACCCCTTCTTGCTGAAGTGCAGGGCTAACTTGTGCAGAAGTATGTGAGTGTCAGCATTATATTTTCATAATGGCACATCATACAGCATTCTGTTCTCTAAGTCCTTTGTTAATAACTTCAATTCTTGCTTTTTGAATGCTTCTGAAATTTTGGAACACCCCTGAAATATTGAGAGTGTTGTACATAATCCCAAAGTCTCCATCTTGATTGGTGATGGTTGGCTTACACATAACCATTTTCTATGGGAAGTTATTTCTGTGCTCCCACTCCCTATTGCCCTGTGAGCATCACTTCACATTTGTCTTCTTTTGAATTTAATCTGCTCTTCCATCTAGCACCAAATCACTTTGTATCATAAGTTTATTTTGGAGTGTTGCTAAGCTACTTGGGGTTGTAAGAAAAGGAACACTACAAACGATCATATTCACTTCCATACTTACTTTTTCCAGGCTACGGAAGTTGTGTTTCACACTTTTGAGCACACATTCCTAAAGCCCTGCTGGAGATCTCCCTGTAAATTATCATGCTTCATCGTTGGGAAAAAATTGCAGCAATATCTGTTTTGTCACTTCTACCTCATGTGTACTACAATACCTGCATTAAATAAAATTGTTTGCAAAATTAGCAGAATGTGGGAAACGTATGTGTTTGAATTGTGCTGTGTGTCAGGTGTAAATTATGTTCTGGAAGGTAAGGACATAACCCTGCAGAAAGGATAAGTACCTGCTGCTGGAAGACGTGGTAGTAACAGGATTTGTACTCTGGCAATATGGCAGGAAGTCTCCTAGCTAAAGGATGTGGTTTAATCAGATGTTAGAGATTAATTTTACAACTTGATCTCATGAGACCAGCAGTCTGCAAAGTGACCAGTCACACATTGGGGCAGATGCTGTTGGCAGGAGTTCAGCCTCTGTTTCTAGGAATTCGCTGTCTGAAGCTAGATCTTTGTTCTCTGGAAAAATAGGATAGGAAAATTCTAATTAGTGTAATTTATCACCCTAATTAATTCAAATTGTTTAATATCAATTCCAATTCTTTGCTAGAAATTGTAGTGAAAATGTTCAAAGAGGAATTTTGAAAAGTTTGGAGTGATGAGTGGAAGATTGACAAGTAAAGAGGGAAGACATTCTTTCCTAACAAGCAAATATGCTGGGGAGAAAGCTGTAGTTTTGCCACAGTGGGGGAAGACTGGGAGTGTTCAAGAGCTGAAACAGGTTTTTTCTCGTTTGTCCTTTCCCTGTTTACGAAGGTAATGTTGGGGAGACTTTGAAAAATACTGAAAAGTTTTGAGATTTTAATAAAAAAGAAAAAAATATCCAGGAAATTAAAGTTTTCATCTTGGCAGTTTCAAGATGAAATGTTCTAACTTTCATGTCGAAGCTCATTTTTCAACTTGAAACAGCTTTTTTTAAGCAACAAAAACCAGTCTTTAGTGCAGAGGTGGTTGATCTTAATCCTGGGTCTGATGTCCTGGTGGATTACTCGTGCAGGGGAAGGAGCTCAGCTATTGGCAAGGATACATGTGCTACGTGAAGAAATATGGCTTCTGATTTTGGCTTGTAATGAAGTATTTTTCTACAGTGGCAATAGCAAGGGGTTGACAGGGAAAAATAATACAGAGTTAGTATCAGAATAAGCCATCCTGGAAATTACAGATCACAAAGGTCACATCCCTCTCAGCAGGAGGGGTGGGGGGACTTGTGCCTCACTGTGTGCTCATTAGCAGAGCTCAGCCCCCCTTAGACTGAATGCCTGCTGATGGTTCTCAATCTTGAGATGTAGGTCTGACTACAGTATGCACACCAATTTTTATCTGTCTCTAAGTAAAGGTCCTTTGAGCTCTTTTCCTCTAAATGCCATTTTTTTGTACTAAATTGTAAAATGATGAGATTGTATGTTGTAGAAAATGTAGATCTGGATATACAAGAGAGACATAGCATGTGAATGTCTATTAAAATAGAAAATGTTCTCATAGAAAATACATTTTCCAGATAGAGGGTAAATATTTATTATGGGAGCAGTGAGGTGGTTTTTACTAGGCTGGTATTCTGAGCTGGTAAACGATAATCACCCACTCAAATGGTACCAATAGATCAAAGATCAAAATAGCTAATGCCATGCTGGAATATCATTTTACAGCCCTATAAATTTCAAATGTATTATTAGGGCAGAAAGCATAAACAGATTGAATATTTTTCATTCCATGGTAAAGAACAGACATAGTTGGAAAATAGTTTTCTCGTAAACATGGAATATGTGACCAGGATACTCCCAGAATAGTTAAAATGAAGTGCAGCGGGTATGGCAAAATATATGGTAAATAAATTGAGAACGCATTTTTAGTATATTTTTGTATGCAATAAAACTTTATTTCTTTTGCAAACATGTATTTACAGTGTTTTTTCTTTTTTTCTATCACCTTGCTTGTAATACATTTTGCACCATGCTGTGCAGATCAAGCAATAAAACAGCCAGTGATCAGAATTGCAGTAAAAAGAAAGTACTCATAACTTTATAAGACTGTGGTGGACAGAGGGTTGCTCATCCCTGCTTGGCCTTTGATCAAGCCCAGAAAGGATCCAAGCAGTGCAGGCATGGGGATGAGCCTGTTCCATAGTCTGGTTTCTTGGGATGCTGAAGAACCGACTGCTACTTGGTTTGGATCTAAGTGGTTTGTGCTGTGCTGGGAGCTAGTGGTCCCTTGATCTGATGTCCTGTGCTGAACACGTTCCTTGCTCAGACCCAAGTTCAGCCTTGCTGCTCCACAACTGTGCCACTGCTCAGGATCAGTGCAGCCTCTGCTCAGTCCTGGGCTGCCTCTGGCTGCCAAACGGCTGCATGCAGTAGTGAGAAAGGTGCCAGAGCTCTGCAGTGATGTCTTGCCCATCACTGTATTTAGACAAGATTAATCTTCTGGCTATGTGCTTGTCCCTTGTTCTGATACCAGGTTTCTGGGGGAGTCCCCCAGCAATGAATGTGAGGTGCGTGTGCGTGGGCCTGGCCACCTCAGGGTGCAACTGCTTTTGTAGAGAAACCAGAACTAACCAGGATAATGCTTTTGATCTACAGATGTATTATTACCTTTTTAAAACGACAACAAAAAGGGCTCTTCTTGAGCAGAAAAGCCAGATGTTGTGCGTGCCTCAGGTGAGAGAAAGAACAGTCATAATGCATCTGTGTGGGGCAGTGCCTGCATTCAGTCCCTCCTTCCTTTCTACTTCCTGGAAGTTCACATCCGGGGAGCAAAGAAACTTTTCTCTCCTTTCCTATTTAAGCCCTTAAAACGGCCATTACTTCTTGAAGGTTACCTTCTCTATTACTTAAATTTTAAGTCCACAAGAGAGCCAAAGTCTGTTCCTGTTTCCTGTGCTGGCAGGGTTGTGTTTATGGGTTTGGTAACTGGCGG
Source organism: Centrocercus urophasianus (assembly GCF_019232065.1). Lineage (NCBI taxonomy): Eukaryota > Metazoa > Chordata > Aves > Galliformes > Phasianidae > Centrocercus > Centrocercus urophasianus. Next base: position 12,712,256 of record NW_024884733.1, on the reverse strand, counting down.
ATCATTTTCTAATCACAGAAATGCTGGTATCCACTTGCTCTTCTTCTCTGCTTTCTCTGCAGTTAAGCTAACGAAGCTTCCTAAGGCATGTGAAGAGTAAATCTAGATGAGTTAAACAGTTTAATTTCTCATTACATTTAGTAAATGGTGGCCAATTGGGTTAGCTGCTGCCCTTCTCTGGGCAATGAACTACGGCTCACTTTCTGTAGGAGAGGGGGCTGTGAATATGTCCCTAATTCTTGTCTCTATCTTTCCATGTTACAGGCTCCTTGCTTCTGGGTGGGAAATGCTGGATGCGTGTGGGGGTGTGTGTGGGAAGCTGTGATGGCTGTGCTGCTCAGACCTTCCTTTGTAATTTCTATGAGTTTCTGTGGGGAATTACTGCTGGTCTTGGTGCTTCAAGAGCTGGGTGTCTGTTCTGAGGGTGCCCTAAACTTTGTCTATAGTAAGACAATTAATTCTTTTGATATTTTGTTTTTTACAAGACTATTATGACTTTGACTTTTTCTCATGAGTCATGAGATGGCAATTGGTAACCCACTAATATTGCTGCCCACAAGGGTTTGTAATTTTAGAAGTAATCACTTTGTGGCTGATGTAAATTTTGTAATGAGAAATACTAGATTTATGACTGCAGGATTTCTCACAGACTGTTTTATTGCTTAGAGGAATTGCTTTCTCTGTTGGGAAAATCCATCATTAGATGTCTGCCTCAAATGTTTTGTGGAGCGTTTATGCTTGGAGAATGCTAATGCAATCATTGAAACAATAATGATGATTTGAGATAGCGTAATTGTTCCCTTTTTCTTTACTCCAGACACTAAATGAGCTGCCAGTCAAGTTGCACACAGATTTGTGAGGGGACTTTGCAGCCAAAACGTGAACAATTGCCAAGTCTGGTCTTTGTGTTCTTGGCTCACCTGATAGATTCCTTCCATATTGCTGAGAAAGACACCTGGTTTCTGCACATAGTAGCTGAGAAGAGCTGCTTGTAGTACAGGATCTACTGCCCTTGCCACAGAGATGGTGACAATCAATTCTGAAGAGAATTTTTATTGCTGCCTTTTTATGTGAAACCTGTCTAGGTAAAAATATATTTTGAGCACATCTGTGAGGCCAACCTTTTAAAGCAAGATGTAGGTGGGAGAAAATCCTAATGACACTTAGGCCTTGCAAAAATGTGAGTTTCTCAGACCTCTGGAGATGAAATATTTCTTGGCATTGGGCTGCATGTGGAAATTTTGGGGTCTACCCAACTTTCATGAGGAAAATTTTAGCGTCTCCAGAGCTGGTTGATGAGTGTTCTGAGGTTTAAGGTTACAGTTTAAAATATGAAATATGGGTACCTAGAGCCTAAATCGGTTGGATGTGTAGCTGTTGTGTTCTATGGGCGTGTGATCTTCAGTAGTTTTGCAGCAAGCTTCCGCTGCGTGATGCTGGTTGTGGGCACTGGTCTGGGATGCTGGATGTCCTTGCACTGGCTCTTAGCAGGGGGCACATTAGCTTGGCTGAACAGAACTTGGTTTACTCAACTGTTTCCATTTCTCCCCTGTAAGAATGAACTGGCTTGTTGGACTGGGAGCTCTAGGCAACAACTATGACTACATTGCTTTTGTTGCAGCTAAAAAAAGATGTTATATATGGTTTTATTTTCTTATTCTCTTTACTGAGAGTAGAGTATGTGTATGGTTTTGTGTTTAAGTGAAGATAGCTTAAGCATTCTATTATTTAATATAAATTTGTCAGCTCTATGCCAATAGCACATATCAGCAGAGAAAACTGCTGCAGTCAGCAAGGTCTTTCCTTCATGAGTCTGTGTCTATAAAAAGAAACATAATGAGAGGGTGCTCTTAGAAACATGCTTTGAGGCACCAGCATGTAACCTCTGGTGCTGGAATTTCTCAAAGATGTTTTTCCTGCAGTGGTGATGCTTCATGGAGCACTGACCCTGTGGTAGAGAGGGGAGGTAAGAGCCCTCACCTGTGCTGACACCTACCTAGTCCATTTGTGTCCTGCTTCGTCTAGTTTTGGTCCAGTGCTTGCTGTGAAGTACTGGACTGAAACTCTTGTTAGTTCTCTGTTCCCATGAAGCTGAATTATTGTGCAGATTAGCATTTCATTTTCTCTTTTGTGTGCAACAGGTATATTCTGAGTGGAAACATACATTACTGGAGAACTGCCTGAAATGTACTGGAGTTTTGAATCTTGCTCTGATTTGGCATATTCTTACTCTTTATTGTAATACACTGCTGTGCTGCTGATCTTATTCCTTATTGAAACAGCCCATTTCTGCATGATTCAAGTTCATTTCTTGAAACTGGTTTCAATAACTTTCATTTACTTAAACTATTAAAATAGTTTAAAATATGGAGAACAGTACTACTCGCTTCCTATTCAAATTGCAGCTCTCACCATTGAAATAAGGTTGAAATAAAGTGTCTTGGGTTCTGCTTGACCTGATTCAATGTAACTGTTAAAATGTAGAATTACAAAAAGATAACGTCAGATGCATTCCCTATTTGGCTCGAACTATTGAAATGGGAATGGTATGAGTTTGCACAGCTATTAATATGTTATTAATCCTGGATATATTATGTAGTACTTTTAAGCCTTATCTGAAGGACTGGATATTCTTTTGTAATGTGTTCTTTTGCTTTTCTATACTCTGACATTTTGTAGATGAGCCATTGCTCAATATGTAAAGTCTAAATGGCTCCTCTTATTCAATCAAGTGCTATGTCATTGAGCATGTTACAAAGAGACTATATGCTCTGCACATTAAGTTTTGAGTCTGGTGCTTATTGCAAAATTCAGACTTTTGAGATGCTAAATATGTGCTATATCTTGCAAGCTAAAAATGGCAGACTCCTGACAGTTTTGGGTTGTTGAGACTATAAATGGCTCTCTTATGTCTGTCCTTCTCTCTTTTGTCCATGGTTTCCATATTAGGCCCCGGTTCTTTGTGATGTTCAGTATCCCTGTAGCTCCAATAGGCCAGAAAGCAGTAACGCCATACCATTCCTGGTTTTCTGAATCAGGCTTCTGTTATTTTGACTACCTGTAAAATATCCCTGGAGAAATGATAGCTTTTAACACAGTGATGGCTAATTTTTTCTCTTCAATTTACTATAGTAGCCTTCCTCACTTATTCTTAACTTACTAACTCTATAAGACGTTCACGTTGCTTAATATCACTTCCACTTTTCTTTTTCCATATGTAGGTTTTCAGGTATGCAAATAGCAGATCCTAAATAATCTACATGAACAATCATTTCTGTGACAGGCAGCATTCATCAGTGAGACTGAATGCGTTCAATTTAAAGAAAGAATAAATAAAAATAATTAAACAGAAATGATTCTACTAGAAGCAGTATCAAACCTCATCTAATCTAAACTCTCGGAGGGCAAATGGTATCCTGGGGTCCATCAAAAGAGGGGTGGCCAGCAGGGACAGGGAGGTGTTTGTCCCCCTCTACTCTGCTCTTGTGAGGCCCCATCTGGAATACTGCATCCAAGTGTGGAGCTCGCAGTACAAAAAAGATAGGGAGCTGTTGGAGAGGGTCCAGAGGAGGGCCGCTAGGATGATCAGGGGACTGGAGCACCTCCCCTATGAGGACAGGCTGAGGGAGCTGGTCTTGTTCAACCTGGAGAAAAGAAGGCTGCAGGGTGACCTCATTGCAGCCTTTCAATACCTAAAGGGAGCCTACAGAGGGCAGGGGAATCAACTCTTTGAAAGGGTTGATATGTGTAGGCTGAGGGGAAATGGTTTCAAGTTGAGGGAGGGGAGATTTAGGTGGGAAATTCTTTATCCAGAGAGTGGTGAGGTACTGGAACAGGCTGCCCAGAGAGGTTGTGGGTGCCCCGTCCTTGGAGGTGTTCAAGGCCAGGTTGGATGGGTCCCTGGGCAGTCTGCTTTAGCATTAAATGTGGAGGTTGGTGGCCCTGCATATGGCAGGGGGGTTGGATATTCATGATCCTTGAGGTCCCTTCCAACCCTGGCCATTCTGTTATTCTGTGTAAACAGTATATTAAAAAACATAGAGCTCTTGTCTACAAATGAAAATTCAGAGGATCCCTATGGTGTTGCATAGGTGCACTCTCCCAGAGGCAAACATCAAAAAGGTTCCCTGATTCACAGGCCTTATAAAGGTGTGGAAGCTATTGCTGAACTTCAGCCTTATATTTCCTCTTGGCAGCAGCTGTTCGCCTGCAGGTTCTGGAGAACAGGTTTGGACAGGAGGAAGGTTTGCTCTAGTTTTGGGAGAACTGTTGGGACGGTCTCCTGATGGGATAGTGCTTTTAAGGTAAAAGCTGCATTGGTGGGATTTTGCTTTTAAGGTAAAAGCTGCATTGGTTAAGACTGTTAAGAGCCGAACTCAAAGGCACTTTTCTCTCTACTGTCTTTCCTCGGGGCAGATGGCACATGAGCACGCATGGTTATGGCACAGCATGGGCACTGTGAAGCTACAGGATGCCAGACTAAGCACATGCTTCTGCTGCTTAGGAAAGGTGAGCTGCCCTGCAGGTACTCTTGCTTGTTTCTTAGAAGGATTCCAAGATTGGCTTGACTGTGTGGCCCAGTGCCATGTCACGTAGGGATGCCTGAGTTAGCTCAAGAAGACTTTGCCTTACTGTTGAAAACTGTTTTTTTTTAGTTTAATATTATGCTTATACCAATGTATGATGCTTCTCGTCACACAAAATGCTTCCAGAAAACCCACAGTGAAACAAGTTTTTAAACACTAGCTCCTGTACAATGGCCAGAAACATGCATGCCCCCAAAGAAAATGTTGCATGAAAGCTAGAAAAGCATCAGTCCTCCATCCCCAAGGCTTATGGCATTTGCACAGAGAGGGTATATCAACTGCATCCCTGAATATTCTGGTCCTTGTTGTACCCTCCTGGCACTACTTTCTGTGAGGGGCTGCCAGGTGTGCAGTGTGTGAAGGAGAGAAAAGCAAGTAACTGCGATCCTTTATGCCAAATAATGACCATTATGAATAGTGAGTACTGAGTATTAAAAAACTTGGTAGGTAGCTGCAGCATCTCCTTGCCTTCATGCAAACACATAGTTCAAGATTTTTTCTTAATTTCTCCTGATAGTAATCTTGTAAGAAAATTGCAGTGAAACCAAAGAATTTGTCTTATCTGCTTTTATGAATATTGGCACCTTCCTCTATAAGTGAGCTCCCTGCCTCTTATTATTATTGTTAATTTATTCTCTTCCTGAGTTATAAATTTTTGTCAACAAACTGGTGATGGAAACTTTATGGTCTAGTAAAAGTGAGATAATTAGAAACAAGAATCCCCACTTCTGCTTTTCTGCATCCAGTTCAGCAAAACACTGGCAGCAGAGGCAATGTCCTTCACCCAACCCGGTGTTCAGTTTGCCATTCATCAAGATTAGGAATAATCAGGGAGCTCACTTATAGAGGGAGGAAGGTATTGATTGTCATTAAGATGTTGGATCGTGTTTGAAGAAAGATGTGGATGCTAGGACTCCAATTCTCATTCTCTCAAAAATGCTTAAAATGTGAAAAGTATACAAATTAAATTAGATTGTTCCCTGTCCCCCCCCAAAAAAAAAACAACAATAAAATCCCCCCAAAACCTACCCCACAAAAAACCAAACAAACAAAAATTAATGCCTCAACTATCAAAGCACTCTTTACGAACCTATTCTGCTTTCTATCTCCTTGCATAGAGAAGATTTTAGCCATGAGAGGCCTGCAGATCAAGCTGGGGAATGCAGATTGGACCTCTAAGCCTAAGCCAGGCCACCCATCTCTCTTTTGAAACAGTGTATAACTGTTGGTTATGATGTTTTTGGTAATACTCACAACTGAAATATTTTGCTATCAACCACTTTGTCAGTCTTCGTTCAGACAATATAGACTGTTTGCTTTGTTCATTGCTGCCTAGCAGGAAAGCAGGTGATGTGGAGCTGGGGGAGGGGGTGGGGGTTGGAGTAGTGAGATGAATTCTCAGACTTTGCCTGAAGAAGTGTGCTTCTTGATACACAGGTGATAACCGTTTCTGTCTTTTTACTGGCTGCCTCCATCTCCTCTCTCACACTCTCCACTAGCTTTACGAGGGAAGGGGTCTTCAGCATTGCAGCCATGTTTCACAAAGGCAGCAGTTGCACTGATCAGATGCTGACTCTGTTTAAGGCTAAATTGTGCATATTTATCCTCACATGAAAAGCATCATTAGATTATGCTCTATGTTCATATCAAGTCGATAGTAACATGTGCAATGAGCCTGTCCTCTCTTTTACGACATTACAGAATCAAGTATTTTACTTGTAAATAGGGCAAGATGTGAGGCAGAGTGCATACTTCCTTGAGCTGGGAGACATGCACCATAAATCAGGATATGTGTGTGTAATTACAAGATATCAGAACAAGTCCCAGGGGTATTTTTAGCATCGTAAAATGTTAGATAGACCTGCTTTCCTGCAGAACATTGTCCTTTTCGTTTCTCCATTTCTAGGTACCAGACAGTTTTGTTGGTCAGATTACTTGACATGGAAGCAGAGTGATAAATTACAACTGCAGGAGTATACTGTGTTTAATTGCAAAATCAGAGTTAAATCTTCAGATTAAATTGTGCAAAGCCTCTGAACTAATTGTCAGAAAATATCTTCAGGGCTGAGTACTTTCCTAGCAAACAGTTGGATATGAAGTCAAAGGCTTGCTTTTTTCTACAGGTGTGGAATATTTTGGTGTGTGAATGAGTGGCTTTGGAAACAGAAAGAACACAGTTGTTACTACAGTTGAATATCTGTATTTATAAGAATTGCACATGAAGTGTTTGAAAGGATTTGACAGGAGAGAGGAAGGACCTGTTTTGAGATTAAATACTCCTTTACGTTCTTTTCCTAATGTGTGTGGGAATATGAATTTGATCATAATTATACTTCTTATGTTTTTAAGGCCATTTTCACCCTTTTCTCTGTTCCCAGGACAGCGTTGGCATCACTGAATTTTGGAGAGATGCTGTTATTCTCCATGCACCTTGTCTTTGTGACAATACTCATTGTTAGCTGTGTCTTCTGGGCTGCCACAGTTCGGGATCAGCTTGATGAAAGCCATCAGCAGGTCTACAAAGTGCCAGAGATTGTTTGACACAGAACTCTGTCTTGGGCACGGTTCTCATGTTGATTCAGCTGTAAAGCAATGAAAAGCGGACCAAAAGGAGGGATGGAGGGATGGATAGCAAAGTCTCATCTGTTTGTGCTGTCTACCTGGGCTGCTTTGGCTGTGTTGGCAGACCGAAAATAAACCACCACTAAGAAGAAAAAGGGTGTGACCTCAGCTGTAGGAAGAGCTGTGCCCTATTCATGTAAAGGAAGTTTCTGTACAACTTATGCACAAGTTTTCTCCGTTACAGCAGGGCTCACGCTTAGGCATGTAGTTAGAGCATTTACATTATCTTTTTTCCTAAGAGCAAACTTTAAAACTGCAGTTCAGTCAACATCAAAGCTTATATCAAAACAAAACGGAGGATTTTTTGCTACGTTACTTAGTGTTGAATTTCTAATAAAAACCAAACCAAAAAGCAAACAACTCACAAAGCAAAAATAAACAAAACCAAACAAAAAATCACAAAAAATACAACAACAAAAAGCCAAAAACAAAAAAAGCAATCAAACAATCCCAAACCAAAACGTGATAGGAGTGGGGGCAAATATGAGATAATAGGAAGCTCCAGTTTCATTCACTTCACGGAAGAGGGTCTCTACACAATGCTAGCTTGCTCTTACTGTGAAATACTCCACTGCTGCTACGACACCCGTAAGCTTGTGAATGAGATTCTAACTATGAATTACTTATCATCCTTTTTTTTTTTTTTTTTTGTCATCTATTTGGAAGATACAAATACAAATGTCTTTTAATGTCCTTCTAAAGTTCAAAAGGAATGACCTCTGTGCAGATTTAATTATCTAAAAGTCTCCTACTCTGCTATACTTCTAATGTTTGTGGAGCAACTAGCTGTCATTTAGCTCGATTTAACCAACTTACTGATACCAGTTAATTGGATAACGAGCCACAGGCAAGCTTTAGGCATCTGACAACTATTTTCCTCTTTTCATCGTTTACTGTGAGTGAAAACATAATAGAACTTCCCCAAAATATTCGGATGGTATATGCCTATTTTAATTAATTCAAATTGTAATGATTTAATTCATTCTTGCTGTCCGTAATTGTCCTCAAATCAACTGTTAGATGATTATTTGACCACTCAGGATGACTGAAAATTTCCACATGTTGCATTAACGGCGTGGCTGGCTCCAGCAGGACTGTGGATGTTTATCATTAGTAGGTATTTTTAAAGTTAATCATTAATCTAGTACATTGTCATTTGCCATTTTAGGAATGATTTTTTTTTTCTTTTTTTTTCTTTTTTTTTTTTCTGGCTTTGTAAGCCTTTGTAACAGACTCCCAAATGTTCTTTGACAAAAGATGCTGCACAGACCAATGGGAATATTACCAGCGTGCTTCCCAAACAGACTTTGTCCACTGCTTAAAAATAAATGCAAAGAAAATTCCTTGCAAAGGTATTAAACATTTAACAGCCTTAAAAATGGTTATTTAAATAACTGAGGGGCTCATTTCCTTAATCAAGAAGGCTTTTAGATTAATTTTTGCAAGATTTTAATTATTCTGTTGTATGTAATGGTAATATTCCTCTTCAGATATTCACATATGCTGATCTCAACATCAAAACTATAAAAGTTAACTTTACAAAGCATTCAGCAAGCTTTCTGATAAATCTAATACTTGTTGTTTTGTTGTTGGTTGAATCAGTATTTGACCCATATCTGCCTGCTGGCTTTCTGCTCCCATCTAGATATACTAGTGAGTTAAGCCATACTGAGCCTACTGATTTTGAGAGGAGGATGTGGCTTTCAGCAGCAGCCCATGGCTCCTGGACTTCTGATAGTGTGATGGACTTCCAGAGTTCCTGGTGCTCACACCCTGTGCATCTCAGAGGTATCTTATCTGTGAGCAGATGATGCTGAAATGCCTGTGTTACTGCATACACTGGGATCAGTTCTTGGGAGCCGAAATCTCTCAGTTTCACAGCTTAGCAGCAGTGGATCTGTGACTTCTGAATCTGTCTACCGCTTTTTCATGTGCAGTGTAAGTACATGCTTAGAGTAATAAAAGGTATGTACTGAAGGAAGATGGTGTTTTTTCAGGTTGATAGTACTGTTGCTTATTTCAAAGTATGCAATTTAGACTTGTTCTTATCAGGAAAAATGTAGCAGTGAGAAAGTTTATGTTTATGTTAGCTGAAAATAAGTGTGAGACTTGTAAAGTTATAATGTGTGTTTTGCAACAACTGGTGTTTTCTCTTTTGAGGGGATTATTGAAATGCTTTACAGCTGCTTTCTGTGATGGCCTGCAGCACATTATTGAGGGTTCATTATTTTGTCAAAGCCTGTAAAATATGGACCCTACAGGAGTGATGATGAGGCACACAGCAAGTTGATAAGGAGTCAGTCCCCTTGCATAGGGCTAGGAGGAAAAAGTCTACAATAGATACAAATAGAAAGGAAAATACGAGACCCTTTGAGAATCTACCAGCAGTACTGGTTCTAAATTTGTTTTGGACAAATTGGATTTGTTGCTTTTCAGTTTTCCTTCTGTAAACTCTCCTGTGACTTTATTGTCAGTTGAAGTGTTTATTGACTGAGAAGTGCTTGCATTTTAGTGATGGATATGGTGATCTTGGTAAACACTTTGGGGCAATATTGTGGTGCAATATGCTGTGTAAGTGTTTATGTCACGTAATGGAGTGGGCAGACACTTATTTAAATAAAAATTAGAATAGAGATCTCATTGTTTCAGCAGCTATTAGTTTCACTAAAGCTAGTACAAAGATAAGAGTTAAATGATCTGTGGATGTATACAAATGTCTTAAAGAGAAAAGTAACACCAAATTCAATGCCATTATTACTGGGAGAAGTGCCAGCAATCTCGTTATTTTTAATGACTTCCAAACTGTGCCCTTAGAGAGTGATGAAGTAAGCGATTTCAGATGGGAAACTTGATATCCTCAGTGCTGAAAGGTGTTGAGCACTCTCACTTGTTAGGGAACATGGCCAAGCCTGGGATGCTCTGTGAAGCAGTAGACAAGAATCGTAGGTTAAAGGCAGCTGTGGCCGTTCTTTTAAGTAGGGGAAAGAAGAAATATTGCATGGTGCACTGCAGGAAAGCTGCAAAGTCCAGCACATGTGATGATGAAATGACTGCTTTGGAAGTTAAAACTACTGGAAAGATGACCTTGTGATAGCAGACCAACTCACCAGTTTGGCAGATTTAAAGCAAACACAAAGCAAAAACTATATATATGTTTTTAATGCAGTAGATTAGAAGGTGGAGATCACTATAAGGGATTGCAAAGAGATAAATTTGTGAAAGGTTGGTTAACTGATGGCTATTAAAGCTGACATACAGCCCTCAGCTCAGAAGACTTATAAATCACTGGTTGTTCAAATTTGGTAAAATAAACCAGAAGAAAGTGTCTACTATGCATCTCTCCTGGCTCCTTGGCCTCTGTTACTGACCACTACAGAGACCGGTTGCTCTGTCGTCCTCCCTGTGGAGCAACTGCTGTATGGCTGACCCTAAATCCAAAGATTATTTGCAGGGTCTATCTTAGAGCTGAGAATTTATTATCTTGTCATGTATATTTCAGCTGGGTACATTGCACTTACCACTAATGTTGATCTCTGGCATCCTGGCTGTGACTTCTCCAGCCAAGGTGATGGGCTGGGCTGTGGGTGCAAGGAGGAGCACCTTGGCTATGTGCATGCTGTCAGAGCTTTGGGAAGGGCTGGCAAGCCCTGCAAGACCTCTCTTTTGTCTACCTGCAAACAAAGTTGTGGAGAGAGAGGGTGGGAGGTATATGAGTTGCTGGGAGCACACAAAACATCTGTGTATTTTAATTTCTGTTCTATGGTGGAAAAACTTCACCTGACCTGATTTCTTGGGATGTGGATTTGAAAGTCTGCTTTGAAAATGGGACAGAAGAACATGTACAATGAGACAGCTGTCAGTGAGGAACAAAATACCATTGCTCTGCAGTCTCAAGAGTAGTTTCTGCAGCGAACATGTGCAAGGAGAGCTATAGCTGTTGGAAGTATAGGTGAACAGTCTACTATGCAAATTTTCACTAACCTCAAGTGTAAGTTACTTTAGATACAGTAATATCCATAATTAAAATGCTCCCTTGAAGTAAATAATTAAATGAGGATTACTATTATTAGTCACAAAGTGACACAGGTGACGAGCTTTCCTAAAGTAGGACAATTAAGCTGTAAATTAAAATTAAATTTCTCCATGAAATTAGAATATTACACAAGGTAATTATTTAAGAGTAATAGGTTAGGTCCGTATATTGCAAAAATAAATCCTTTCAGAGATCTCCAGGTTTTTAAAAGTATTTCCTAATGGGAACAAAAGACCAGATTAAAACTTCATGATTCTCGAACAAAAAATGGTATTTCATGGATGCAATTTTGTTTAAGTTTTCCCTTATCAAACCCTTCTATATTACTTTTTTATTATTATTTTTATCCTAGCAGGGATATTGTCCTCTGTTGGGATGTTTGCTGCTGGACAGATGCTCCTGTGCCTGAGCAGGGCTCACGTTTAGCCCTGTTCGGTGTCAGCAGGAGGAAGTACCATCTTTGAGGCTTCTCCCTTGCTGTGTGAACAATGAACCATTCTTCTTCCTGGCGCCTTTATACGTGCTCAAAAACTATCTAGTACACAAATTGTTAATTCATTATTTAAGGTATTTTGCCTTCAGTTATTTTGTTCATGTTATTATTGTGAGAATTAAATGACAAACCTGTTCTAAAAGAATAGGTTTCTTTGTCCAGGCAAGAAGTGACCATAGATCTTGGCAGTCCCTAGATCAAAGAATTATGAGCTGTTCCAAATATTCTGTAAGTAATAAAGGAATATATAGAATAATTTCTTAAATTAACTTTCTGGAGCTTTGTGGCATAATTAGGATATCTGAACAATCCTAGTGGTAACTTCAGGGCTGTTTCTGGAGTTAGAGGAGTCTGGCTTTGTGTCCAAAGTGACAAGGCACTATGTTATGGGGTGCAGTTAGGGTTACCACTGCATGATAATATCAAGATTTAGCAAATTCTTACTTGGATTAGTAGTCCTTCCTCAATTGCGTAGTCTGACTTAATTCATTGAGTTATTTTTGTGAGAGAGCATTCAGAATATGTAAAGGATCTTAGGTGCTTGGTGCACAACTAGTCAGTGCACATAAGCTTGCTGCTGTGGCCATTACAAAGGTGGTGTGGGCTGGGCGGTGGCTTCTTGGGAAAGATGGGCTGCTTGCTGCCCCACTGGCCTTGCTGCTCTGGAGCTATTTTAGATATTTCTCAGGATATGCAACATTTTGTTTTATTAAACAGTCAGGAATTCTGAAAAATAATACATTATTTTTAATTAAAAAAAATATTAATTAAAAACAATGAATTAATAATAAATCAATGTTCTTTGATAGCCTGACATGAGCCTGCTGAATCAGTATCAAAGCATCACAAGAAGTTTTTCTTATTTTACTAAATTCTTCTATGGTGTATTTTTTAATCTCTTCTTCTAGTAATACTTATTATCCACTTCATTAGTAAGACAAACAAGAATGAAATTTTGAGAGCTTTTTTACTCCCAGTTCGGAGAAAAAGAGAAGTTTTTTTCAATCTTTGAATATTCAGTCCTGGAACAATTTAAATCACTTTTTAGATACTGTACTCCATTTAGTAAAATATTTAGTGCTATTATGGTGGTGTAAACCATTAGACTGCAATTAGAGTAACACAGAACAGAGACTAATAGTTCTGCTGGAACACAATGGAGATGCAGGATTGCCCTATTAAGATCGGAAGTCTTTAAGCACAGAGATTATTAAAAAAAATTAATCACTGTTACATTCTTGATTTTCTTAGATTGTAGTAGAAATACCGTATTTATGAATAGAACTACCACTTTGTCAACCACTTAAGAACTAAAAGAAAAAAAACCTTAATAAGAATCCTTTGGGTTATGCTTATATGGTCTTTTGGCTTCTTGCAGCTGCAGCTGGGAATTCAGGACGTCATCTGTACTTTCCAGAAGGTCTTACTCAGGTAGGCTGTACTGAGGAGTGTTCTCAGGAGCTACACAGTGTTTTGTCATACGTATTTATGAGAGTAGAGATTTAAAGGACCTCAATAATTTTCAGTTATATTGTTGTCTAAATATTCTCTTATACAAATGTGCACCAAATACATTCATAGATTTCTAAGACAAGTGCAAGTGAAAGGTGGGATTAAGTACTTTTCCTACTTCGTTTATTTTGCAAAGTATTTAATAGGAGTGTTTGTATGCACAGATGTTCACAGCAATGGGGGAATAAGAAGCATTTTAAGATAAAAAGTAGTCAGACTGTAAAAGTAATAAAATTAAATACAGGATCAGGAGCTGCATTAACACTGGTAATAACATCTAAGTAGCAAAAACCAAAACCAGTTTCAACACAAATCGCTGGCATTCCTCCTGTGCATGTGGGTGTCAGCAGCATTTCTTCATATGCTTAATATAACAGGAGAAGAGAATTCAAAATGTCTGAACTATTCACCACTGAGCTAATGGTTGGGGACTGAGAACTTGCAGGTATTTGAAGATAATTTTCTGACAATCCATATACTGAAAAATAAAGCAAAAAATAATCACTGTCAGCTGACATGCTCATTTGAGAAATTCACTGAAAAGTTAAGAAAGCATTAATTTCTGAGAGTGGAAGGTAAGAAAGATAGTGAAAATTCTGACTTCCTGTGGCTGCTTAGGCATAGTTAGACAGGACTGCCTGTGCTGGATTGGTTCTTAGTTTGGTTGACTTGTCCTTCGCATTCAAAAGTAGTTTGTCAGTGCAAATAAACCTACGTTGAATAAACATGGTTTGACTTGCATGTCAGCTGCCTGCATCTGTGATTAACCTCACACCTTCACTGATGATAAATATTAATCAAAACCGTAATTTCAACAGGGCTTTCAATAATGTGTGGGCATAACTATTATAACACTTAGTGAGAAAGGCATGCGTTGAAATGCAGAATTAGCAAATATGACTTGAGGGTAGGAGGTATTGCTTTAGAGAAATGATACCATTTAAATGTGGTACTTGAAAATAACACGTTAAAATGTCTTTAATATTATAAATTGTCTCAATTATCTGTCCAGCTCTCCAGTGGTATATTAGAAGCCAGTTTTTGTGAGCCATAGTGCATGAGTGAACTGACCCTGTGAAAAGGTTGGTCTGGTGTGGGGGTTTCTCTGATGTAATGCAGAAATGAGTGTGAGCCTCTGTTATGCAGGGTCACATCACAGCCTGTGTTTGGGGCTGGGACCAGCAGCCGGCTGAGCCCACCTATGGGCTTGGACCTGACTTGGCTGCACAGGGAAAACCCAGTGGGATGGGGATCGTCTGCTCCAGTAACACCATGTTCTGAATGTCAGAAGAGCACAGGGTTCCTGACGCTGATGATTCTGACTTACACAGACTACTTGGAGTCTGTTTAACGACACGCTCCGCACTGATGTGCGCTTTGCCAAGGCTGCAGGGAGGGTGCTGAAGAAATGCTGAAGAGAAAGTGTAGTTTTAGGCAGAGAAGAACAGATAGTCACAGCACCCTATGTCTGCTATCAGAAACTGCGTGTGAACAGTATCCAATAGCACAACAGACACTGTTTCTCTATATTTTCCTCTTTGTTTTCACCCTGATGATAATCTGCCCCTGGCAGAATTGGCAATTCAAGTGCACTTTTTCAGAAAAGTGCCCTATTTGATCATTTTGACCTTTTTTTTCCTCCTAAATATTAGGGCCTTGCAAATAATGATATCCCTTTTCAATGTTTGATTCTCCATTCTTTACAACCTCAGTTCCCTCTGGCTCCCTGCTCAAGCCTAGTCCACACTTGTAGGGCAAATCTGATTGCTTTCCTCTGCCACACAGAAGCACTGTTAATAACTTTAAGTGAAGTTTGGACTGAGTTTGTACTTTGGCAAGTGGCTCTGCTGTCTGTGCCTTGGCTTCTGCTGCATCCTCTGGCTGTCATCCACAGTAGCTTTTGCAAGATTTTGAAGCTCTTTTCTTCACTGGCCTGTTACATTTTACTGCTTAAAATGATCTCTGGCTTTGAATACTGCAGCTTTCTGAAGCTTGATCTTTCAAAAAACTGTCTCTTGTACAGATCTAAATTTATTTTTATTTTTGATGGGCTTTCTAGGAAAATGAGGCAGATACAGCCATGCTGTTTACCCAGTCTGTATCTCCTAAATAACTGCTGAATGCCTTGCTTTGTTTCAACCCCATTTGATGGTATGGGACAGAACTTCGAAGGAGCTGTGTGCCCCTGCATGCTTTGCTGGTGCCTTGTACTAGCACAGCTAATCTTAGCTCTGCTTTTCTTGACTCCAGTCTAACGCAGTTAGGTTCCTAAAAAAAATTGTAGCTTAACTTGTTTTTTCTCAAACACCAGCTGTCAGAAGCTCACATAGGTCTCATGGAACAGGTGCAGTTTCTGAACTGATTTAGATGAAGAAGGGAGAGACATTTGGTAAATATTAATTGGCAGGCATTCTGAGCAAGGACAGCAGACAAAATGGAAAGCATGTGAGTTTGGTTCCATACCTGACAAATGGGATCATTCATTATTTATTTATTTTAAGAAAAGGAAAAGAGGATGCAATTAACATTTGATTCTGCTTCTGTGGAGCCATTCACGAAGGCCATACCCTTTGGCTCATTAAGTGTGCTGCCACATTTTTTAACTAGCTGTGTAGCACCTCACAGACTTGCTCTGCACCATCAGTATTGCTCTCATTCTTAATTGCTTCCCATGCTTTCTAGTATTTGAAAGAAATAAAAGCATCAACACAGGAAATAAACACAGATATTTTTTTCCCCTCAGATAACGCATGGTGTACAAACGATGTCTGGGAATTGTTGAGTCTAAGTGCTGCCATGGCTTTTTGACAAGTGTATTGCAAAGTTTCCCAATGAGTGGGTCTACCTTACAGCAACTACTTGCAGGTGGGATTTCACAGATGGAAAGAGTGGTTAGGAGACTGTCACTTTGATCTCTGATGATGCTGAAAACCTACAAATACTGTTGCCTGTCTGAACAAACAAGAAAATAGGTAGTTATAATACCTAGTACATTAGTAAAGTTTTTCAGCATGATGGTTATGACAGACCATAATAGATCTTTGACATTGGAAAGAAGAACTCGTTCCAGACAAGATGGATAAGGATTGAATCGGACTCCTTTCCCTGGTGACTCTTCTTCATCTGCAGTCCAAATCCTCAGGTATTTGTGTGCTCAGTACTTCATGCAGAGTACTTCAGCACAGTGTGTGTAGTGGAAGCAGGAGGTTCTGCTTCTAACAAGTGTCCTTGAGGTAGAAAAGGTAGAAAGGTGTGTTGCCGTGCATCCGCCTCAGCTTATGCAGATAGAGCCCAAGATAACCTACACAGTTCAAGAGAAACTGTATAAAGCAGGAAACTTTATTCTACCTGTTCTGCATAATTATGCCTATTTTTTGCTGCACATGGATGCCTGGTAGTCCTGGGATTTTGTGAAGGATGTGGAATACAAGTGGATTTGCTGTACCTATTTCCAGCTGATAGCTTGGAAATGGAGTGAGTCAGAAACAAATGCAGCCTTTTGGATCATTAAAAATCCATTTTCATTAAAAGCAAAGTATTGCTATGACATACTTATTTATACATTCACCCTCTGTCTGTCTATGCCTTACAGAGTGAAAAGAGAGCCTTTACATAAGTTTTAAAGCATTCTATTTATCTTGAATTACTTGCATGGCATCTTTTTTTTTTTTTCCCCACACCTTATTAGATAGCAATTACTCTGCATTCTTTCTTCATAACCAGTTGGTTTGGTTTTTTTTTTTTTTTTTTGATCCAATGTATCTATCATTTGTTTTAATCTATATCTTCCACCTATCTATTTCATCTTTGTGCTTAGAGTTGGTTGCAAATTATATTTGTGATTCACAGAGCTTTCAATCTGCCTGTCTTGATATTATTTTATGCAACCGTGTCTACCGTAAGAATTGGTTTTACTGCCTCTTTTGTGTTATTGATTCAAGCCCATTTCGGAATTAACTTGTTTGAAATGATCAGGCAATGTTATGTGCCCCAGAATCTCAGTAAAAATTCATATCTCATAACTAAATGCAATAAAATTTTCAAATATATCTAAACACAGTTATATTTTGAATTTAGATGAATACCTTATAGAACCAATCAAATATACAAGACATGCACAAATGTGTTGTTCTGGGTTTACACGTAGCATATGCAGGGAAAACAGCTCAAAGACTCACATTTTCCTAGAGATCTGTCCTGTGTGTGCACTCTGTGAGACACTTAATCATCATTTGTGTTTCCGTCCCAAATTAGATGGACATCATTTTGGCATTTTGACTGTAGGACTGTATCCGTAATTTGAGATTATTGACTTAATTCAGTTAGGGATTTGGCCTTTCAAATCTTAGCATTGCATTTGTTCTTGTGGTTAGGTAGAAAAATATTTGTGTGCTGACAGTCAGTGGAAACTGATCTGCAGGAAAGAATCTTTACTCATTAATAGCTCATCTGGTCAATCTGCAACTTTGTGTAATAGAGAAAAATAAGCAGTGAGATTTGCAGTATGAGTTAACTGGGTTTAAAAACCCCAGAGTTGGTACATCCGGTTCCAGTCCTGAACATCCTTATCTTAACAATAGAAAGAACCATAGCCTAAAACGCCCATCTTTGATTAAGTTTCCTTCTGGGTCCCCAAGCATGTGAAATAGGATTTGAAGCACCTGTAATTTCAAGCCATTCTATTTTGTACACCCACCCAGCCCTGGGCCCTGATGCCAGAATGAAGGCAGAATCTCCTGAGCTGCAGGGTGCAGGTGTGATGCTGTCCCCTGAGCTGGTGACAACGACAGTGACGGGACTGCCTGTCCTCAGCAGGGTGTGAGCAGCACAAGGGGTGCTGGAGGCTTGGCACCCACCTGCTATGCTTTGTGCTGGTGGCATTGTGTGAGCTGGGTGCCCTGGAGCTCAGCTCTGTGCCAGCTGCCCTTTAAATGTTCTGGCAGTTGTGGACTTAGAATATAAATTCCTCTTTTTTTTTTTTTTTGTTTTGTTTAATTTCACAGCTCTTTTCCTTGCTGATCTCTCTCAGTTCTTTACTAATCTTTTTATTGTCTTTCAGAGTGCAGAGCCTTTCTTGAGTGTGTTTATTAAATGTAGGGAGAGGAAACATCTACTCAGTGTGAGTACAAAACAGATGCACATATATCCTGAGATGAGTGCATTATGAGTAAAGAACCATTATCATTCTTCCCACATCCACGTTTCCATCTACTTACGAGATAGATACGTGTGCCTTGTTAGCAATGATGTTGTAACGCAAAAGCTAAAGTTTTCATATTGGTGGAAACATATATTGTTAAATGAACTGAGAACATTCTCCCAAGGGTTAGCATTTCTCTTGTATGTGTGAAATCCTACAGAAATAAATGGTCCTATTATTTTAATTGGATCTTTTGCTATTAGAACATCTTTCTTTGTACTGCGGTAAAGAACCTTCTTTTCCTTCCTTCCCTGAAAATGTGAAATAAGCAAAAGCAGACGATGCATTTAAACATTTATGATTTCAATGTAGAAGACTATACACACACATACACACACATATATATATATGCACATACTCATATAAAAATTAAATTCATATTTTATCATGTATTTCCCTCTTCTCCCTGAAAATACACAAATAGGACTTCTAAAATAGATATATTTAAAATTTTGTTTTGTCCTTTTGATTGATTCCTTGCTTAGAACATCAGGAATGACTCAAGCACTTAAAAATTTACAAACAGCAGTGCTGTTTTTTAACCTGAACATAATAGTATCTGTTTAAATACAGATACTATTTTTTCCCTGAGAAATAATAGTATCTGTTTAATAAACAAATTAATCCATAGGCTCTAGTGCTCCTAGGAGCTAAGCATAGGCTTCAGCGCCTCAGGTATGTGGTTTTCGTGCTTAATTTGCCCCAGTGAGTGAGGGTTCATACAGTATAATAAATTAAATGGCCTTGTCCCTTTCTAATCTGTTTTGTAGCAGTAAGTAAGGAACTTGGTTTTCATGTGTTGTGACCAAAAGCACAATAGAGTAGAAAATTTCCCGTGAACGTAGGTTTGAAAACTAATTTCTAGGTGTGTTTGTTTCCTCTTTCTTTTCTGCAGCTGTTCAATTATGGAGGGGTAGTGCTGGTAGGAAAACCAAATATCTATTCTCCAGGGTAGCTACATTGTACTCCAACATTCGAAGATTTGGTTTCTTTTATAATTGGAATGAAATATTGATTTCTTTTTTTTTTTGGAAAGGAATTCTCTATCTCCTCCATCTGAATATTAGCTGAACATGCTCACATATGTATGGATTGTGTATTTAACGTGACATGTGAATACAGTAAGGATTTAAACCTGAAAACAAAAACTGTAATTACCTAGGTAAAATAAATTTTTACTGTGCAAAGGAATGTAGAGGAATGACTTGTTATGAGCAAAATGAGACAGTTGTAAGGTTAGATCTTGATGGGTTTACTACTTTGTTTTTGCCAGGTCTGTTTAAAATTTAGGAGGACTAATAAGATCGTGCTGCTGAAGCTTTCAGGCTTCATGTTTGTTGCTGTTCTGCCTGGCGGCGAGTGGAGGCTGTGGGGCCCTGCAGTACAAGCGTGCGGGACGAGGCCCTCCAGGCAAGTACTGGCAGATGGACACTGCCTTCAGGTGGCATCATGTGCCCATGTAACCAAATATCTGCTGGTAAGCTGTCTATTGCCTAAAAAAGAAAATATAGCTGCAAGGAGAAACACCAAATTGTCTAGTTTTGGAGGCTTCTCCCCGCAGTACAGATGACGGATTTTGTTTCCCATCTTTTTCATACACTGCGATCTGCTTTTTTGGGCTGATAAACAGATACCTGGCTGCTTACCAAGGTGACTTGCACCAGTTCTTGGGGCACTGTTCCTCCTTGCTCCTTTCCCCACTAACCAGACCTGCTGCCGGGCACAATGCTTGCTGAGTGCAGAGCTGCCCCAAACTCATGCTGGGGCTGCACGTGCACAGCGCTTTGTGACAAATGGCAGCTCGCAGCTGTTTCCATAACAACACACTTGTTGGAAAATAAGTATTTTCTCTACTTTCAAAATTGTCATTTTGCTGACAATTAATTGATATTAATGCCTTCTTCTGTCTTTGTGTTGGAAAGCATTATAGAAATAACGCAGAAATGTTTATGTGGCGGTGAGAACACTGTGGCCAGCTGTGCTCTGCTGTGGGTGCAGGCTGAGGACATCTTTCAAGCTCTTTCTGTCACCCCAAATCACTTGGTTACTCATGTCAGTCATCTTAAGTTATCTCCCAAGACTGGGGAAGGTATTGGGGTTGTCCTGTCACAGTGACTGTATGCTGAGCTGTATTTTTGTAATTTTAGGGTACTGTGGAATAGATAGTCATACTAATGTACAAAAGATGGCTTTTTTTCTAATACTTTTTGTACTTTCTAATTTGAATGCTTAAAGCTGTGAATTCTCATTTTTTAAGAAATCAAGTTCTTCAAATTTTTGGAGTTTAACCAGTGGTACAATCATTCAGGTCACGAATCTTTTCAGAGACAGTGATTTAGATTCTTAAAGGAGGAAAGTTCTCTGGTTGAGGTAATTTTTGGAGTCTGGCTTCCTCTCTGAAGCATAAGCCTGGCTGAACAATGACCTGTAAAAGGGGTCCAGAAGCTCAGTAATAGCAGTTGTTGCAGCACTGTCATGTAGAGTGTACTTAACTGACATGTATTCCCTTACCTTGAACCATTACCTTCTCTGCTAATAAGATGCGCTATAATTACACAAAGCCAAAAGTGTTTTTCTGCTCTGTTTGGAATGTTTATGTTGTGCCCACCTGCATGGTGCCATAATATGCCAGAAATACCATAACTTGCATATGTTGTTGTCACAACAGGTGAAACTGATGTAAGAAAGGGACCAAATAAAATGCAGCCACCAACATGGGACCTTTTGATAGAGCTGAGTGCCATGGCAGTTAATTCATCCCATTCAAAGCAGGCATTACTGAAGTGGTTGAGTCGTTGTTTAACAGCGGCTCATTCCTCAGTGTTACGGAATGTCCCTTATCTATCAACCACTCATCTACAGAGACGCAGAGTAAACGCAGCTCTAGAAAAAGACTTCAGCCCCGATAGACAGGAATAGCTGAGCTGATTCTTGCTGCTAGACAGACAGTAGTAAATCAAAACTGGTTTAAAGGAAGAAAAATGT
The DNA here is from genome assembly GCF_019232065.1 of Centrocercus urophasianus. NCBI lineage: Eukaryota > Metazoa > Chordata > Aves > Galliformes > Phasianidae > Centrocercus > Centrocercus urophasianus. The sequence continues at coordinate 12,690,825 of NW_024884733.1, read as the reverse complement.
AAAACTTGTAAATTGGAGCGAGAATTGGTGATAGTAGAAAATAAGACTTATTTAAAAGAAGTGGATCTTCAGTCTACATGCTTACATTGAATAGGTGATTTATGTAAAGAGGAAAGGAAAATACTTTTTACTAAACGTTGTAAGCACTTTTAATGTCTTTGAGTGTCTGTTCTTACTGCAGGACTTTTCATTGAGATATTGTAGATCTTGCAAAAGACAGGAATTTGTGTGGGAGTAGGACCTCTTATTTAAAAGTCATGACGTCCACACTGCACAGAAGCTTTTTGAGGATAGTCTGAGACATTCTTGTAATCTGATGTACCCAGTGTTAAGTGAACATTGGTGATCTATGGAAGGAGAATGATAAGGACGCAGATGAATTCAATAGTTACTAATTTGCTTTATGTCAGCTTGATGCTTTTAAAACTTTTCATAGAAATTTTTAATTACTTTGAAGATTGCTGCATGAATTAGGATAAGAGAAGATATATTTCTGTTAATGAATGGGGGCCATCTTTTGCTCCTATTTATGCATACCACGTGTTTTACATAGGCTGACCCTGTAACAAATTTGAGATCTGTATTTGATCTAGGGGATCTTGTATACGGTTAGAACAAGCCTAAGGAAAGCTATCCAAGCAGACTGGTACATCAATATGTTGATACAATATACTGAGATAACATAGTATTTAATCTCACTAGAACTTACATATGGCTTCTTTAGCACTCAGTGGCTCTGTCAAGAAGTTCTTTATGTAAAATATACCCCGCTATTTGTATTGCAGTCTAAACCACCAGAGAGACAAGGCCACATACCTAAGCTACTACATGCTGTTGAGATTGACTTTAAATATTGATGTAGTTGGAGGTTGATGGTTTGTTTTTTTTACTGTGTAATTTTTTTCATGTTAGTATATGAATTTTACAATGTAGGAGGAGATGAATATTTTGTTATCTCAGTACTGTATGAATGTGAAGCATGGAGTTGAATAGGAGCATCAAGAAAGTGAAATTTGCTTGATGGGCAGCAGAATAATGATTGGAACTGAAGGGTAAGTATAATTTACTTTGGAAAATGAAGTAAATGTAAAGAGTGTAATAGGTTCTTATGGTAAAATGTCTTAGTTTTGAAATCACGTTTAACATCTCTTCTGAAAATACGCTCCTTCACCCATGACTGGGCCTTCCTGGACTTGGGCTGGACAAAAATCTGCTGTTTTCTGGTGGTGTGGAGAGCAGGAACTTGACAGATGGAAAGAGGTGGTTGTGGTTGGGCACACACTCGGAGGGAGCAGTTAATGAGCAGCAGGACAACAAAGCCGTGTTGTGCTGAGACAGTGTGCAAAGACTGGAGGTGCTCAGGGTGTGTAGAAACTGTACTTTGGACAATGATAGTCTGACTTGGGATTTGGTTTACAGGGGGCTAAATACGGAGTCCTCCATAAGCATTTTAAAGATAAATTGTTGGAACATTTCTGTAAAACATGTGAAGCTGGCTTGTGTTGTCACTTCAAGTGATGCAATCCTGAATTTTCCTATTAGGGATCATCTAGTCTGAATATCATTCTTTCTGATCTTCAGTTCTACCCATTTGATTACTGTTTGTTTTTGTTTTTTTCTTTAGCCTATTGTCTGAATTGGTGACACTGGTAAAGAAAAGCTGGGAAGTCAAAAAGTGAGATTGCTTTGGCACACAAAGGTGACCCTGGGAGTCAAAACTTTGGAGGCATCATGGGATCCATGCACTGCTGCCACTGAAGTGTAACTGTGGGTCAGGAGAGGTGATTTCACTTGTAGAAATAAATAACTCCTGCATTTATTTGAATTTTTGAACAGTACTCTGTCTGTTTGAACATCTCTTAGAGCTATAACAGTTCATTCATTTGTAGTCCCTTATTTCAAGTGTGCTTTGGAAAGTTAATAGAGAGCAAGGAAAGCAGCAGCTCCCAGACAAAGATTGGAAGAAATAAAGGGCATCACTTAAAGTCAAACATTAATGCTAATAGTATTTGAAATATGCATTAGATAAATTTACATATTTACATAATGTGAAAAATGAAAGGTTGTTTTTTTTTTTTTTCCCGTAATTTATCCTCTTGGATCTATGTTTTTGGTTTATTTTCCTTTTGGCTGTCATGGTAATAGATACCTACTTTTCCAATGGGGCCTGTAAAGACTGTTCAGTCTGGGGGTGTCCCAGTTGACTTCAGAAGGAATTTCTGTTCACTTTTGCTGATTCACATTTGCAAATGTAGGATTCTTGGTCTTCCATTATGAAATCTATTCGTAGAATCAATCTCTCTATGAAATATACGTATTTTTATTGCCAGTAACTGTGCTAGGAAGTACATCACAACCTATAATGAGCATAGTTGATTAATAGAATAATTTAAGTTTAGAGAGCCAAATTTTCTCCACAAAGCAGAGGGGGACTACCAGCAGGTCTGTGTTTCTGTGATATGCGCATGACCTGTTTTTACCTTGAAAATACCCATTTACAAGAATCCTACATCTTATTCACTATTGATTTTGTTCTATTGTGCAGTGTCATTTTTTTCCTGTTACTTCTTTATGCTAACCCCTTTTTCTCTTCTTCCTCTTCATTTCCTTTGTTCTGCACCTTTTTTTTTTTTCCCCTTTATATAGATTTCCCTCCCCTCTGACATTTTTACCATTTTAAAGCATAAAATAGGGCCTCTCCTTTGCTTCTGCAGCTGTGACCCCCATCCCCTGCTGTACCAAATTGACACTTCTGCAAGCAGTGGCTCCAGCCACTCACTCGAAGGCTGCTGCTTTCAGAAGTGTTGATTTAGTGCAGCAGGGGATGATATGCCAGCTGTAAAACGCAGGCAAAAGTAATAACAATAAAACAACCCTATCAAAAGTCATGTAATGAGTGGGAAAGATAAAGCTTGTGGGACTGAGGAGAAGAGAAGGGAAAGGGAGGAAAGGGAGAGAGGTCCGTGCAAGCAATGGGATGCTGGCTGCTGATGAAATGAGCAGGAAGCAGCCCCTGAGCACATTTCTCCTCCTCCAACTGTCCTGTGTGATGGCAGCCCTGGGATTGCTGGGCAGAGTGGCATCTCTGGGGCCTTGGGGGTTTTGGGTTTCTCCCATACTGGGGAGTTATTCAGGGTTAAAAAGTGTGATTTAGGGACCAAGAGGTACCTGCACTCTAGGGTCACTTAATCTTTGCAAATGGCACTGCTGGACAGCAAGAACTTTGTAATTTCATTCTTACAGGTATATCTTGTATGGTTCATGCACGTGCAGGCTGAATTTCTTAAGAAATACACAAATAGCCCATTGGTATTTAAAGCACATAAATGGAGAGCTCCTTCCAAAACAGCTCTCAGTGACGCTGGTAGAGGAAATCATTTACAACTTATTGGCAGAAAAGTTTTTAATGAGAAGTTGTATTTGTGCTGCAGAACTAATAAAATTCCTTAAAACTTTAGATGGGCTAGCATTTTCTATTACAGACTCCAGGTGCTCAGAGTAAAGTCTGTTCATCCCTTTTGATTTGTTCTTGTCTGGTTCCCTAGGTATTTTCATAGGGGAAGCGAAACCCTGGCTTTCTGCTTGCTTCTGGTTTTGTGGCAGCTGCTAGTAATGCCTGCTCAGGAATCATATCTTTTCAGGTGCCAGTGTGGTTACAACCAGGCACCACTGCAGTGCATCTACAGGGCACAAGGTCTGTGCCCTCCACCAGCACTCAATGAATGAAATGCAGTAAATGAAATACACTGTGTGCTAAATATTGATGCTAATAGTGACAGAAATGTGTGATAGGGTGATTTCAGGATGAAGCTGTAGAACACCATTCACAGACTCTTTCCCAAAGTACTTTCACCATCTTTGTTTATGATGTACAAGTCAATGTAACAGACTGTAATATTCATTAACACTGTTCACAGTGTCAGGTTGGTTAGATTAAATAGGAATCACTGCAGAAAGGTGTGCAATTTTGACCAGTTCTGAACTAACTTAGCCTGTCCTTGTCAGTGGTGGGTTTGAAAGGTGCTAATGAAGGTGCAAAAGGCATTATTTGCTTGTTTAAGTTTGATTACACACAGCACCTGCCAATGCTGCGTTGAGGATGGGAAACTTCCAAGGACTCTTGGAAAGTTCTTTTCTTACAGGCATGTTTCAAACCATAGGTTTGGACTGTCTTTGGATTAATGGGAAAGCACACTTAAAATTAAGCATGTACTTGAAAAAAGGATTGAGGTCATATTTGTCAAGTCTTGGGGAAAAGCCCTGTTGTCTGAAAAGCACCTGCTTTTCAGCATTTAAAGAAATACTTTGTAATAGTCTTTCACAATGACCACCTTTGTAATCTTGTTATCCATCATATTAATTGAATGAGCTCCTTTCTGATAACCTTTGACTGTTTACAACAGGTTAGCAAATCATCAAAGGCTGAAGCAGTATAGAAAGAGAAAAGACAGGATGGCTTATTCAGTCAGTTTTTCTGCCAATGTAGGATTATTTCATAGAGAACATTTTTTAGTCTTCTGTCAACTTTAGTTTTTAAAATCCCGAGTGAAAGCTTCCATATTTCTCCTTGGGAGACTATTTCACAAGGTAATACATCTCACTGTCAGGAAGATTTTCCTGATACTCTATTGAGATTAAGCTTTTTCTTTCCACTATTTCTAGTTATATCCCTTTCCCTTGATGGCTTTACACACTTCAAATATTTATAGATTATTACATTTTTCCCTTAAGAAGTTGTTCTTGAAACTTTCTTCAGCTATCAATATCCTTTTGGTTTTGAAAAACCTACCTAAGACCTTCTAGGCTGGGAATGACATTTACTATCAGTAAATGCGTACCACAGCATTTTCTTCAGGTCTTTTTTTTCTCAGAGTCCAACACACACGTGAGATTCCAGCTAAGAGAAATCTAATAGGTAGAATATTTTTATCAGTTCTTTGAGAATTGTTCCTTTGCTTTACTTCTGCTTCTTGATGCGCATCTCTTCTGGCCGTGGTGGATGAGGATCCCCTGCTGCTATTCAGTTCTTCTCACGTCTTGATGCCCTGCTGCCCAGAAAGCTTGCATCCCTATTAGTATTTGTGCTTCTGGAACTTCCAAAAATTTGCCTCATTCTTGTAAATGTAACTGCTATGGTTAGGGCTCAGGATATTTCCAGGGAAAACAGAAGTGAAAGGAAGAGGGTAATACGCTAATGTATTCTCAGGTGGCTTCTCTGCATCCCCCTCTGCTGCAGAAGGGAAAATCATCTGCTCTGTGCTGAATTGAAATGCATTCCATATGTTTGGAGGTGTAACTGTTGTTGAAGATACGATTTCTAACTTCCAAGGAAACGCTGTCAGCCTTCTTTAATAATTTTTGAACACAATGGTAATTTGCACAGCTGAGCCTGGTGGTGGCAGAAGTCCCAAAGACACCAGCACTTGTGGCAGTCCCATGCAGTCTGGGAAGTAGCTGAATTTGTCTGGGGTCTGGGCTGGTGGCAGTGAATCAAAGCACATCACAGCTCAGAGCCATTGGCTGAGGGCAGCAAGGGGAAAGTAGACGCGGAGGAGAACATAGACACTTGTGGGTGTCACAGGGCAGGAAGCACTGTTGCTACTCAAGGAATTTGAATCTTTCCCCAAGATTTTTTAGCCCCTTGAACACCTGACACTGGTCCAATAGTTCTTCACCCAAAATCAATAGTTAAACTCTCAGTGGATTTCTGATGACACCATATACTTGTTATTCCAGTTATATTTCTGAAGTTGAGGTTTATCTCTGTGTCTTGCAGAGGACTAGTTGCAACAGTGAATCACACCTTACGTAGCTCTGAGTATGGGGTTCCCTGAGAAGTGCATGGCATAGGAGCACCACTGCAGGTGCCACCAAAGTGTTGGTAGCTGCTGCTGGGCTCCTGCTTCTCCATTCATGTCACAGTGAAAGCCTGTGCCTACTGTGTTTATTGCCATACCTGCATCTCTTTCTCATTCAGATTGGCATCTTCCTTCTCTCCTCTTCGACTATTTTGGAGTATTTTCCCTAGATGTTTTAGCTGATGCTTATTCTTGAGTGCCTAATTTCTGGAACCTGCTGTGTATGTTTCTTCTTTTCTCAGGCTTGCAACATTTTCCAGTTCTACATCTTCCATGACTCTTGACTACGAGATTTACTGCTTAATACAGCGAATTCAGTGCCTTTATTTCTATATTTAATTTTTAAGAGATTACTTTCAAGTGTATTTATAAAACTGGTATAAAAGACAGTGTTTACTAGCAAGTTCCCTTAGCTTCTTTCCATTGAGAAATGGAATAAAAAGAATAATGATGTTGCATGTCTGCTGACTACTCCACTTGACTGATTCACAAGGTATTTGCTCTTAACACGTTGCAAGAGTTAAAAAAAAAAAAAAAAAAGTGTCAAACTTTTTTTTGGCGCCCAGCTATAGTAGATGCTGTTAGAAGAAACATATGGCCTCACACTAACAGTGTTAAAGCACTGCTAAAGTATTGCATGCATGACATTGACAAATTTCCTCCAGGCTTTTTGTTTTCTGTGCTATTAAGCATTCAAAGTCCGGTATTTCATTACCACTGATGATACAGAGAGCCTTATTGACATTCTATCCATCTGTTCATAACATGCATTATTAAATATGAAGCAACTAGTAGGTAGGAGTGCACTTGCCAGCTGTACAATGAATTCTCACCAGTTTAGTGCCCTCTATAAATTTTCTAGTACACTACCAGTTTTTCAACATAATTTACAATGGGATTTTTTTAATTGCTACAGTGCATTGTACACAGAAAAGTTGCTTCAAGAGAATTCTTTATTTCATAATCCTTAGTGTGTAACCTTCAGCTCTAGTTTCAAAAATCCAGGAGTCCTTAACATGCAGGGAGTGTCTCTGATATCAGCTCTCAATGACTGCATTATATTTCCCTAGGAGCAAATATACTGCATTACCTAAGAACAGGGCAATGGGACCTCGACGAGTCACCCTATTCATGTATTTTTGGAACCCAGAGGATTTGGTTTGACTATTTACAGATTATAACAGTTGGTAGTTGAATGTTTTATTTTCATTCCCAGTTGGTACAATATGTTCACAGCTGATGTTAATGGCTTGCCCATTTGATATCACATATGGTCCACTATTTGGGTCTCCTAAAGCTTTCTTTTGTGGTCAGGCTATCTTAAAACTATCATATATTTAGGTTTATTCTGTCTGCTGGGAAAAAGACCATGGAACTCTGTACCTTGTCAGCTGTGGAGAAAATCAGTTATTCTGTTGCTAAAGGTGCAAAATATTTGGGTCAAAATGACCAAGAAAGAATATTTTTAATATAAAATTTAATACAAACAATTCTTTTACTGGATCATGTGAAAATTGAATAGAAATTCATATTTTTTTCCATTATGTTTGAAGGTATGTTTGAGTACCTTTCAAGTGTTACAATACAGTTGGATGTTATTAAGACATTTTTGAGTAGGTGTTTGTTTGCACTGGAAAACAACTTGTGCAGAATTTGTATTATTCAAACCATTATTTATATCTTTATTTTGATATTAGATTTCTGGTAACATTTTACAAAAGAAGAAGACCTGAAAGACCAAAGTTAATTTTGTTTTGACTTCCAGAATAAGAGCAGAGGAGAAATGAACAGAAATAATGAGAGCAAAAATTAAAATTACAAGCTTGTCTGTAGCTTCTATCCTGTGATACACAAGTGTTTATACTGACTCTAAAATATAACTGATAAAGCCACAGTCTCATGAAAAGATTTTTTCCAAAACTATTACATTGCCCTCTGAGAGCAGAAATTTTCATTTATTCATAGGAGTAGATCATAATAGCTTTAATTCCCCGAGAAGTGGGCATTGTATGATAATTGAGCAGGCTAGTACATTAATTGTCCTCCACTTCACCTCTAGACGTTTAACTCCTTATCTGGTCAACCAGTAAACAATAACGCTTGCTTATTTCTGCCTCCTAGTTCAAGTGATTTTTTGACTGGGTGATTTATGTGAAATAAAGCAGAATAAGTATATTCTTGTGGAGGGAGCACTGAAGTTGTTAGATTAACATTTAATGCCATTGTTTGGTAAGATAGAGTTTTTAAGGCTTTCAGTCGTAACATTTTCACAGTAGCAACAGATAATCTCACGTGCAGGGCAGATTTAGCAGTTCTTGCTGTATGGCTACTGCTTTTTATGGCCTCTGTTACCCCTCACTGCTGCTGGTTAGGAAAGCACCTGTGTGAGTGTTGGAACTTGCGTGCCTACGATGAGCTGCCTGCCTTTGCTATGCTGAAAGAGGCAACTAGTGATAGGGGTGCACTGCTGGCTTGTTTAGCTCAAGGTGATAAAGTAAACTGATCATTTGTAGTTGGCACCTGGAAGGAGGTGGAAATGGAACTCAAATAGGAGGCTTTTTCAAGTGAGTAACATCAGAGCTGATCCTGGGACACTATAGAGGGAAAAAACCCCACCAATAATAAAGCTAATAGATAAGAAGTAACATTCTGCCCTCTATTATGAGCAATTTCAATGAAATAGAAAGTGACAGTAACACTTCAGCATGCTAATAGGTTCACACACCTTGAAATGTCTTATGAGAAAAACAAAAAGGAAAAAAAAAAAAGACTGAGGAAATCAAATTATTCTTGAATAATCACAGCCAAAGCAGGTGGTTGATGATGTGATACAATGCACTTCTTAGGCAAATCTTGGTCATGAGAGAGCTAAAGAAGTTAGCAATATGTTGCCTCTTATTAGATGGCAATGGAAGAATTTGGGCACAAATTAAATGGTATTAAAATAATATAGTATTTCTCATAGATAACTGAACTAAATGTCAAGGTCTTGAAACAATACTGTTGAAATATTATTTTCTTCATCTTATTGGTCTTCCTCTGCCACCAAACTCTGTAGGCAGAAGTGAATAGGGACATGGCCATTGTCTTATGGTACATCTATAGATTATGCTTTCAACTTCCATGTAATTCTGTTTTATCCAATAAAAATGAAGTCACCTTGTTCCAATCAGGCTCCCCTATCCAACAAATCAAGTGTATCCTCACCATTAAATCACCGGTACTTTGGATAACTCCTCAAACATGATGTATAATGTTGAAATCCATGCATTCCATCTTATTTTGCAGGAAAGGAAAATTTGTCTGGTCTGTTTTTATTTATGGTTGCCTAAATCAGGCTTTGTAGTAATACCCAGCCTATTTTTGGAACATGCAAGAACAGGATCTTTTCGAGTTAACAGCTGGATAATATTAGATACCATGGGAGATATTTTTCTGCATTTTTTTTTTTTTTTTAATATTGTAGTCACACAAAATGTTAGCCTAGCAGCAGGAGCTTCTTCCTAAGGTATTGTCATCTTCTGGGAACCTGCTGCAGGGCTGAGTGGTGCTATTGAAAGCAATAAGATCTTTGCAAATCTCCTCTAAGCGTACTTTCTCCTTCTTCCAGCAGAGGAAGAGCCTGGGGTCTGCTGAAGCTTTGAGGGCCATGTGGGAGTGATTCGTTCAGCAGCAATTTGTACACTGTACAATAGTCAAGAGTGAGATGGACTTGACGGAGCCCCATTTTGGGAGAAGGTTGGTTAGAAAAATGTCAGTGAGTTGTAACTTATCATCAGTTCTAGATGTGTTTTGGGGTGTTCCTTCTCCTGATCGAGATTAAATTACATATAGTGCTAATGCAGTCTTCTGCAACAATGTAAATGAGTTGTTAACATGGCACTTCATTGCTATAATAATTCAAAGCTAGTAGCAGGCTTGATGGTTCTGCAATAAATGCTTTATTATTTAGGAAAAATATACTATACAAGTTGCAATGTGCCATGCTCATTCATGCTGTAAATCAACAAAGATCAGCAGACTGAATAGAAAAATGAAAAGCTTATTTAGGAACTGACACAAGTTTTCAGATGAGCAGGGATGGCTGAAGTTAACTGCATTCATTTTTCTTTGCTTGTCACAGTTGCCTCTTGAATTTCACTGCTAAAGATTGGGGGGAGTTTTGCTTTATGAAATTATATCTACAGAAACAGTATTTGCATTTATATAGGCTTAGTTATAATAAAGTTAAACCTAACACACCCCCTTGCCTGCACAGACAAACAAACTGACCAGCCAACCAGAAACCCCTGTTAAAATAATATTTATCCCTTGGTTTCTGTAGATCTGAATAGGATTCTGCTAAATGGGTCCTATCAACTGCTTTAAAGGCATGAAACTAGTGAGCAGGTGAAATGCAAGATTGCAGAGCTACAGCCTTCACTGCAGCTTTGCTCTAAGACTCTGTCCTCACATGGATAAAATCAGAGCTATCAAAAATGTGGTAAGTGAAAGCACTTAAGATAGGGTACAAAGTTTGGGAGACTGCAAATTAACATGGTCTCGATGGCACGAGTTAGTGAGTGAGTGACACTGGGTTAGGTGTGATCCACCAACCCCAGGAGCAGAGGTGAAACCCTGCTGGAAGCGCTGGCTGCTGAACTGACACCATCTCCTGGAGATGGGCAAAACTGGTGCCTGGGCATTGTGTCCTGCTGAGATGGGCTTCAAGACCACCTCTGTGAATTTTTACCAAATAGCCCATTTCCTTCACGCTTTGCAGATAGCATGAGGCTCTTCTTTGCTTATTCTCTGTGCTATCTTACTGACACTAAAAAATACAGAAGGTGGGATTTCTGAACTGTTGGAAAGATTTTTATATATTTTTTTATATTTGATTGTGTTTTAAAACAACTACTATATATTTTCAATTACAGAAACATCGTATATGTGATGTGTAGGAGTTCTTTGGAAGTGACATGTTTTGTTTCCCAAACTTGATCAACTTGAAAAGTTAAATACCTCTACGGCTTTGGAAATGTAGCAAGGATTTTGTTCGAGACTATTATCTGCAAATAAAAATAGAAAATTGAGAGCTGTCTTACACTTGCATGATAGTGGATAAACTGGAACTTTTGAAATAAGGATCATTAAAAAAAGACAAAAGTCAAAGATTCTAAAGAAATTGTCCATAATCTACATCTTGAGTTTGATTCACAGAAGAAAGGTTTTGCTTTTGAGCCAGCTACATACACGCCAAGGAAAGTCCAATTAAGATGATCGAATTGTTAGTGTCATAAAATAAAGAAAGCAAAGGACATTTAATTATAGCCATGCTGCCTGGCACTAGTATAACAAAAGAAAAAATGTTCTGTTATACGCAGAGAGCTGCTTAATGCATTTGGTGTAATAGGAGAAAATATATGGTCTAAACAAGTACTTTTAAATAGTTCAAAAAACTCTATCTGCTGATTTTAGTGTAGAGATTTTCCAATTATCAACACAGTTTAAGAAAAAGTAATATTTTTTTAATATTAAGACCTTCAACTTTGTTCACAGGTTGAAGAGAGAGCGTCATGCATTAAGACAAAAAAAGGTTGCCTAAGAAAATGTATTTGTGACCCAGAAGAATGTATAATTGATGTGTGTAGTTGTCTGGATGGTAGAATAACAATAGCAACCATTAGAGATGAGAGCTGGAACAAGTCAGGCAGTGAGGCAGGATGTATTTTATAGGTCATCTGGGCTCCATTCAGATCTACAGGTTGCTATTTCTTCTCCATACTTGAAAGCATTTAATGGATTATTATAAAAGGAAAAGGATGGTATGCAATAATGGTTTAAATTGAAGCTGTGTGTATATATCACCACTGTGCGACTTCTAAATGAATGCTTCATTTTTAAAATTCTCCCATGACATACTTGAAAGTTTGCCAGAGCATCAAGGAATTAAAACAATGAATTCACCGGCAGCAAGAGTAAAGGACATTTAATAGTGTCATTTTTCTCTTTCATGACGTGGACCATTATAAATAAAGAAAGTTCACCAAGAAAGATTTTTCCAAAACTACTGCCTATACTCTTCAAGGCAGATAACTATTTTTGTTCTCTGTTGTTTTATAATATTAAAAAAGAAAGAGAATTTTGGAAACAGGCTTAACAGTCAAACAATCAAAGCTGAAATCACATCACAGTGAGTTCAAAATCAGCATCCCTGCTTGCCTGGAAAATGCTTCTTTCATATCAAAATTGATATAAGTTAAAGGGTGGAGAATTTTTCTGCTTTGTTTCGCATGAACATAAAAGTTTTATTCCTGCTTTTAATGGGTAGTATTTTACAAATGTAATGGAACATAATTTTACCAGGCTTCCCTAAGGGGAAGTCATGGCATGATTACGCAGGCAGTCCCATCTCATTTAGTATAATGCTTACAATCTACATGCAAATATACTTATGCAACTCAAGTTAGAGGTAGATTGAATGGTGTTCAGATAATCATAGAGTGGTGCAGATGTTGAAGAAAATTTTGCGGGAGAAATATGGATTGAATGGCTGCAGACATACATGCCCTCAAGTAATATTTCTTTGTGATGCAGAAGATTCAGGCTGTGCTAGACAGAAGAACTTGGTATGCATACGTTCAGCAGTTTAGGCCGAACATCTCAGCTTGGTCCTGTTTAAAGACCCACTGACAGCATAGCCTTGAACCTTTGTGGCTCAAAGGGTCTCCTTCTGGGAGAAGGAGTTGTCCCCTTCCACGGAGAGCTTTTTCACTGTTCCTTAGGATACCTGATTGCAGGATGTTGGGAGGGATGCCAAGGGGCTCTGTAGACATGGAAGGTGTCAGATAAAGGCACAGGGCGACAGAACTGTGAATTTCAGACTAACGGAATCTGATCTCCAGAGAGTCATTACGTGCAGAATTTTTCAGCTCTACAGGTCAAAACTATCTTTTTTTTTTTTAAAGAAATGAATTAAGGCAATGCAGTTCAAACTGCAATCCCAGCACATTGGATCCATTTGTTGTGAAATTCATAAACAAGGAGGAATCTATGTTACAAAAGCTGGTATGAAAGGACTTATATTTTCAGGGTTTGAGGGGTGCTTTTTCTGGCTTAGCTTGTGCATTAGTGAAGGAGAGCCCTGACAGAAAATGCATCAGAACTGCCTGTTTTCTTGCAATGGGTTTTCCTTGGTGAAGCGTTGTAAGGCTCTGGTCTGCAGGAACCTAGATTTGTGTGGAGATGCATGGAGATAATAGCAACCTGACTAGATCTGAAGTAACAGCAGATTCTACATACTCATGTGGGACTGCTGGCAGCAGACCTCGGAGCTGTGTCTGTACTTGGTATCTGGGTTGCAGGTGTGGGGTCAGCAGTGAGACTGGCACCTGCAGGCCTCTGTGGGTAGTCACATCCTTACTCTTTGGTTTTGAGAAAGCCAAGGAATAATGAAGGCAAGCAAAGAAATAAGAAAAAATGAAGTACAGGAGCTCTGTCTTTGTTAGATTTCTCCTAAACTTTCCCACTATCACTGTTTGTAGTTCAGATCTGTAAGAAGCGACAATGGATATGTGGGTTCAAAATATATATTAGAGATATATGTCTGCTATGGAGCAAACTATATAAAGTCAGTGTTTAAAACAATTATTTTTTTTTTGAATCATTATTAGTGCTCTCTGTTCGCTGAGATGTTTGAAGCCAAACTGCTATGTAGAATCAAAGGGAATATTTGGTTAATATTTTTTTACTTTATTTTCTTTGTATTTATTTGCTGTATCTCAGTCACTTGGCATTAGTTAGGAACATGAATTGCATCCATTTTCCTTCAGTCATATAAAATTTATCATTCAGATGAACTAACACCTGAATCAGTAACAGGCTATGAAAGTGTTTGCTTTTCCTTGTTCATTAGTTAGCATTTCATCTGTGAGCCTGGGATGGGTAAATTCCAGAGTGCATCTTATTTAACCTCTGAAAATGTATCCTCTGCTCAGTGACAAGGGGCACCCAGTGCCTGCCCCACTCTTACTTTTAGAGGGCAAAGTTGTCAGATGCTTCCCATTGCAACCTTGTCCAAGGCTGCCTTGTTTGCCTGTCTTTTTCTATCTAAAGAGATCCTTTCAGATGGGATGTAAGATTGATTTAAGGTTGTGTTTCTTTGTTTGTTTGCTTTTCAATCTTGAAAATCTTCCCTAATCTTAGAGAAAGCTTAGTCCAGCACTGCAGTTGATGATCTGTCAAGTGCCCAAGGCTTGGGGTACGCTGCTGTCATTTTCTTCCACAAAAGGATGTCTCTGTTTCTGCTACTTGCAAAACAGCTTTAGCTGGTTTATTTTTTTGTTTTTCACAAGACATTTTTGATCCAAGTAACCAGGTAATGCACTGTAATTTCAACCAGAAATATACAAGAGGGGAAATTTTTATTTAACCAAGGATTGTTCCAACTGTAAGAAAATCCAGATGAATGAGAAGTGTGAGGTAAGTACACCAAAGCTAGAGGGCTTTAAGCTGCTGTGTGGATGATCTAATTCTGAAGGAGAATCGCCTCAGTTCATGGTAGCTTAATCCTCTTTTACAGTAAAGTCAGACCACTTCTCAGTAAGAATATCCACATAGGAATTTAATGCATTTTAACTTACACGTATTATTATTGTGGGTTTAGTTGATTTATCTAAACTTTCCTGAATTACTCCTTGTAGAAAAACCGGTAGACATAGATGTATGGTACTAGCTTTATTTAAACTGTAGTCATGTCCTTAACTTGATGGTCGATTTTCATGTAACCATGTGAAAGTGATAGATGAAAAGTGGATCATAAGCTGCCTGCCTTCATCCTAAGCCCATGGTGCAGCAACGGTAATTCATTATTTGTGACTGTGTTGCCCAGAAATATTTGGAAAGCCTCAGAACAAGTGTTTGGCATTTGTTCACATGTTGGGCAACATCAGGGACTTTTCTTTATCCAGAATTCTGAACTCTGAGATTTTGGAGATTGAGAGTCAACAAAAATAATTTTTGTGATTAGTCTTTGTGTAACATATAGTGTGTTTTTTTACTGAAAGCTAAAGATATGAAATGATACCTATCACTGTAGAGAAACTTTACCTAGCATGGTGACAATACCAGAGAATCCCAGAAGCATCTCTGAATGTCGTAAGATCTACGTCGCTGCACAGCCACTGCTGCCATGGTGCGCTGCCTTTCATCTGAGTTCCTTTTGTCATCACACATGAGGTTAAGGAAGCACTAGGAGCAGAGTTCCCTGCTTCAACAGGAGGAGCAACAAATTCTTCGCAGGTCTGTTTAATTTTTTCTTGTTTCTCAGCTTCATTTGAACAGTTTACTTTATAGCAAGTTTGGCCTGAAGCTTAGGACACTAATAAAGCTGTCAAATGAAAGCATTACTGGTATTTGAAGAAGTGAGCCTGTGTTTGGGAAGTTAAAGTTTGCCCTGCATTATTTCTTTATTTCTTATTTCAGCACTATTTGCGTACGTACCATGTCTTTTTGAGTTAATGCACAGCAACTCAAGCTGGCTAAAAGTATATGGCATTAATGAAACTGTGAGCCACATAAAAGATGGAATTGCTTTTTCTCTTTCTGTAATTGCCACCACAATAAATGCTGCCTTTACAGTAAAGTTTTTCAGGGTTAACCCCTGCAGAGCTCCCAGCTTGATGAAGAAGTAGTGTGATTAGAGGTGTGTATGGGAGGCAGAAGCAGAACAGCTGACTCACTGTAGTTAAGGGTGTTCAAAGGCTGTAGGCAGCAGAAGGCAAAAGTTGCAGCTGTGTTGCCCAGTGCCCCGATGAAGTGCAGCACACTGAATGAGGGTCAGCTGTGGTCCAACAGCCCAGGCAGCCCTGCCCTAATGTGCATCCTTTGCTGAATGCTGGAGGGAGTAGCTGGAAGGGAATGACAGTTTTTGCAATTCAGGAGAAAAGGAGGAAAGAGTTCTTGTATTCTCTGTGATGGTCACTCTTGTGACCAACAGCCGTTGATATTCTAGAGTGAGAAGGCAGATGTGGGCAGTTCCTTTATGCAAGACCTGGAAACAAAGCTCCTCATTTACAACTTCTTTTTTAACTCCAAAATATTCTTACATTTGACTGGCTGCATCCATTCAAGTAATTATGCCACCTTTACATTAATCCTCAATCTAAACAATTCTACTTCCTTAGAGGCATCAGCAATGTATTAAAGCATCTTCAGCATGCCATACTTCAGTAATGTAATACATTGCTGAAAGTTTAGAAGAATCTCTGCTGAAGATACAGGCATTAAACTGGTTTTAAAATCTACTTTTATTTTTAAAATGTAATAAAAAGACTGTATAATTATGATGAGAGACCATCTCTGGTGAGAGAATGAACATATTCTTGTTCTCATGTGGTCAGACATAGCAAAATGCGAACAAACACTGGTGATAAATGCTTCCTCTGCTTTCAGTATCCTACGTGATTTGTTCTGTATTTTTGTTTTGTTTTTTTTTTTCTTCCTGTTAGAATGGAAAATACATTTAAGAGCCTGGAAATTAGTAGATTTTTAAAATGTCTTGAATGCCATTTCATCTGGAAAAAAGGTTTAGAATAAGTAACCTGCCGTGTTAGAAAAGGTTGCTAATTATCTGAATTTCACTGTGGTTTAATTAGCACCATCTACAGTAGAATGTGGAGGTGGTGCTTGTCACCTGCCAAGGAAAATGTTGTCTTTCAGAAGAGAGTAAACGATGTCTACCAAAATACAGCTTGATTTTAGGTCTGCAAAAAGAGATCTGAAAAAAACAAACAAACAAAAAACCCTTAAATTCTTTTGATGGGCAGAAGTGAGTGGGCCTTAAGCAGTAGGGTTCAGAACTGAGGTACCACTGCCCCCAACCATCAGCAGCCCTCATCTGGGGTAAATCTGAGAGCTGCCAGGTCAGAGCTGGCTCTGAAAGCAGACTGCAGATACTGGCAGGGGCATTCAGGGTGCTGCTAGATGGTGTGTGCTGCAGTCAGCACTCCTCATGGTTAGGGGAGAAATTAGTACACGTGAGAGTGTCAGATCATGTGTACCAGGCTAATAGTGTGCACTCTGTGAACCAGATGCATGTGAACAAGAGTGAAACATGCGTGACAAAGCATCTTGAAGTTCTGCTTTTTTTGTTGGCCTTGTTAGCTGTTTTAATAAATGCAGTTTGTAATTTGCTTTTAATGTATTTTATAGCTAAGGGAATTGGTTACAGATATTGGCCGTTTGTTATGGACAGCTCTGCCCACAGTGGCTGGATGCTTGGAAATGCTGGAATTGTGTTAATGAGGTGATGGGTCAGAGCTGGACGTTGCTGGGGTCAGGAGAAAGGTGACATTTAATGTCTGCTGGATCAAATAAAACAGGGCTGGATCCCTGTCACAGACTAGACTTGGTCAAGTTTCTGTAATCCAAAGGGTTATTTTCCTGCCCTCTCTTGTGTTTCCAAGCATTTTTATCCTTCCTCCAGACTTCAAATGCAGCAAGTTGGTAGGCACAGATGAATTAGTGGGTAGTTTGTGTTTAGTAATTATTTCATATTCACAAACGTCTTCTGAGCTCTTTGTTTGGAAATGGAATCATTCTCATGGCAAGGAGCATACATAATACATTTCTTCTTTGTAACAGAGGAAAGTGTAAAAGAGGGCATTCATTTCTGTGACCAACAGTATTAAATTTGTATGAAACTTTCTCTCTTAATTTTTACAGAAGAAATTATTTTTTTTAAAGTTACAATCTTTTCCATAGATGTATTGGAATTGACTTTATAACAGTGTCTGTAATGATTTTGAATATATTAGGCAAAGCAGAAAAGATCAAACAGTTGATCAGCAGCTCATAGGTAAATTATTTTTCACTAAGATACAGAAACTCCATTACCACAGGATAAACATTTTCAGAAAATAATCTGCCTGCTTTGGCATTCTGGTGCTCAAAGCAGATTTACAAAACAACCAAAAAGAAAACTTGCAAGTGAAGATACTTTATAGCAGGACCCAATAGAGGAGCTGATGACATACTGTCATTTCCACTCCCTTCCTGCTAACTTTTCAATTACATTCAACTGCTGTCTGGTTTCTCTGTCTCTCACTTTTCTGTCCCACTGGAGTGAGTGACCTGCGTGTGGCTCCCTGTGCTCGAGCTGCCTGCTGCTCCAAGGTGCTAGTTGTCCTTTCCTCTCATATCATCTAATTGATAGCATAATAATTTCATCCCGGTGCACATCTTACCAAGATGCTTTTACTGCAGTTTGCAACCTCTGTTTCAGACCTGACAATGGCTTATTTGCTTGTCTATTTTTCCCCCAACTCTAATAGATGGTCTCATAAAAGATATTGCCTTTCCCCATAAACCTCAGCTTTCTACCCTACATACATGTTCCTTGGGAGAAGTGGGCAAGGAAATAGTCTCAAGCCTGGAATTTCACTGTGAGACCAAACTGTATCCTTTGCCATGTCCCCAGAATAGGGCCTGCATTGCAGGTGGGAGCTGCAGGGCTTTGGGCAGCTTCTTGCTCACAGGAGTATCAGGGCCAGGTAGTGGATGCCAGCCACTTGCAGGAAGGTGGCTGTGGTCTCAGTTGCATGGCTCTTGGAAAACCCTCCCAGGGTTTTGTCCTTGAAAAATCACTAAGGTGTTTCTTAAATAAGACAATGGTCTTACTTAATAGAAGAGGAGAGATTTAGACTGGATATAAGGAAAAAGTTTTTTGCAGTGAGGGTGGTGTGGCATTGGCACAGGCTTCCCAGAGAGGTGGGTGCCCCATCCCTGGAGACGTTGAAGTCAGGCTGGATGGGGCTCTGAGCAACCTGATTGAGCTTTGGTTGTTCCTGTTTGTTGCAGGGAAGTTGAGCTGGATGGCCTTAAAGTGTCCCTTCCACCTCAGAAGATTATATGATAATGAGACATTTCTGTAAATAAGAATCCGCTATGTTAAGCAATGTTAAAACATAAGCATAACAAAACACTCTCCTTCAAGTCAGCAGCCAGCCCTACAATGAAGTTTGTTCTGTGACTTCTTAGTGGGCAGTTTTCTTTGCAGTTTTTTAGCAGTACTTTGGGGCTAGTGGTGTCACCCAGTGTGAGCCCTCAGGGGCAGCAACAGGAGCGCAAAGAGGAGCTCCACAGCAGCCCCACTGCAGCTGTTTATCACCTTCCTGTATTTCTCTGTTTAGGCAGCTTTCATGAGTGTATTTCGGGGCAGAATCGGCAATCAGGACCACAGACAGTAGCAGTGCGGCGAAGGCACGCCGACATCAAGCCACGACGGCCGAAACGGAGGCCAAAACAAAGGGAGAAGCAGGAAAGGTGGCGAGCTGAGACAGCAGGGAGCAGCATGGAGCCGCGCTGGCGGCCGCCCACGCCGCGAGGCCGGGCCTGAAAGGAAATCGTGCAACGGGTGACGGCTTGTGTGCGCGGTGCTGGGCTCGGTGCGAGGGCGGCTTCCTCGCCCGGCAGCGCTGGGTGTGACTGCAGGGCGCACGGGGCTGTGCCGGCCGAGCCCTGCGCAGCGTGCCCTGCTGCCGCTGGCACTGTGGGCTCTGAGCGCTGCAGGGAGGCTTCTGAGCACCCTCTGAAAGGAATGACGTGGTATTGTGATTTTTAGGGAACGGCGATGATCTCTTTTGGCATTGTGCTGTTATAACAAGTGCGTGCGTGTGATCTGTCCTAATTTAAAAAGTATGACAGACTTAAGCCAGAGAAATGTCTGTAAATGGCACGGTCTGGTCCCGTCTTTGTTTATCACGACTGTAAAATGCATTGCTGGCATTCTAAAATGATGAGCCTGTGTTACTTGATGTCAGCACAGGCTTGGCTGAAGGAATTAAAAGGTGTCCAGTAGTGAAACAGTCTGAGCACTTGGCAAGGGGATCTGCAGCTCAGGTTTGCTCGCTCATTCCTTGCTGTGGTTTGGACTTTATTCTGTTTATTTGTGTAGCAGGAGGAAGGAGATGAAATATTGAAGCCCTTTCTTGCCATGAATGAAAGAATTATCTGCTGCATCAAGCCACCACTACGGAATTAACATAGGTCCTTTCCCCATGCGTGTAGAGTAAGTTTTCAGATCAAAGCAGACCTCGGAAGGAATGTACACCGGTGCATTAAAGAAAGAAGCTGCAATATTCTGTATCAGAAAGGTTAAACTCATGGGATTCTATGTAAACACTCATTTTACCCTAGCTAACCTGTAAAGATTTCATTTTGCTTCATTTATCTTTTTCCTTACCGTATGCTATACCATCCCGAGCTTCGATGAAAGAATCATGTCTCCATTCATTTCCTATCTTGCTGAATTGCCTTCGCATTTCCTATAATCTGCACATAATCCTATTCTCTCCATTATTGTCTTAATACCAAGTACAGCACAAGATAATGGATAGGCACTGTAATAACAGTGTGGCCTGTAGGAGCCCCTCGAGGGAAATATCTTTGACGCTGGTAGAATATTAATGCATCCCAGGTCCCTGATCTTCCTCTTTCACTTCATCTCCTGTTTTCTAAACTACATAATGACTTTCATATACATGACAAAAGCATTAGAACAGAAAAAGACTCATTGATGAGCGGCGGAGCTGTGTGATATTAAGAAGCACTATTCTCAGTTCTTTGTACAATTTTTGACCACCATCAGAGACAGTGTGTGCAGGTAATTTCTGATTTGAATAGATATGGGCACAAAGAACCATTATCATACTCTGTTAATCCAAATGCCCATCACAGGCACTGCGTGAAAATAAATTAAAATGTAATTCTTCAATAATGCATCTGTCTACAGGATGATTTTCAGCAGATTAAAAACAAACAACTTGATATCACTTAGAAAGGCTAGCGGATTGTTTTTGAGAAGCTTAATCATCAGCAGATTATGGATGGAACAGTAAATCAAAGCAGGGTATGTTAAACAGCGTAGATTGTGTTGTAGCAGCAATTTACTGTACATAATTTTTTAATAAAAGCGAAAAATTGATTTTTGTGAGCGTAAACATTGAATCCTGAGAGAATTTAGGTGCTATTATCAAGAAAGGGATGTCAGAAATGCTATTCTTGTCATGTGGGAGCAACAACCTTTGGTTTCCTTTACCAGGAAGAGAAGTTTGTTCCTTTCAGGACTGCCTTTGGCACAGCTCTTTTTCTTTCTCTTCCCCTCCTCCAAAAATTATCATTTTAGTATTGCATTTTGCTAATGTACACCAGAACAGGTGTACATACTCTCCCAAACCCAAGTGTGTGCCGTAACAAGGAAGAGGAGCCCCAAGAGCTTCCGTTTGTGCTAGTAGGAACTTGCCCAACCCATGGGTGCTGGAAGGTGGGAATCTGAGTGAGGAGTGAGAGCCAATGTATAAAGTATTGAGGGAGGGGCATTCTGAGGTTCAGAAAGAAACAAAAAAAGTTTGAAAATTTTAATCATACTTTAAAGCAATGATTAAAGCAACCTTCCTACCACATACAGGCACCTAGGAGCATGGCTGTCCTCATACCTCCGGCTTCCCCACATGGCTCCCAGTGGTGCCAGGCCCTGGGAGCCCGGGAAATGTCACAGTGAGAGACTGAAGCTGTGCTGAAGGAAATCTGTCCCAAGAGGGAGTGAGGAGACGGTCTGTCTGTTCCTGGCCTTGCTTTTGTTTTATTTATGCCCTAATTTTATTTTCAGATGATTCATTTGATTTATTTCACTGCTATTAATGCTGTTTCTTTTCTGTTCTGAGCTTGAATGGTACTGTGAAATAGTCTAATATTAAATTATGGTGATTCTGCATTTTAAAATGAGCTCGGCAGGGTGGAAGAACACATGTGAAGCTCAGAGACATCATGTTTCATGTTGGAAAGCTGAAGTTGTCCCTTTGAATACTGGTAAAAAACTACGTTAGCAAGTTCTGTTGCTGTCATTATAAATGTAATGCCTTTTCTTTCGCATGTGCTTACTTGCCAAAAGAAAAAAATGACATCCTGGGTGACACTGGTAGTGTGGGATCCCAGTCTAAGAGACTGTAAACAAGAGGAGGTGAGAAAGAACTCAGCTCACTACTTTAAGAATTCACTTAAAACTTGCGGTCTAAATTTAGGTCTGGAATAAAAATATTATTGTTCCCCTCTACACCTCCCCAGCACACACACACTTCCCCTTCAGAAAGGAGTTTGACTTATGGCTCCTCCGTAGTTGCACTACAGCACAGGTAGTAACTGATTCAAATAGGGTTCTAGGAAGCAGACCCCCAGACCAGTGCTGTCGGATCACAGGCCCTTTTCTGCTTTACTGGCGCTTGTTGCCTTTGCTGGCTCTGTCATGCTGCGCTGAGCATAGTGTGACACAGCGTGGCAGGAATTACTAGCGACATAGTGGCAAGAAGAAAATCTGAGACCCTAGCAAATGCTAGGAAAAAGAAAACAGTGCTTTTTATTATTATTTATCTATAATACTGAAAACTGATGGCCGCCACAGTCCTGGTCCTCAAAGGTATACCACTGATCAGCATTATCAGTGCGAAGACTCTGAAGGAGTTCACATTGCCTTAGAGGAAGGTTGAAATCAGTGAACCTGCTGTCAGGCTGGGCATGGGTCAGGCTGAGCCGGGTAGGGCAGGAGCCTGTTGTAGTTGGGAACTTAGTGGTGTTCTCATACTGCTTGAATGGGTCCTCCTGCCTGGGATCTGGTGATGAGTTGGCACGGCTTTGGTCTTGGAGCTGGGCTTGAAGAAGAATATATCATTTTCCCAACAAGTGAATAGATTTCAATTAAAACCTTGTTTTAAAAAATATTTCTAATCATGTATTAATTAGTCCCTGCGATGTGTACGATCTGAGTGCAGTGGGCTTGTGGCTGCCTGCAGTTACTGTCCTCTGCTTGTGGAGATTTTGTTGGAGGGAAGCACAGCACATGCACCTTGAACAAGTCTCCAATTTGCCGGACCCCTCTTTGTTGCTTTCACATGCAGACATGATTTTTTTTCTCTTAGAATCACATTCAGGATTTTGATGATGAATGGTTTTATGTTTTTTTTTTTTATTTTTTTAATGCTAACAGTTGGGTTACCACCATAAGTCTGAAAGTCTGGGAGGAAGTACTGTCTTTGCAGGGCTGAAATACAACTTTGATGTCTTTATATGCTGTGTTCCTCCTGTAGCTTCTGGCATACAGCAAAATTATCTTTTAATCGACTTCTAACAATTAAACTAAATTTTACTATTCAAATACAGTTTTGTGAAACAGCAGGCTCTGCTTGCCAACCTTATGTTGGTCATTTTTGAGGAGTAAAAAAAGATTGAATTATGTAACTGAACTTTGCAACTAATAAGAGAAGCGACACAGGTTTTATTTGTCATTTAAATATTGTACCTTGTTCTACAGATTGTCTTTCCTCTTTTTTTTCAAAGTATATTGCTAGCAAGCAATCTAAATAGACCACATCTTTTCTCTATTCTATGTAGATGCATTTCCAGTATTAAGAAAACATGCTCTCCATTAGATTATCTGTGATGCTACTTTATTATTATTTGTATTTTAAGAGATATTGAATGCATTGTGCTTGAAATATGCTTGGAAGGATTTCATCTGTGACAGCAACTCTTGTTGTTTCTAATCTTAATCCCAACATCACTAATTTTATGTTTATGAGTAAGCATAGTAATAAATGAGAATCCTCCTAGAATGGTAATTGGTGCTGCTCTTTTGTATGCTGGGTCTCAAATCTGCGTGTAATTGTTGGTGCCCTATAGAAATGTTAATTATCTTGGATAATTCTGTTTGCCTTGCTCAGTCTAGTGCAGTCCCAGTTAGTAAGAAGGTGTCACCCCGGAAAGTTAGGGAACAATACGGCATTGAACTGATGCACAAGTAGAGGGAGTTGCAGCTGCACTGGGTGCTGCTGTCTGCAGGACGTGCAAGTGCATGCTCAGCATGTGGGGCATGATGTCAGGCATGGCGTGGTCTCCTGCTTGGAATGGTTGGAATGACACTGTTAGTATGTTCATAATGAAAAATAGAGAAAAATTAAACTTCAGTTTGACATTTCTGTGTTTCAAGTGCTGTGCTGACTTGTACAGTTGTGCTGGGCCCCTATGCTGACAGGCAATGCCATGAGAAAACTGGCAGCCCTGGTGAAAGGACAGCTACATCTACACGTTTGGGCAGCCCCAAAGACATGATCCTGAGTACTGTGACAAGGAGTGCCCCACTGTCATTGTGCCTGCACCCCCATGCGTGCTCCTGTGCAGGTCCTAGAGTGGCTGTGGTACTGCCTCTGTCCTGTGCCCAGCACACAGATTCTGCCTCTCTCAGCAGTCCCCTGCCTCGTAAAGGAAACTCCTTATTTTTATACAGAAACTGTGTCTTCTGGCTATAACCCTTGTACTGTTGCCATCTCCCAGAAAATATTTCATGTTATCTTATACCATTTTCTTAGATAACATTTTCTTTTCTTACAGAGTCCAAATATAAATAATCACTTATAGCACATCTCCTGAATCAATGAGGTTCTGCAGGCAGGAGCTAAGCTTTTATAAAAATGCCATTGTCAGGCAAGGTTTGGTACAGCTCCTACAGTCTAGATGAGGAAAAATTTGAAACCGTGAATAATTTCTTATCTACATATCCCTGATGGCTGAACTGTGCACCTGTAACTGGGAATACTTCTTGTAATGCTGCTTTTGAGTGGGAAAGATACTGAATAAGGCAAAGAAAAAATCAATGTATAAAAAATTTTAGCTATAAAATAAGTTGAGTATAGGTTTAGAAGAGGGGATATGTAAAATGCCTAATTAAGAATAAAGAAAACCCCTGTGCTGAAGTTTCAAAACCCAAATGAGTATTGTGTGTGGAGATAAAGTATTCCCAAAGGAAAACGCTGCAAGAAAATTATTCTTGGCATTTTCTATTCATTTCTATTACATTGATTTTAAAATCAGCTCTTCTAAAATATGGCACTGTTTTATATACATCTTGAGTAGTATCTGCAGCAAGCTCTGTGCAGAGCCATGTTGCACCAGGCTGGGCTATGCTCAGATCCAGATGATGTTCTTGGATGTCCAGCCAAAAAAAAAAAAAACAACCCACAAACAGTGACTACAAGTATGTGTTGGAAATGCCCACTCATTGTCTTCTGTTGTGATTCTTTAACTTTCAGAGCATGTTTTGGGCATTGCTGTTACGCAGCCATCTGGTAGCCCCTGGATTACTGGAATCTGCCAGGGGACATGTGCTGACATTCAAAAGAGAGTAAGAGATTGTTAGCCAAAATATTCCTTTTGTCTTATAGATAATATTTGGCTTGCAGTTGGCACACCAAAAAAATCTGCTTTAGAAGTGAAAAATAATTTTAAAAAGACAAATTCTTCTGTAACTAATTAAGCTGTGCTCTTACTACTGCTTGACCTGCTTTTGTACGGATGCTCATACCATCAGATTCAAGCGATCTTTACATGCAGTGGTGCAGCCCCCTGAGTGCTGTGTAGAATGTCTATACCTATCATCTACTTGCCTTCCTGTATGAAGGCTTTAAACACCTTGCTCAGGTTTTTGTCAGTGTGAACCCTGAAGTGCTGCCCATGGGCAGGACATGCAGTCTTTCACGTGTAACTCTCATGTGTAAACAGATGCATTTAGTTTATTATTTTTCTGCTTCTTTTAAGTGGTGCAACTAGGAGAACATAGTTTTCCAGATATGAGACCTCTAAAGCCAAATACTTCACCAGTGACATCATAATGAATTTGAAATCTCTAATGGAAACTCAAGGAGAGCCTTTCCAGGGATAGGCTTATCCTTTGCTGTAGCTGTTGGTATCTCTTGGATAAACTGTGAAGTCCTCCATTCAGTCCCAAATTATTTTACAGATGTGTGTTTGATTTTTGAGTTTCATTTTTCTTCAAACTCCTAGACAGTAAGTGGCTAACTTTTTAAAGCTAGTTTGCTCAAGACTAATAAGAAACGTGTCAAGCTACCAAACATTAGATAGATGCACTATTTACAGATGTCTAACTTGCATATGTATGTGTGCTGCAAACGCTACAGTGCAAACAAAGTGATTTTAATGCTACTGTGGTTTTTAATATCAATGGCAAGAATCAAAGCTTCAAAAAACCTATGGCAGTGGACAAGGATCATAAGATCTCATTGCTGAGTTTTGCACAGGCTCATTAGCAGACCTCGCCAACAGCAGATGACACTTCAGCAAACCTGAGAGTAGTCTGGAGGCAGTGCAGGAGACACCAGGACCATGCCATGTGCTGAGCCATTTCCCTTTCAGAAGACTTTAACAAGAGCCCTTTGCCTCTGGGTAAGTTGGTCTATGATGCGACCGCGTTATTTTGTGGCAGGGTGATGGAATAATCGCTGCTTTCTGCTAAAAATATCAACGGAACCAGCCTGTGCTGGTGGATTTTCCCTTTGTTTTTCCACTATATCTGGTGCACTAAAGCCACATGCGCTGCCTCAGCAACTGGGGCACAGCAGCCTCCTGTTTGGAGGACAGGGAGAAGGGAGCTGCCTGCTTGCCAGCCTTGCTGTGTGCACGGGCAGTGAGCTGGGATGGACGCACCAAAGCACACGCTTGCAGGCTGTAGCAGGGTAATGCAGACTGTACAGCTCTTCCAGCATCTCTTAGTGACCTCCAGTAATTTGTCGGCTGAAGGATACTGCTATGAGATTGTCAGTTTAGATTTAAGATAAGAAAAGAGTAAATAATTAATTTGAGGGTAATAATGAGGTCATGTTAGTGCCCTGGCAGAGTGGTGCTGTGTGAAGATGGGCAATCCCAGGGGCCATAACACTGTGGGACATGGGGCTGCTTTCAGCAGCTCTCAGTTCTCCCTTACTTTTACACAACTTCCTACTGCAGTTTGATTTGAGAGTCTGATCATGAACAAATATTTTCTTCAAATAACCACTTTGTTCACCATTCATGTAATGTTTTGGTAGAAAGTAGGCAAGAAACCTAAGCAAAATGCATATAATAGTGCCTTCTGCTGGGACCACATGTGTGTAACTGATAGCCAGGGTCGTCTTGTTCCTCAAGATTACAAGCAGAAACTTCTCTCAGGTATAGTGGTCATCCAAGGCATAGCACATTTGAACTCAGCGAGTGCTTTGGGATGCTGGATGGCACATCTGATTCCCCGCATCTCCAAATTTCTGAGTTTTAATTCAGATGCATCTTTAATATTCATGGAGACTGATGTTCTCAGCACTCAGTATTAAACAAATACTGAGTTAAAACAAATCTTTGTATCTCTGTAGACAAATACTTGAATTATCCAACAAATGTGCTTTTTCCCCCTTTAAAACAGGCTTTTGACCATATTATTCCACTATTTTATTTCTGGAGATCCAATGGTCAGACAGGAATGTGGTTATTAACACCTCCAGCAGCATATTCTAGGTATAATGTGATAACTGGCTCTTGCCAGGACAAGCCGATTAAAACATTCATGCAAAGGGACAATAGTGTTTTATATTACTATTGTTAAAAAAGCCACTTTATGGTGCATGTTAATATTTTTGTAGCAATTTGGGATGCTAAAAATAAGTAAAAAGAACCCCCACAAAACTACGACTCGCTGTGTGGAACCTCTGCTTTATAGAAACCAAAATTTTTCTAGCTGTCTTTGCTGTTAAAATGGCAGGAGCACAGGCATTCCTTGTTTTACATATGAGCACAGACATGCCAAAATCTCAAGTGTGTTTGTGGAGCTGTGCAAAGAAGATACCAGCCAGAACCTGAGGAGGAAACTGAGGCTTCCAAATAGCCTTGGGATTTGTTTGCTTTTAGTTTCCCTCTGGGTAACTTGTTGGCAAATCCTACGTAGTACTGAAGGCAAAATGACACTTTTTCTCATTCCCAGGAGAGGCAAAACATGAGTTCTGTGACAAAGTGCCCTGTGGCCAAGAATCTGCACGCTCGGGGTGATGCAGCCTGTGGCTGCAGGGAAATGGGGCTGAGGTTGTCCAAAAGGAAAGAATCTGTTCTATGACATGCTGCAATCCAAGTGCAGTCTGCAGGAGATGCTCCAGGAGAAACGCTGAGGCTGCAAAGGGTTGCACAGGATATTACAGACAGAGAGCTGCACAGGCACTGAAGTAGATATGTCTGCTGGAGATGCTGATGTCATTCCAGCATGTTGTTCCAGGCATAGAATATATTATTTAAAATGTGCTAAAAGTAGATGACATGCAAGTGAATTGTAATATGTTGAGGTGAAAATGTGATAAACTACTCTTAGCCTTTGACAATTCTCAGTGCCACTTCAATTCTTGGAGAAAATGATAAGCTTTTGATAAAATAATAAGAAAAATAGAAGAAAATGCAACCCTATCTTTCATCTGACTCAATCTCTTTCGTTCACAGGAGCGAATGCTCGATGAGAGCAAAAGGCAGAGGGTAAAGGGGGGACTGAGATGGGAAAGATTGTGATTATACTGAGAATACAGGGTATGACCCAGAAAGATAATAATCAAGATTAAAGAAGGAAGAATACTTTAAATAAAGCTCAGATGGGGAGAACTCTGTATGTCACAAAATAAGAGAAAAATAACTGATTGTTTGTCTGCGGTATTTCTTCCAGAACTGTATATGTAGAATAGTAATATAAATAAAGTGTATTCATCTGTCCAACAGGGCTGCAACAAGACTGTTGCTAAGGGATGAACTGGCAGAATGGTGATGAAGAGTGTTACTATAAATTCTCTTAAAACAAAGAGGAATTTGTTTTGTTTGTAGGAGGGATTGTACTAGTGTGCCATTTCTAAGGAAGTTTTGAGAATAATTTTTCTTTTAGAGCAATCGTTGCAGGTTACCATGAGCCTGAGAAGACAGAATCAGCAAGCCCAAAGTTGCAGATAGATGTGAACTGCTGCCAATATTAAGGCTGAGGCTAAGAGAAATACTGGTGTAAGCAGAGGAGCATTAACAGTTCCATCTCCCCTGTTCCCAGCTTTTGGAAAGAAGGTGGAAGGGCAGGAGGAGAAAGCAGGTTCTACAGAAATCAACAAAAATGGTAACTTGGTGGAAATGACATCAAGAAATGTATAGAATGTGGAAAGACCTGAAGGGCTTGTTCCTAATCAGTAGTACCTTCAAGGTATGAACAGTGCAAAAAGACAAAGGAATAATTCATTGTCTGAGCTGGAGACAGGAACAAGGACCCGAGGCAAATGAAGGAAAAGTTGGGGATAAATATTAAGAAAAGTTCTCAAAAGCGTGGTTTCTCCCGAAGCTATTGCTTGTGCTCTGTAAAGTGCAGTCGTGTGTGTGGTAAAATGGTAAAATGCAAAATTTAGTCTTAAATGCATTTAAAATATAATGTCACAGCTGCACAAAGGTTCTCCGTCATCCTTTGCTCAAATACTGCTTGGAGTCCGAGTACGAGGGTAAGACCCTTCCTCATAGGGTAAAAGGGAAAGCTGACCCTTTCCGGTGAAGAGCAGAATCATTCCTGGGAGGTGCAGTTGAGAATGATGTGTTATGTACATAGTTCTGGTTTGAAAAACTGTGGTTTTATGCAGGGTTTTGGGAACTTCCCTCCTGTGATGATGAACTTTGTGAAGGTATGGTGCACCTTGTCCCTACTGTAAAGACAGTACTGCATGAAACAATAAGGTTAACTATCACCTGGAATTTACAGACTTAAAAAACAGATGAGCAGATTGAGTAGAAAGGGAAATGTAATACTACATTATCTTCAAACCTGTTAATTTCAGCTTCTTCACAGAAATGCTTTTCTGAGCTGAGACTGTTCAAGCTATTTCATCCATGCAAGAAATTAGTGATGGTGTGCATGGTGTACAAAGTGGAACAGATTTCTAAGAATTCAAAAAAAAAAAGCACAACAGATTTTTAGCCATAATCAGCAGATTCTGACTTGTATCATGTCACTGTCTGTAACCTGATGTAATGCTCTGTGTTCAGGGTCATTGAACAAAGTTATGTCCTGGAGAAATTGCTCTTCCTCCCCCCTCAACCCCCATAAAGACAACTGCAAAGAAGTTAGGAAAAAATTGTTGTATTGGTAGGTTTATTTTCTGTTCCTCTCTCCTATAACCCCTATTCAGTACTAAGGATGGAAGTCCTGGCACACTGTTGTTGCTGCATATGGAAGGGGGCAGGCAGGCATGTGGGACAGTGCCCATACAGAGAAAAAGTCCTTGAGCAACCTAGCTTTTATCTTGTGGGGCTCTTGTAGCAGCTTTATAGGAGCTCATGTTCACATAGCAGCGTAGAGAGCTCAGGAGAAGGGGGGAAAATCAGGAAAATAATGTTTGGTTTATAAAGCAAGCTTGCCTCTTGGGTGAGGAGCATCAGTAGCTGCACCAGGCTTTCAGGCATGCAAGAAAATTTGTCTGTAGGGCTGTACATCCTTGGCTGCGTGTTAAAGATTAAGGAAAGGCTTCGACAGCCTGAGCTGCCAGTCTCCCTGCGTGTATTCCCACAAGCATTGGCTTGTGCCAGGGGTTTGGTGATGCCGTTTCATGTTCAACACAGCCATCGGCTTCTTGGAGAATCCATCTTTTCCTCATATCATGATTAAATTGTACAGGGAGAACATGTGTTTCTCAAATCTCCCTGGGTAAGACTGTTTTGAGTTTGACAAGAGGAGCTGAGGGGGCATGTGACAGTGTACAGTTCTGAGTTTGTTCTTTTGGGTGCTTTCATATTGCAAAAATCAATTATTTACTTCTTGTCAGGTGAAAGCAGAAGATTAGTTGCATTAATTTTTGAATGCTTGCATAGTGTGTGTGTAAACTGATCTCACCTTGCTGAGGTCCTGTTTGCAGCCTAGCCAGACATCAGTGGCAGGGGAGCTGTGCTAGAAGTATGTGCAGCTTGTGAAGCACTGCATATGGGTAAGCAGGAGGCAGGGAAGAGGGCGAAACATTGACAGACTTATAGTTTGATGGGGCTGGGTGCTGGTTTGCTTTAGGCTGCTCATTGGATTAGATTGATCACCCAAGGCAATGTTGCATCTTCCGCAATACTCCCTTTGCTCTTGGTTCAGCTCACCATCTATACATACAGCACAGAGTTTTAGAGTGATTTTTAGTGCTCTCCAGAAAGACAGTTGGCCCATACAATGGCCAGTGCTCCCTGTAAACAAAAAAGGCTGCAGAAATGCTGTGCTCATGTGCTGGTGAGGTAAATATTTAGCAGAACATGGAGTGGGTGCAGCTGCTCATCCTGGCAGCAGTGGCTGTGGCACTACATGGCTCTGCCCTGCCCCCCTCCACTGGTCCTGGCCCCCTCTTGCCCTGCTGTCTGCATCAGGGGCATAGTCTCAAGTGCTTGTGACTTCTCCCAGCTGGTTGCCTGTCTGTTTGGGGTTAGTTTACTGAGCCTATATGTTTTTTTCTTTGTTTGATGTACCAAAGCACTACGGTCATGAAGGAATTTCTACTGTCCAGTTGCAACATGTTGATGTTCTTACCGTGTTAAAATTGCCCTTCTATCCCTCCTTTACCCCCCCTCAAGACACAGAAAGGAATTTATTCACCAATTTAATATCTAGCCATTGCCCTGCAGGCATGCAGAGCCTGGTTGCAGGCACAAGCTGCAGTGGAGGTGTCTCAAATCATAGCTTTTGTTCAAAAACTCTTGCTTTTCACACAGGGCAGCTATCCACCCTGTATCTATATGTGGTGCTACGCTCTCTGGTGGGCATGTGGCTGAGGGAACACCACCTGCACCCGACTCCCCGCCTGTGCGCTCCTCGGGCACCACAGAGGTTCCTCAGATGTGTTTTGCTCTGTTATCTCTTTGCAAACACTGTGCCTGGTGGATATTACAGTGCTACCTAAAATGTTGCTTACTTACATTATTCTGAAAAAATGCTGGTAATAATCACCTAGCAGCAGGCAGCCTTTTCCTCTGTGTTCAGAGGAATCAATTGCCTGCCGCTGCGCTGCTCTTCTCCACCTCTCAGGAACTGCCTTAGGTTCATTGCAGTGCTCTCTGTGCTACTGTGAATACATGTAATGCTCTGATCACATCTCTCATTTGTGCATTGATTTTGAACTAACGATGTGTTTATGTGTGCATACCTGGAGAAAAAAAAAAAAGTTCTCTGCTAGAATGCGTCCTCCATTTTGGACTCTGTAGCTCAGGGCTGTCATCGCGGTTCTACATGGAACACTGCTGCTGGGCTTTGGTTTTTATGAAGTCCTTGGAAAGATTTAATTAAAATACCTTCTAGATTTCATCTTCTTTAGGAATGGCCCTTTCCAGGTTCTACCCATGGGGTACTGTTTATCCAATTTAAGGCATTTAAACACAAAATGTTATTCTGCTGTATTTATTCTTTGGAAATGTATGTTTTTTTCTTCCCCTCCCTCCCCCAAGCATTTTGCTGTTATGTGAAGCAAATGCAGGCCATATCCCGCTAATCTGCACAGCCATGAGAGATGGGATTGGAGCGATTTTAACTCTTTGGCACTTTGTCAAAAGCCTGCAGGTAACTTGGGGCTCCCCACGTATGAACATTTTAGGTATTTCTTATGGTTCTACTGTGGTTCTTCCAAACATAAAGCTGTCATTTATCTTATTCTGTGTTTAACAAAATACATTTCTCTCCTTGGAGATTTTCTCCACCTCTTTCAAAATAGTTCTCTTTGCAAGCTGTTCATTCAACCTCTACTGTGTGTTTGTGGGGTATTTAATATTGCCGTGTTCTCAGGTGTTGACACAAATACAGCATGAAAACACGTCTCTTGCACTGTCATTGCACCAGCATCAAGATTCCCACATTTCTCAGCGTGTAAGTCACAGCTGGCAATTCAATCAAGCTGTGAAGTTACCTGTCTGTGTCCAAAGAACCCACAGCTTAGGACCCCTGCCTTGGAAGCTCCTTTGGCAGATTTGTTTACCTACAGCTCATTTCTCCATACATCTTCATGGGTTTGCAGTCTCCTCAGATTCAGTGAATCTCATTGCAGTCACAATTAACTTTTCTGATTGTAAACTGAGCAACAGCAAATATCTTACCTGATCGATTCTTTTCACCCACAAGGTATGACTGGCCCTTTTCCTCAGTAAATTCCTCCTCCATTCGACTTGGTTCTACTTTGTCTTATAGTTAAAGTTCTAAAATGTATGCATCCAGACTCGGGTCATATTTTGCTCTCAGGCTTGCACCTCTCCAGTGCAGGATGCTTCTAAAGTCAGAAACATTTTCTTTGAATGAAATTCTGTCCTTTTCTTTCACGTTTTAGACTCACTCAGGCACCTGCTGAGTAGGTCTGTACTAGCCTGTTTCCATCTCTGCCAGACTCTTCCCACTGTTGCCATGCATGGGGCATCTTTACAGAGGCCAGGAGAGAAACAAGCTCTGCTCACCAGGGATGCAAGTAAGGAGCAGAAGTGAGCTATGGCCCCACTGAAACAGCTTGCGATGTGGCTCCCTGGCAGGCATGGTTTTCACTCTACAGTGAAACAACCAGAGCAATTCCTGATATCTAATTTTGAACTCATGTGATTTTGAGTTATATTGAAGAAAAACATGCAATAGCTGTTAATGATTGCAGTATAATTTCTTCCTGTTAGTTTTCATTTTCCAGTATGGTGCAAGTTTTATTTTGTTATTCATTTTATGTACTCTTTATCATATTTGTCAGTAAATCTCCAGCAGACAGAAACAGTGGGGTGTGTTTGTAGTACTACAGCTACCAGGGCTTGGCAAAATAGCAGTGTAAAAATCATTTGCATTAGAGCTAATAAAGACAGCTGGAATGGACCCCAAAATATGTTCAATAAACCAATAAGACTGACTGCTGATTATACTCCTACTTCAGTAAAAGTAACTGGTTTTCATTCAATGTTTAGAGTACTGTAATTGTGCAGTGTAGTATTTTATCCGCAATTTAAATCTAATGTAACGGTCAATGCTTCCCTTTAAATG
The DNA here is from genome assembly GCF_019232065.1 of Centrocercus urophasianus. Lineage (NCBI taxonomy): Eukaryota > Metazoa > Chordata > Aves > Galliformes > Phasianidae > Centrocercus > Centrocercus urophasianus. The sequence continues at coordinate 12,657,096 of NW_024884733.1, read as the reverse complement.
CTGGCAGTTTGCTAACAGTTTCCAGGCTTATGCCTCTCACATTTTATTTCCTCTATATAATGGCAGGGTAAATTTCTCACCATGTAGTTTACCATACGTAACTCTTGGTAAATGTTGACTCCTTAACTGCGACCATTATAGACATCGCTTTAGGGATTAAAGGTGTTTAATTGATAAAAGGTGTTTTGTTGTCTTGTGTTGTTCCCCACTCTTCCCCCACTGCTCATGATCCAGATTTCCAGAAATCTTCTCGAGTTGTTGAGAGATCATACTTGGGAAAAGGATTTACATAAATTAATCAGGTAATAGAATTATTTAAAAATCTAGATGCTAAAATAAAGTAGTAGATTCCCTCTACGTTTTCCCCTGGAACGTTTGGCTTCCCTGCTCCATGGGAGTGATTTATTTAAAATAGAAATGTCTGACCTTGAGACAATAATATCCTGCCAAACCTGCATGTCTTCAAAATGTGCGCTCACTCTGAAACATGCATATATTGGCATTGCATAAAAGACTCTGCCTGTTTTCCTTTTTGCTTTATGTAAGCAAGCAGGTTTTTTATAAAAAGCTTAACTGATAGATGTTCTTAATGGTATTGATAAATAAATGACATCTCTATACTGCAGTACTTGGCAATAGAAGGATTCTGCCCAGGATTATTATAGATAAAAATAACAAGCAGGATTTTCTTGTATCCTGTGCCATACATGAAGCAACAAATCGGTCCGTACCAAGTTCGTTCAGCCATATTTTACATCTTCTAGAACTGGAATTGTGTAGCCTACAAAACAATTTATATTTTATCTGTACCATCTAATTAATTAAATGGCCCCGGAGTACCAGACTCACAAATCTCGTTAATAGCTGAATACTGAAATAAAGGCTGTTCACCCCTACTAGAATAATATTTGCATATCTCCACCTGCGATGGGTAATAAGTACCTGCCACAAATCAGAATTATGAATTTTGTACGCCTAACAAAACCGCAGGGGAAATTATACCTCAGACATTCCATAATAATTGCAGCTAAGCTGTTTAGTGCCATCCACTTATTCTGCCTGAAGTGTTTAAAGCAGCAACAGTTGTAAATGAATTCAGGCACACATTCCAGAGAAAATGTTTTAAAAAGTTTTTCTGTCTTGCCATATGTAATTATCTTTATAGAAATGTTCAGTTACGAGTTATAACATGCTCACATTTACAATTGCAAATTAAAAAGTTCTTCTGATTAAAGAATGTTTTGTAATAGTGCTTTTTTAAGCATGCTATGATAACATAGAAATCTGCTAAGGCCATGTTTATCACATTGGTCTCCCAGAATCAGTGATCTGGTGTATGAACAACCACAGCGAGGAGTCTGCTTTTGCAGTAATGTTTGGTTCCTGGGGGAGAGTTAACTGCTAAAGGCTTGGACAGAAATATGCTGCGATGCAGATAGTCTTTCGTAGACCAGGGAATTGGAACGTTAAAGTAGGCAGCACAAGCTGCCTCTGGCTTGTTTATTTTCATGACAGGAAAGGAAACTGCATGTAGAGCCGAGCTGGGAAGGAAGAGCTGAGAGATGCTTGTAGTTCAAGCAGCTGGCTGGAATTGAGGATGGATAATAACACAGAAGCTAGCATTTGAACAGTGATTTGTGTTCAGTAGGACCTCAATGCTCACAATAAGTACAGGTTCAGCTTTGTCATCCTTATAAGGATGGACTGGACCTGTCCTTTTTAGAAGCTTGTGGGCGATGCTGTTAGATCTGTGGTTTAACTTTTAGATTGCCCTGTGTGGAGGCATGAGTTGGACTTAATGATCCTTTTGGGTCCACTTCAACTCCAGATGTTCTGTGATTTCCTTTGGGATTCCAGAGTGCTCTACAGATGTGGTACGAATCCATTCTCTCTGTGTATGTGTATGTGTGTGTGTATATAAATGTACGTATACACCACTTCTGACAGTATGTGATGGTTTCTGGTTTATCATGGAAAGATAAGAGGCTTCTTTGGCAATTCAGAAGATGGAAGGGGGAGCAAAAAGAACAAATGTGGTTGTAGGTCATGCTGGTTATTTTAGTGAACCCCTGTCCCCTCAGTCTTTGGCTTTGTTTGTATAGCTGAGGCAGTTTGAAGGGCATTAGATGGCAAACTGGGAGGAGTCTTGCTGCCTCTTGTGATTTGAATGCGTGAATCATCATGTTAGTGATTATAGAGGAGGCAACATACCGACAAACATAATGCGTCTTTGCCCTGGTTCTCACTGAACATTTTGTTGATTATAAATAGCAAGGTTCCAAGCCTTTTCAGCAGAGAAGAACAGAACCTAAGCTGTAGCCTAAACCAGACACACAAAAAAGATGTTATTTGTGATCACTAGAATAATCCCAGGTTTTAAAGGTTACCCTCAGGACATTGGCAAATTGATTGTACAGACGACCAAACTTAGCTAAGGGCTTGGTTTAAGCCATTTGTAACGCTGACCACTGTCCTCCTGCATGATGAGGCTGTAGCCTCACTGTAATGCTTGCTACCCCCCCCCAGAGGACAAGCAGGAGAGGTTAGAAGAGAACTGCTGCTGGGAGGTGGGGGTTTGTGCTGAGTGCCGCTGGGGACACACAGCTCACTGGACAGGAGGGTCTCTGAAATCCTAGCTGTGTTTCCTGTGCACATCCACATTTGTATGCCACAAGCATAGCAGTCACTTTGCCAGTGTTCTAGCAAAGGATTAAAAAATAATTAGGATTTATATATGTTCAAAAGGAAGGGGCACGGTGCAGTGAGTCACAAGGAGGTGATTAAGTCAGGATGTCTGACTCTTCTTAGACTGACAGTGGTTAGTATGAGTGTTTAGAAAAATAGCTGATAGCTTATATCATGGTGGGAGGTGTAGCTTAAAACTGTATTTTATATTTTAGAGGACTAACTGACAAAGTCCCTATGGATTTTTTTTCATATTACATAAAATGGCTATAGAAGTTGAACCATAATATCTCACTAACTTACACATTAGCCCAGGGCAATAAAGATGTTTTTATTGGAGGCAGATTTCATGAAAAGTTGTATGGTTTTTATCTTCAAATATTGTACTTTGCTGAAGGCGTTTAAGCGTCCTGCTGGGACGCTCTGTCCTGGAAAGCCGTTACTCTCAAAAGGACAGAGAGGTCATTGGAAAAGCTGCCCGATTTGTAGCATCTTCCCTTTCCCCTCTGCTCCTCTCCCACTCTTTGCCTTTTTTGTGGAGATAAAACTACAGTTTCAGGCTGCCACCTGCAGAGGCTGAAGTCCTTGCTCTGATGGACCCGAGAATCCAGCCTAGACAAAAGGGAGACCCTATTCTTCCTGCTTGCCTCCTCGGGCCTTGCCACATCCTCCTTGTTGTCTGCAGGCACTTCTAGGAACCTGCCTCTCTCTTCAAGGTCACAGCCCTCTGACTTTGTGCCGATTCAGAGATCGACAGTCTGGTTCCCTGCCTGATGCTGCCACTTTTGTCCTAACTCCTACCATCTTATCTTGATTTTTCACAACATCCTGTTCTCTAATCTTGATAATCACAGCAGTGCCATCCATCCAGACTACTGCAGCAGCCACCCTCTCCCCAGTATCTCATGCCAGCCACAGATGCCTCTGTGGATGCGCCCTTTCATTGCTACATCCCTTGATATTACTGATAGCATAACCTGATGTTAGCCCGTTCTACTTTTCACCAACCAGTCGGTATCAGCCTACAACTGTCTCTTGGCATCTGCTGTCATTACACAACTCTTAGATTTTCCCATCAAGGACCTCACGCCTTCCCCTCTGATTCTTTCCCTTTCCCTCATTGTGGTTGGCAGCGTTGCCTCATAAATATCCATAAACCTGACTGCTAGCTGTGATTCAGCACTGCATGTTTGTCTCCATGGCTTGTACACTTGAAAGAGCATTTGCGGTTCAGGGGTACTCTGTGCCCCAGTGGCAGTCCCTGCTCCCCTGCAGGAGCGCTGCCTCTCTGCAGCGCAGACTCTTCTGTGTCTCACTTTTCTGTTTGGTTCTTGCCAAAGCTCAATTGTATGCAAAAGGAGAGAAAGCATCTCTCTAAAGCCAGAGGCTTTGGGAAGTGGCTAATGACAACAGAAAATAGATTGAAAAAGAACTATTTGTATGGTTTTCACCACAGAGGCTGCCCTTCTTGCACTGCTTGTAAGTGCTGCAGTGTACGGCATTAGTAACAGAGTTATATGAGTTTATTGCCTTTCCAGCTGTATCTGTATCAGCTTGCTGTTGTCTAGAAGGCAGATGAAAAGCTGGCGTTAGTGGTTTCTTTCTATAAACTATTATGCAGAGGATAATCTCTGATTGATGAGGTCGTGCCCTGCTACCTTACAAAGAAACACGTATTTCTCCTAGATTTAAACCTAAGGCTGCACTTGACAATCAGCAGTTTCTCATTGATTATGACTGGCAGAGATTTTTATTATGTTTATTTTTTTGTTTGTTTTATTTCCTTCATTTATCTAAATCTACCAAATTTTTCTGTTTAATCTTTCAATCTATGCGAAGTACAGATTTCATCTTATGCTTCAGAATCTATGATAAAAAGAAAATTTTCCCTTTACCTTGCAATTTCCATTCATATTGTAATTTTTTGTTCAAGCTTAAGCAGTCCACATTTCATTAAAAAAAACACCACACTATTCATGCTTCTTTCATCCCTATAAGATGGTAAAAGCAATGTTGCTTTGATGAAATTTGGCAGGTAAGAGAATCGAGTTGAATCATCTCAAACCCCTGGAGTTTTGGGCCTCCAGCTATTATAGTAGAGCAGCTATGAGTATTCAAAAATTGGTCCTTTGTTTGCACTGAATTTCCAAGCCATCTGTAGCACACAAAAGCCACAGCTCTCTTTATAGTTCAGAATGAATATTTAAAAGTTCAGTTTTAGATTTTATTTGTAGCACTTCAGATCTATCTATCCCATCTGTCTCATGTCTCAGCGCTGTGGTATTGAGCTGTACTTGGTGAAGTCAGGACTTAGTGCTAGAATTTAAGGTAAATGCTCATTCCTTTATAATTTGTAATATAAAGTATCCACCTGCATAATTGGGGTCTGCACAGAGGACTGATAACCTGGTGTTATTTATTCACATGCTGCAAATTATTATTGGAATATTAACAAGCCACTGCAGATAGCAGTTGCCCAATCTGGACCTTGCTGTAGGCAACTGCAGGGTGGGTTCCACGTGCTGGTGCTGGGAGGCCAAGCCCAGGCCATGTACTGAATGTTTGCCTGCACGGGTGGCAGAATGGTGGTGGGTGCCCCGGGGAGGGGATGTGAGGAGTGTCACGGTGAGCGGGGTCTTGTGCCGCTGGTGTGGAGGTGGGGAAGCTGCTCCTTTCAGACGGAGCGTGCGCGCATGCTCATATGCCTGCCTATTTCATGGAAAATTTAGCTAGCAGCAACAGAGCTTCCTTAAATCATAGGAAAATATCTCTTTATGGTAATTTATTCTGTAGATTAGCATCACCTGCTTGAATGGTGATACTAATGCGATGGTATAGGAATCTGGGATTAAATGGAGGTTAATCTATGAATATTCTGAACCATGTCTCTGGATTTAACTGGAGAGCTGGAGCTTGAAAAGCCAACAGTTTACATTCTTAAAACAATAATATATGTCTTTTTCTTATCAGTTAAAATTAGAAGGGTAAGAATTACTCTGGTTCATATACAATACAAACAGCTCTGCCTTAATAGCAATATAAAGTACGTTCTTATAGTTATTTATTTAGGTCCTTACAGAGTGCTGTGTGCCGGTCTGATAGGGGTGTTTTCAGCCTCACTCACCCTTCAGGAGGCTGAACTATTGCTTTGTCAAAGACAAACCTTTATTTTAACTAATTTTTGAGTTAATCCGTGCAGGTTTCTATCATTTTAAAAAGCAAACTGTGTCATTGGAAAAGTAATACATTTTGCCAAATTGATTATACCGCAGATTAAGCAACTGTTTTTTCTACTACTGCAGGTAGATCTGACTGTCTTGGCAGTAGTTAATTCCAGAGTAGGGGAAAAATCCACGAAACTTAATCCTCAGGGGCACTTGCTCATGGGGAGAAGGGATGTTTACTTAGTGAAAGGCAGACTTGCCTTCTGGGTTTGCATTTCCTTACACCTTCTTTCTTTATGAGCTTTTTTCTTTCTTTTTTTTTGTCTTCCCTTTACTTCAGAATAATGTGATTCTTGTTTCCACAAACTTGTGTCATCTGCTGCTAGCATCCCTGAAGAATTGACTGTCCTGAACATGACTGGTCCATGCTCTGTCCATGCAACCATTCCCATAGCTTCAAACAAGCAGTCTTATGTGAGTGCAAAAATGTAACTGCAAATTTTGTTTTTATTATTTTTATTCATTATTTGAGGAATTTTTGTGTGTTACCACTTGATGATAGACTGAAAAACACAGGCAAGTAAAATCGTTTAATGTGCCTATGTTGCTTCTTACTGCATCTCATTTGGCTGCGGCTGTATCACATGAAAGAGAAGAGAATGCAGAGTATGTATAAGTGTCCTGAGCGGGACTGGGATGGAAGCTATCCTAGGAGTGAGGATGGAAATGTCTTCATAAATACATTTCTTGATGGTAAAAATACTTCTTGTAAATGGGCATCTATAAAAGCTCCACCTCAATGTGCTTTCATATGAAGACCGGGAGTGAACTTTGGGATTTGGATTGTAAAATGCAAGCTAGAAAATGTTCGGAGGTAGGTGAGAAAAGAATAATTGAGCTGTTCCTTTTGGAAATTAGTGGGGCAAATGAAAGGATTCAAGAAGGAAGGGATTGTGAAAGTTCTTCCAGCCAACGGTCTGAGTTAGTGTGTTAGTTTGCTAAAGACAATTTGTAAAGTGCTGTGTCTGTTAACATAGGGCTAGCCATTGTTAAATGAGTGCCAGAGCACCACATATTTGCAAAACTCTTCAAGTCAGGGAAATAGTCAAAAGAAAGAAAAATCTCTCTAATTTCCCCATAATGAAATCTCTAGGCAGAAAACATGAGAGAGTCTCAAACCAAAGTCTTATGAAGAAGGCATACACACAAAACCGATGGCAACAAAGAGTCTCTCTGGGGAGCTCTGTACCCTTCAGTTTCCACCTGCCCTTCCTTGCCCTCTTGCAAAGGAGTGAGCTCCTGGCAAGCAGCCAGAGCTCCAGCAGCATCTGGCAGCCTTTGGTCTGACTAATAATCCTCTGAAGTCTCTGGGGGTCTTTGCAGTTTCAGGAAAAAACAATATATATAGATATATTTCATTTATTCTTTTATAAAACTTTTGTTCCTTGGAGATACATGACCTCATCCATTGTAAATCTTTTGTATAATATTTGTAATCTTTTCACTTAGTATAAAAAATGCTGCATATTTCCTTTGCTGTGCCTGTCTTTACCCTCAGCAGTGAAGCTCCATCCACACCAGTAGGACGGAAGGGTGGAATCACTGCTCCGTCGGGTTGCAGCCTGCTTGTTTGTGCAGCAATCCAGGGTTGTTCACTTCTGCTCTTGTTCTGCAGTGCATTTAAATATCAAGATGGGTTTGTTTCTAGTCCAAGATTTCTAAAAATGAGATCCTAAAATTAGATGCATTCAGAATACTGAATGCACAGCATTTTTGACTGGCCTCAAAAAAGCTGTCCAACAGCCTAAATTTCTTAAGAAAATGGTTATTTTTTTGTCGTCTCAAGCACTGATGTAAGGACCTACTTTCAGACATCCAACTTTTGGATCTGGACCTGCACTCCTACAGGTACACAGCAGGACACTGAGCTGCAGTCTGTCTGAGCAGAAAGATGATGGAATAGGGCTTTTTCTCATTCAGGTGCATGTGTGCTCCCTGTCTCCTCATGCACACACTGGGAACAAGCAGACAATACCAGTATTTTGTATCAGGTTCCTGCTGTCTGATGGTATAATCCAGCTGTTTCAGTGTAAATAAAAAAAAAGATGCTGAAAATGCACAGGTTTCAAATGCTGACAGAAGAAGCATTTAAAAATGTGACAATTGCAAGTTTCCAAGAGAGCATCTAATCTGAATGTGTTGTTCAACACAGCCATGTAATTTGGCATTGCTGTGGTGCAGAAATGAGTCTTTCTCATCTAGATCAAATCTAGGTGTTCCATGGAAGCCGTGGAAGCTTTTCCTGGGCTGGTGGTAAGAAAGCAGCACTGTAGTAAGCCTTGCGCTTGCTGTCGGAACAGAACTGAAATAAAATCATTTGACCATTTTTTACCCAATGCAACCCAAAACCTCACGAGGTTGCTGCTCATCCTTCTGTCTTCAGCATTGCTGTGCTGCAGCCAGGGCCATGGTCCCTCAGCAGCCCAGGGCTGTGCACTGTCTCTGTGAAGGAGTGAACACCAGCTGGAGTGACCTGGTCTCCCCTGGAGGAGAAGAGCCAGGAGTGTGTTTCCAGCTAGGTTGCAGGTACAGAGGGATACTGAGCTCAAATGCTGCTTTTTCAGTGTTTTGTTAGGACAACGTGCACTCACCTCATGTCTGTGATTGTACAAACCTGAAAAAGTGAAAACAGAGTAAGTGCAGGGACAAATCCCTGTGTCCAGATTATTTTATATTTATTTTACTTTTTTCTTTTAGCTATCAGAATCTGTAGATGGGAAAGACAGGTCAGATGTGACAGCCTCAGCTCCGCCACCGCTCAGTCACCAATCTGCTTGGTGTTCGATGCTGGGAAATTTCCAAGGTCTTCTCAACATGAGGAGAACAAGAAGTATGTGAACAGAGGTGTGTTTGAAGTCCCAGTATTAAGATGCTGAATAACTAATAGCCTGAGATGCAATCCGTGTATTATCATTTTTATTTCCATTCAACTTATCGTTTTTATAGCATAACCAGTGCTTGATGCCCCGTAGCCACAGTTTAAATGAATATTAATCTAAATTTTGAAAAAGAATAAATTATAGGCAATGGGGAATTGTTTGTCTGTGCTTACTGTTACTAGTGGAAACAAGAATGTGTACCTCAAACCTTGTATGCGGGTTTTATAAGCCAGATTATGAAATTGCAGAGGTGCACATTCGAATACTTATTAGTTGCATAAACCCAGAGATATTTTAATCTGTGTATTAGCTGAACTTCCAGGATTCCATTAGGCTGCATGTATGCACTTTTAAGTCCATAAACTAGTAAGATATCATTAAAACATTCATTTACATAGTCACTGTCTAGTTTAGCTAGACTTTCAGCATTACTAATTCAGGTATTTCTGAATTTGCATGCAGCACCTCAACTACATCGCTTTAATGCTGTTCTCTGTTTTGTTCTGCTGTCAGGTATTCAGCTCCAGTAGAGGAATTTCTGTATTACAGCTCTGAATACAATCTCCTTTGTATGCTCATGAACTAGCTCTAGGACTTGAAAAAAAGCTGTCATATATCCTACGTTGGTTAATTTTTCATTTCTCTGGCACCTTGGTGAAAAGTAGTCAACACAGTTAACAGTATATGTTGTGCAACAGTAAATATTTTATTGGATATATAATCTACACAATTTACAAGTTTGATTTTTCTCTAGGAGTCTGAATAAATCTATAATTTTGAATATTTGGTGAAAACTCATTTTTACAGTATATTACTCTATAATCACTTTGAAACATATGATTGACTTTTTAATAGGAGCTATAGATATTACTTCTGCTTTTTTTCTAACATTGTTATATTCTAATAAAGCTAGTATTTTATGGAAAGGGTGGGCTGAGCAAGAAATATGGGGGATTCATCCTGTGATCAGTGTGTAATTCATATGCTAGTAAATTTCTTACGCAAGATAATGTGAAGTTTTTTTTTTAAATATGTCTCTCAAGACATACATCTGTATAATCTATATATGAATTTGATATACAGTTGTTCTATTGTATTTTCTATTTTACTCTGTTGGAATTAATACATTTATTTATCTATGTCTAGTTTGTAGCTATTATTCTTGCTTTAAGCCCATTGTAATGATAGAACAAATTTTACTGTCTCTTACTCCATTATTTCCACTCTATGCTTACAGGTTTGTTTTCATTCATTGTTTCATGTATAGGAAAGTATGGCTACAGATTGTTTGCTTTCTTTATATATTAATAGATTAGGCTTTTACCTAGAAACTCTACTTGATCTGGGAGACAAAAAGATAAATGACTCTGTACTGAGGGTATTGAACTTCTATCGCTATATTGTGATACATTTATTCTTCTTTAATGTATTTATCCTCACTGTGTGCCTGTGAGATAGGGCAGCTAAGTCATACTTATCTCAAAGATGGGGGATTAAGCCACAAAAAAACCCTAAGCAACTTGACTAAGGCTGCTCAGGATGTTGTAGCAGAATAGTGAATGATCATAGCTCTGAGTAGTGATGTTAAGTGTTGGATCATTCATCTTTTGTTTGATGGCTTCAGCTCTTTCTCAGAAGCTTTGCTTTCTTTTTGATTAAATAAAATTCCATTTGAAATAAAGCAGCAGTTGTGAAAACAAGTATCAGTATCATAGTCTGCAAGCCAAGAGGGAAGTTTTAAATACAATTCTATTTGTTGTGCAATTTCTCATTGTTTTTTTCCTGATGGTTTTACCATTTTCAAAGGATTGACCAAGTCTTTTGATGGTGCATTAGCTCCTATTTGTACGTAAATAAGATTATGAATAGACGAAGTGGCAGCTGATGATTGTGGATGGGTTTCAAACATGTAGAGAGCAAAATATCCTCATGTCTTCCAAAAGATGAGCTAAAAAAAAAGATGGACGGTGCATATCAAAGAAAAGCCCAACAGAGTTGGCAGTATTTGGCTTGTTTCAGAGTGGAAATGAAAGCTCAGGTGCTCAAACAGTTTGAAATTAGACTGTTGAATGTTTTCAGAAAATGATTTGTGATTAAAGCAGGTGTGTGCAGATTCTAATGTTTATTTCTGTGAGAGAAACTCACTTGTATCTGGTAATGAATGCATTTATTCCAAAACTGGTGACCTAAATGCCAATGCATGTTTGAAAAATTGTATTAGCTCATAGTTTAGAATTGTCGTGTATCACAGGAGCTATCGGTTGTTTCTCCAGATGAAGATGAATGTATTTGTTGTTGACAAAACAGTTGTCTTTATTTTTGTAATGGAGAATTTTAATACTGCTTCTTTTAAATGTCATCCGCCTTCCCAGTATTTTTCTTTTCCGGCTTATCTGCTCTCAAAAACTTAGGATGAAGTAACCTTACTGAACACAAACAGTTCTTGAAGTTTCATTAACCTCCTCTTGCCTCTTTGTGTGCGCTTAGTGACTAGGAGATCTTTACAACCACTTTAAAAGTGATTATTGTTCTGACAGTAATCTCTGCGAGGCTTGCTGTCTCACTGTTGAACTGAATGGGCTGAGCACAAGACATTATCTTGTGTTTTAGCTACGAACAGTAAGACGGAGATAAAGGAATTCAATCATCTTGCTATGCTAAATAGTACAATTTCTTTGATTTTTAGACCCATGAATCTTCATGTAAAACTACTTCTGTGATTTCTTTTTCCTTTGCTACTGCCTTTTTTTGTCTCCCGTCTTCCTTTTCCTCTTCTTTCTTTCCCTTGTTTAAATATATGCCTGTCAGTGAGCTGCCCCTTGCTTATCATCTGTAAGCCCACCTTTCAGAAAGATCTACCTTTTTGCCATGTCTGAAGTCAGTAGGAGTTAGCCTTGTCATCCTTTATGAGAGCCCCATCATTGACTGTAACCCCATGGTTGACTGCTGTGTTATGCAGAACGAGGCAGGCTGCAAGGATGTCAGATGCGGTATCGAGTCTGTGCTTTGACAATTGGAAAAGACACCGAGAATGAGATTTCACAATCCCAGAAGACCTTCGAGTGATCAATGAATTCTGAGTAAGTGAACTAGTAAGTGAACTTCTGCTTGTATAAGGGCAAAATCAAATTAGATCCATCAGCTGTTTCTGTCCTGGATAGCCACTGTCACCTAGAAATTATACAATAAAGAAGTAACTAAATCTGATGCATGAGACAGAGGATCAATGATGTGTTAGAATAAATGCAATGTAGCAGTAAATCAACCACCTAAAACACAAAACGTACTGTAAAAATATTGCCATTAAAGAAACATTTTCTATTTTCAAAAATTTTTGCAGTATATTTGCAGTACTCAGCAGACTGTTTGGGGAATAAATTCTGTTCAAAGTTCACTTAGTAAACTACTAATGTTCCCAGTCTGAGCTTTGATGCACTAATATGATACAGGCTCATCACATTACAAGGCAGTGTTCTGATGTGAAAAAGCTTGTCTAGTTATTAATAATTGACGGAGCACATGATGTTATTCACTACAGGAGCCTGTAAACTGCACATTGGAAGCAGAATACAGTTGCAGGGAATAGCCTAATCTTAATCATAAAGTAAAAGTCATCAACTAACCCAAGTTTCCATTCAGCTCCTGAGGCAGTGTCCCCCTGACACAGTGGGAGCAGATTGTTGGACTTAGTTTGGAAAATGTCATCTCAAAGTCTCAAGTGAGATCGTGGGGAACCTCCACTGTACCAGTTTGTTAGAGGGGGGAATTATTGCAGTTAGGACTCAAGTGAAGCCCCTAACAATAACTGCCATTTATTAACTTGTGCTGAGATATTGCAGCGACTACCCATCAAGATCAAAGCCACTTGTGCTTATCTGTACACCGGTGTTCACCAATGTGGTGCTTACTTCTCTGCCTACCTGATGTACCAATGACAGCAGTCGCAAAAGAGTCAGTTGAGTAGGATCTACTGATGGCTCTGGTTTGAGAAAGCTGAAATCCTGGTTTGCCACTCAGAGCTGAATTATCAGTTTCACCCACATCCTAAGTTATTATATAGAGAAGCAAGAACATGGCAATTCTTTTTTTCTAAGAAAAGAAATGATATTCACAACTTAAAGCTCTTTGGTCCTTAATTGGTTCACAATCAATCTGCAATTGTTCTTGGATCTTCAGGGACAAGAATGTCTAAAATATCCTGGTTTATCATTAAAATTAACAGATTTATAGAGCTAGTATTTTGTAATCAGTATAGCCTGTTCTCCCAAGTGGCAGGCGATATTGATGACATGTCTGCAAAAGGGGGGTTAGATGGTACAAAACTGCTGTATTGTAGCAACAGTATTGATATCAGTGAAATGGAGCATTCTGTGGTAGTAGGGACCTTGGGAAGGGATGTGTTCTTGTGTTGTTGTCTTTGTGCGTGTGTTCCTCCTTCAGGTTAATCCTATTTAAAAATGATTAACTTTATGTCAACTAACTGGAAGATGAAATTTTTTCTAATAATAAAACAAGAGACTTGTAGACAGTACTGAGTTGCAGCATCTATGGCATCTCATTATGGTGTGGCAAAAGGTCCCTTGATGCTATAGTATATTCAGACCAAATATGTTCTTCTTCAGTTCTGTTCTTAATTAGCAACAGAAAGATGAACAATTTTGCTGTCATTGCAACACAATAGCAATCTGGGCAAGGCAATGCCCAGTGAGGCTTGCCTTAAATCCTGTAGCACTAAATGCTCAAGCAAAAAAATGCCCCCAGCCCCCACCCTTTATTTTGATTTATTAACTTGAGATAAATGATTTGGCTGTCAAAGTCTGTCAGTGCCGAGCAATGAAAATAAAATCAGTGGCAATGCCCTGTGTGTGAAGCCACTCAGGGTATGTAGCCTTAGACATTAACACAGGAGCTCCAATCCTAGCTCTCTCCCCACCCCCATTCATTAGCTTTCTAAATCCTCCTGTCTTTGTGGAATCACTGCAGCAAGTTGAAAATGATATATGTAATGAAAAACCCTGTCTGCCTAGTGCAGAGGGGTGGAGAAAAAGCCCGTGCTTGGCAGTCACTGCTGTGCTGATTCCAGCAATGATTAGTACAGACTTTGTTAGGAAAGCTCACCAAGAGAAGAATATTAAAGCACAAAAGGGAACCTCGTTGTTTCCAGAGATTTTGTGTTTGCCTGCGTGGTTTTGTTTTCTCTTTCAGTGCTGTGACCAAATGCAGTCAGAGTGGGAAAGAAATGCAGTTTTTGATGTTTTGTCATAGTTTGGAGATATTTTCAATATCATGATACAAATACACCATTATCTTTTCAGTATGGGTACCTGAAGAGCAGAAAACTGCAGGTTCTGTTTCAAATGCAGGCAGAAGCAGCAGCACAGCTTTCTGTTTTAATGCAGTTCTACTTGGAAAATGACGTGTGTGGGAAAATACCAAAAGATAAATATTTCTCAGATTTTGTGAACTATGTGTGCACAATAGTAATTTAAAGAAATGTTTTTATACTCTTCTACATAATACACAAGATTTGATTTTTCAGAAGGACTAGATTTCAAAGCACCAAGTCAATGAGAATGTGAGCGTTCAGCATCTCTGAGTGCCAAGCTATAATTGTACATGATAAGCCATTGTAAGGGACATGGATGATTTAAAAATCTTGTGTACAGCAAAGGGCTCAAGCAGATTCTGCCTCACTGTGAGAAGCAAAATCTGTCTCATAACTATACAGCAGGTATTTTTTTGTTAGGCATGTAAATTTACTTCAGATACAGCATAAACTAAGAGGCCAGTAATACAGCTTTAGAGTTTGAAACTCTATGGTCATTTGGTTTCAGTGAGTCTATATATCCAAGATGAGGTTTGGGCACATCAGGTTTAATATATTTACATTCACTCATACTCTGTTAGACTGTTCCTTCAGGTTTCTGGGCCCAGTTTTGTCCATTTCTGAAGATCTTTTGAGTCACTGGACAAAGACAGATGCTATTCTTGACTTCTGGACGTTATAATCAGATTGTGTTGTTGAAGATGCTTTTTAATTAATTCATATTTGTCCTATATAATGACACACAATAAAATTCTTTATATCCTGATATACCTAGTGGTACAAATGGAGATAAAAGCTTGGTGAATGCCCAATGTGCTGGAAACTTGTATTATGACAAAATCCTTGACCCAAAGTGTTATGTATTTTCAACTGATGTGATGTGAGAAAGTCAGGAGGAAGGATAATGGAAAGCATGGAGAAATGAAATGAATTGCCAAAGTTCTGGCTGTTGGTTTCCAGCTTGTAATCCAGTCCCTGAGCACTGAAACACACTGCTTACCGAAGGCCAATTTGTGAAGGAATGAGCTCCTACTGGGAAGCAACAGGCTAGTACATGCCTATTGACTTCTCTGCCAAATCTTCCCTATCTTGGCTTTGTAGTGTGCTTTACCACTCAGCACAGTGTCCAAAAATGTTCACAGCCTAACTCAGAGGTGGCAACAACCTAGGAAAAAGCCACAGCAGACTCATTTTTTCCATGTCTTCTGGATACGTAAATGCAAGCTCGCTGGGAGGGCACAATATTGATTAATGTCTTTCTCAAAATCCAGCCTCAGGTATTGAAATGATAGGTGTGTCCTAATCAAAATTATACATATTTTTAGGGTATAGGAACCCTGGACAAAATATGCCTTTCAAAATGCCTACTGCTTCTGTTACTCCATTGTATGTTTTACTTCTATAATCTCAGTACTGGATTTCCTGGACATGAAGGCATTTTGCTTTTGTTAGGGTTTGTTGTCAGAGATTGCAGAAGATTGAATTGTTTCTCCTTTTGAATTGAGCAAATATGGATATATTTTTGCTTTCAAGTTCTGTGTCTTTTAAGCTCTTGTGATGTTACTTGAGATTCTTTTAAAAAGAGTAATTACTGTCAGGGTGGTAAGTGTCAGAATCCACTGTCTGTGCTGTCTGGTGTCATGTGATTACTTCATTACATATATTAGATACTGTAATTTTTTGCTTTGAGTACAAACCTCAGATATATTTATGCTGAATGCTCTCAAATTCTGACTCCTACGTTCTGTTCTGAAGACTGTAGGATGTTCTGCTTTGTTGCTTTTTCCCTTTCTCCCCCTGACAATTATATTACAAATAAGCTGAGAGGAACAGACGACAGCCAAACAGAAAGTCCAGATTGCATGGTGTCCCATCCTCCAGCCTTCAGCCTCTTGTTCCACGAAAACTCTTTTGCTTTCCCCTTTGATTCACACAAATCTACCTTCAGAATCCTTCAAACATTGCAGTGCATTAAACACTACAGCAGATGGTGCTTTTTGACGATGCCTTTCTACATGAAGTAACATTTTGTAGTGTATGCTGCATTATCAAAAAATCAAACATGTAATTATGCAAATATGTATGCCTTTATAATAATCAAGTTTTATTGTAAATGGTTGATGCACATCAATTTGATCCTGTAGTGCTGCTTTAAGTGCAGTTTAAGTGGCTTTTCAGTGTACCCAGAGGCAACACAAATGCATCTCTGGAATATTAATAAAATTCTGAATCTTTGAGACACCAACTGGTACAGCATTGCTTATACTGATTGAAACTAAATGCTAATCCTTTCCTTTATTTAAAAAAAAAATCCCCTTTGTTATTTAAAACACTGATATTAGTGCAATATGAAGGGCCATTTTATTTTAAATTGTATTGTAATGTAGGTGTTAAAATAATGCCTAATCATACTACATTCAGATTCCACAATGTAAATTTGATGAGACACGAATCCAATCATTGTAGAGCCACGAATGCAGGAGTGTGTTTTAATATGTCCAGTTTTTCTAATTCTGTAAATTCATTAAGGAAATATCTGTTTTCAGGTTTCAGTGCTGAATGCTAGAGCTTCCAAGTTACTGATTGCTGAATGCTCACTGGAGACAATTTTGCCTGTGAAATTCAATAAGCTAAATACTCATGAAAAAAAAAAAATCAGCAAGGATTTTGACATCTATAATGAAGTGTAAACTTTATTACTGATCTAATCCTGGCTTTTATCTGTTGGTTAACTTCATTGGTCTAATGACAGCCATCTCTCTGAATGCACACATACGCATTCTGCTGCGGTTCGAGTAAGCAGATGGGCTGTGGCTACAGATAAACCAAGACTGTAAATTACATTTTGCCTTGTTGTTCCTCCTGTTCTGAAAGGCAGGGCATAAAAGAAGGAGATTACATTGCTTGAGAGAAGGCCGTAGCTACACGATATCCTTCTTACTTGTTCCAATAGGCTGGATGCTTATTTTTGGGTTGCTAAATAGCACAGATCTGCTAACATGAGTGCAGGTTCAGAAGGTAAAGGGTGTATGTGCCTTGCTCCTTGTGATACCCAGGCTTTCCCCACAGCTAATTTCCTGTGGACTCGGTGGAGCTCTATAGGGAGAGCTTTAGCTCTGTAAACATTTCTGCCTTGATTTTGGATCTCTGTTTTTAATTTACCTTCTTCACTGAATCTCTTTCCCTACTGATGTTTCCTCTGACTCTACTCTTTGTCCATTCCCTTCCTCCTTTCACCACAATTTTTTTTTAATCTTCCTCTAGTGTTTGTGCTTCGCTGCCTGATTTCTGTGTTTTTTTATTTTGTTTAGTTTAAAATATTGCAGGAAAAGCTGCTCTTGTGAAATTTCATCGAGATTGCTTTCAAACCAGCTGCTGTCCTGGCATTACCAATGCTGAGACAATCCTGAGCCCAGAGGATAGGTGGTCCTTAAAGGATCAAAAATCAGCTTCAGAATACACCCAAAATGTTGGCAAGTGGAACATGGATATAAAGCCACAACCAGCAGCATATGAAACCTTCCCACAGTTCTATAATGATCTGGTATTTTAAGGGTGTGAGTGATTATTTTCTCCTCCCTTGGAAGAAGGGATTTCTTTATCCTTATTTAGCATTCTTATGATACTAAAGAAAGGGAGAGACACCATGCGTCTTCAGAAGGCATGAAGGCCCCTAAAATTTGCAGTACATTTTTGCATATTTTCTTAATGCACATCTCATAAATCCTAATTTTTGAAAAGCTGTTGTGAGAAAATTCTGGGTCAATAATCTGCCTTCTCACACTGAGAGAGCAGCTGGCTTAGAGGAATCAGGGAGGCTGAAAAACAGCTCAGAGATTTTCTGAAGTGAAAAAGCTCTCTGGGAACTTCAAATTAACAGCAGCGTTTTCACAAGATTTCAGAAAATGAAGTATATAAGGAAACTGATCTGTTGAAGTAAATGTGATTACCTTCAAGTGTTGCAACTTTTTCTCGTGTATGCAAACCAGAAAGTAAAATTCATTACCAACAGCAATGAAACTTGCTGACTTGCTATTTTTATCAGCTATGAACACTGTGAACCTTGTTTGTTTTTTGCACAAGATGTTGTTTCATTTTCTTAAATGAAATTTATGGTAAAGCTACTTGATTTTTAAAAGCATATCTTTTAACCAAATTGTATCTCTTGAAGTATGAATCCTGCGCGTTTCTAGCATTGAACTACAGAAGCTGCCTGAGTAAACTTATTTGATTATTCATAGAAGAAAACATCCAGATTGTTGAAACTCAATGGGCAAATGGTTTTCATCAGTTCCATAAATCTGTTTGTATATGAAAAATCTATAAGTACTATTACATTTTGATTGCATTTAATATTCAGAAACCAAACAATACCCTGCTCGGCTTCCGATTTTATTTCAGTTGTATGGCATTTCAAGCTTAATTTAAACACAATAATAGCAAAGTCTACATCTAATGCCTTGATTTCAATTGCAAAGTAATTTAGTCCAATGTATACTGTCCTATGTCAGGGTGTGCTTCAGATATGCTTTGTGTAAGTCTTATTTTCAGCAAATCTTTAAATAGAAGTCCATAATACTTTAATGTAATTTTGTGTTATTAAAGAAAGAAATAGAAATCGAAATACATCTTCATAAATGAGAGTTTTAAATATATAACTAAATATCTGTAAACTTGTAAGAGAAAGTATTTTTTGGAAAAAATCAAAAATATTTTTAATGCCTGTGGTTTTATATATATACATACACACAAACACAAAATATTAAATAATTTGCAATATTCTGACATTAAAGAAAATGTTGAGATTTGAGGTCAGTTAATACAGTAGTTCATAAAATATTTGAATTGCCAGGCTGCATTGGTCACAAAACAGTGAATAAACCATGAAGTAAATAAAACTCAGTAATTGCCTGGTGTTTTGTTCCATACATGAAAACATCTGATTACTGATGGGGCTAGCAATTTGATGCAAAGTCACATGCAAGCAAAGAAGCTTGGTTCAGGCACAAGGGGTTTTAGTTGTAGCTTGTAGGTATATACAGTGTATAGGCTCCCTCTGTCTCTTGTTTTTTGTTGGTTTTTCATTTTTCAAATCTGCTTGCAGGCTTTACCCTCTATTCTCCCTGCTCCACTGGTCTGTTCTAGGCTGCAGTCACTTACGAGTAACATGTTTTAGAAAAAATTTAAGCAAGGTTTTAATGTGGTTAGACCTTGCAGAGCCCAGACCCTGAAGAATAATCCCTCCTTGCTTGGCACAGAGTAGAACAAGCTCTTAGCTTTTTGGAAAGGGCATCTGGGGAAAAAAATGATAGAGGAAGACACTGAAGAAATAGATTCTGGTGAACACCACTAACTCCCATTTTACCATTTCTCTCTTCATTTTTTTTCCGTAGATAAATTGAAGAGAAATACAAATTTTCTCCATGGAGAAACTTAAGTGTGGGAATTCATTGCTTTGTGCTGATTACTTTTGCTCTCATTTTACATACATTTTTTTTACAGTTGCGTTATAACAAATCTTTTTGTCACTGAAATGCTATCTACAGAAACCAATGATAAGACTGTTTTCTCCTTTTGCAGTTTTCCAACAAATTCTTCTGCCACAGAACTCCATGTGAAGTCTTCTGCTGCATCATCATCTGACTTGTAGCACAACGGAGGAGTCTGGAGCTGGTTGTAGTTCATGTCCCATGTGGAACCATCCTTGCAAGGCAGTGCCAGGCTCAGTGCACCCTTCTCTCTAATCCTGGAGGATCAGCTTGGCTCAGCTGCTGGCAGTGTGAGCAGAAAGTCTTTTCCTTCTCCTGTGTAACCTATTATATGAAATAGTTTCTCTGGAGAACAGAATTGAAGCTTGACTTCCTCAAGCCCATGTACCAGAATGGTCAGCTGCCCAGTGGCCCATGTATTGGTGAGTGATGAAGTCAGGCATGGTTCTTTCAATTGCAAATGGATGGCTTTGCAGTATTAATGCTGCTCTCTCCTGCTTTTGATTTAAAATTGGAAAAGAATGAATTTTCTTCTGAATACCACTCTGAAACAAGTACTAATGTCTCTCTTATGGAGAAACATCTCTGTTTTCAGACTAGTCCTGTATTTCAAGTCTTGGGTCTGGATTTTTGTCTGACCCTAAAATCTGATGAACTTTCTAAATGTCTCTTTTGCAGTGTTCTTGAAACAGC
>NW_024884733.1:11828873-11983874 GCF_019232065.1 Centrocercus urophasianus | reverse complement strand
CTTTCCTTTCCTTTCCTTTCCTTTCCTTTCCTTTCCTTTCCTTTCCTGTTCTTTTCCTGCTAGAAAAGAATACACTTAAACACTGTTGCCTGACTGTACTTAGACTGGAGTTACAGATCTCAGTAGGACATGGCCATCACATTTTTGGGGTATGGGTACGCCCACTGTACGATATACAGTCCAGTGACATGGTCCTGAGATACGTGGAGAAAGTATCACTTCCACGTGCAAGACATTTCTGTGCACCCACAGCATGTTCATGTTCTATATGTTTTGGCTACCACTGCTCATGATATGAATATGCAAAAGGAAAAATATAGACTTTTCACACCTAATTCATTCATCATTATTGGCTTCACATAGGAAGCCCTCAGCAGCCCACTGCCCGTAGAAGCTCCATGCCTGGGGGCTTCTTTCCATGACCACACACTCCCTATAACTGCCTCTCTTTGTGCCTTGTTTCAACAGCACTGGAGAGACTATTGAAGACCAGCCACAAGGCACAGCCGACTGCCCTTTCCCCAACTGAATTTAGTGAAACCTATTGCCTAGAAAAGACAATACATGAAAGGAGATCATTCTTCAATCTGCTTACAGATGGACATAGAAGAACTTGACGTTCACTTTGATCAGAAAAATAAATCTTTCAGAAACAAGTTCTGAGGCTCTTAAAAATATTGAAAAAGCACAATCCTAGGAAAAAATCCCACAGTTATCCACATTTTTATTCAGAACATTTTCATCGTTAATACATCAGATTTTGCTTTTATCTGGCTTATGCTCAGTTATACAACAGATAGTGTTTGCATACAGAGGAGTAAGAAAGGAGCACTACAGCCAGTGGAAGAAAGATGGAGGATGGCTGGTTGGATGTTCTCACTGGTAAATAGTGAAATTACATGAAATTGTAGAAGCATTCAGGTGCATCTTGTTTTGCTTCCATATAACTAAAAAGGACGCAACTGATTTGCAGCCTGGGATTTGAAATAGCTGATAAAAAGCCAGAAAATTATTGATGATCAAGTACTGCTGAGCAGCTGCAGCATCATGCTACAACCTATTGGGCCAGTGCCAGGCTACCTGCTTAATGTCTGGAGATGCAGAGCTGTTTGGAACCTGCTGAGTGACGGTCTGACAAGGTATGTACACTGCCTGGACCATAGACAGGCCTAGGGATAAGATTCTTCCAAAAAAATTGCAAGTTCTAATTTAATTTAAGACTGATCAGCAGTCTTCTGTGTTGCTCATTTGTTATTTTCAGACCTGAAGGCAATCTGAGTGCCTGTTGATAGCCTTCCTGAAAAGAAATCTGTTCTTTGTCTCCAATGAATTCCGGGCAAAGCCCTGTTTGAGATGCCCAGAGAAATCGGGGACACCCAGATCTACAATAATCCAGTGTATCCCAGGCACCTGATTCCCCCTTTTTCCTGCTCTACAGCATGCCTTGTGTTCAGTTCTTGTGTAGAACATACAAACATGCTCACTCTCTCCATCAGAGTTCAGAGACCAGAAGCCTCCCTGCTCCCAAACCTGCCAGCCCTGCAGGCTCTTGCAGCACCAACCCAGACTGCTGCCCAGACAGATCTGTTCCATGTCACCCTTCCTGCCTCTTGTGTTGGCAGCAGCACTGTTCTGCCTTCTGCACAGGACACAGGTGATGGTAAGACCAATGGTGCTTCCAACAGATGCAGATGGGAGGAAAGGATGATCACAATGCTGTCAGACACTTAGCAGAAATGCTCTTTGGGGAGACTAACATGTAATGAGAAGGCACGTTCCTTACCTGCTTCAAACCGTATCTCTTGACTGACTCTACAAAGAGCCAAGGTAACTAAACTCCTATTTTAGGCTCTCTTCTCAGTAGGATGCTTGGCAAAATTGAGCACATGACTGTGCACAGAAAGACAAACCTGCAGCTGCAGTAGTTGTGTTGTCTCAGCTCGTAGCACAAGGGTGTTGCAGGCATCAGCTTGAACATCACTTGTGTCCCATACACGATGTGCAGTACCAGTGCCTGTGCTACTGGGCTGCTCCTTGCTCAACTGCAGGGAGGCTTAGAGGCACTAGGCTAATCCAGGTGCTGCTGCACTCAATTTATTGTACAGACACAAGCCTGATGTTATTTCACAGGAACCCTGTGCCTGCCCTGAAGAAAAATGTGTGTGGGAGACATTCTACATCTGCAGCTTCACCTCAGTGTCATTACTAAAACAAAAAACAAAAAACAAACAAACAAAAAAAAAACCAACATATCACAATGAAATAAAACAGATAGTTTTGAGATTTTTATATACATACAAGTGTATACTCACACATAGACAGGCTTGGGTGAAAATTTGTTTTGAAATGACTAGCTGATAGCACCACTGGATTTTTCTTCTGGAGAACTCAAGCATTATTTCACTAAAGCAAGTAGTAAAGAAGCTGCTCAACGACTTTGCTGGCATTAACTCATACTTTGCTTTACCTAACTTTTTTGTTTTCAGTATTTTCAAATAGTAGAGATGCAGAAAAAGATGGAGAATTCTAGCCTAAAAGCCAGTTTCCTCTGTAACAGAAAGATATCACTGAGGTCAAGGATTGCCTGAACCAACACTAATCTCAGTAGCCCCATTTGAACAGTGAGTCAGTTCACATAATCCAACCTCTTGTCAGCTAGAAAAGAATGGTTTTGGAAACACTTTACAGTCATCTGTGTTTCAGAATTTAGTCACAGTAAATTATTGGATATCAGTTCATTGTTGCAACCATATGTCTTAATGCAGTAGCAATTTTTCTTATATTTTTCTCATGCTCAACTGCTTATTGAGTATTTTTATATACCCCTTATTATTTTCAACTACTATTTAAAAATAGGTACTGGATTTTTTCCACCTACAAAAGACAAGTGGCTCAATCCAGCCACAGTTTGTAAGTACGTTCCAAAGGTAGTAAATGCGACAAAGCATTCAGCTGCCCCACTATTTCAGAACTCACAATGACTTAACCTAGCTGAATTCTGACTTTGGAAATGCCTTTGCCTCCCAAGCCAACTGCATGAGCCATTCAGTGCTGGCTGCTAAAATACTGTCAGAACAATAAACATTGCTATGTACACCATACAGCATGGACCATCTGAAGAGTTACTATTTTTTTAAACAGGGATTGTCTCAGCAATTTTATGTGAAATCAGAAATCAAACTAATACGTGGTTTTTTTTCCTTAATAGTTGATTTTAAGGGAACATGAAGCCTGATGGGAAACCAATACAGAAGTAACTCCCTGCTGAAATGTGCCAGCAATAGAAGAGATAGTGACACGCTATTTCAGGCAGAAGGCTATCAAAACTGACACTAAATACGATGCAGAATTTGACTAATACAAGGTGAAATTTGACACAAACATCAAGCCAGGGGGATTTTCAAAGTTGTGTGAGCAATGCAAATTATGCTAGGAGTACTCAGCTCTTAGTGTGGATATTTGTAAGACTGTTATACCACAGCTGGGTTCTGGCAGCCATGCTTTCTGGCTCATTTTCAGCTTCTGTAAATCCCAGTGATTATGAGCTACTTGATAAAGCTACCTTCTTACTTCTCAATTGGCTGCTGTGGAAACAGATATTCCAAGTTAAATTTCACGTTGCTTAAAAATCATCCTCTTTTTTGCTTTGGTCTAAGGTCAACAGACTTAAAAGAAGGCTTCAGACAACCAGAGTGAAGGAAAGCAAAGCCCCAAGCTGAGCTGTACAGCTTCAATGCCTCCTGCCCAGGCAGGTCCCTTGGCTCCAGTGGTTTATTGATGACACTATTACTGACTTCATAGGGATGGAAAAGGAGGCATGGCTGGACCTTGACAACTTTTCATAGCTCCTTTAGAGGGAGAATGGTTGTAATTTCCAGAACAGATGGAAAATCTCAATGTTGCAGTGAATTTCTGGAAAAATGAAGTGGTTTTTCAATGTATCCATTTAAAATGTACAAAAGCACATTCCTCCCCTCTCCCAGTAATGGGCATCAAAACTGGAGGGGACAGCCAAGGACTGGGGTTTGGCTGGCTGTGTTTGTGGGCTAGGGTTAGGCTCACTGTGTGGTTTGAGACCCTACTATTGCATTCTACTCTTTCAGAGACTTTTTTCCCTTGAAAAACAAGACCAAAGTTGTAAATATATTCAGAGTAAAGAACCAGACCATTTCGTATTATAATTTTATACTTGCATTTCTATGAGTGTATGTATATTTATACATTTGTTAGTATTTTATCTCGCCATCACTAAGAGAGTCTGAAGAAGAAACTCTCATGACTTTTTCCACAAGTATTTCTGTATAGAGCAGTTTAGTGAGATGTAGGACTTCAGCCAGAGAAAGAATGTTCAGCACTAATCACTGAATGCATACAAATGCATCTGTAAACAGGACGAGCTTCTTAGTTTTTGAATCAGATCTCCAAAGATTATTCCTGCTAAGAGCTCTTAGATGAAACTGCCCTATTGCTGCTTTATGTTTTCTGTCTGCTGCTTTAAATTAACACTTAGAAAAAATATGCATTGCAGCTCCATCTCATTAATGTTTGAGTAACAGAACACAGTTTTTAAGCTTGCCTGTGTACAGAATTTCAAGAACAAAAGAAATCACTTGAAGAGTTGAAGAAATCAGCCATATGCGCTGAATTCCAGCTCTTCAGAAGAACAAGTGGTGATAAGAACATTGTCTTCTATTTAAAGCAACAAGACCTGATCCTCCACAACACCCTGGTAATTAAACAGGCTCTAACATCATCAGTAGAAACCTGAACAGAAAGAAGTGCCTGGTTCAAGGTTGCAACAGCAGGGCAAGGAATCGAGTCTCATGACTTTAGATTGCAAGCAAGGTATTTAGAGCGATAATTTCTTCTTTCCTCTCAGCTAAAAACATCCATGCACAATATGAAATCATAGCATCCTAAGTGGCAAGGCCATCTTTCTGCCTTTTACAGTGTGGAAAGCTCCTAACTTCCTTTTTCTGATTCCTAAGTCACGTATAAATATTGCAACCAAATTTTAAAATAAAAATATGAAGTTTTCTTTACAAAAGTAAATCTTTATTTTTCTTTTTAACTAGTTTTTATTCTCTACAAATTTGCCTCGTGAAGAATGGAAAGGGCATTAAAAACAATCATCACTTATTCTAAATCTCACACGGTATAGATTATTTAACGAAATCACACTGCTTCTATCAATAACAAGAACTGTTCTGAAGAACGGTACAGTACAGAACAGCTCTCACGTTGTTAGTTGCAGATCACTGTGTCCCACCACTTCTCAGAAGATACCCATTGCTTTACCTCTGCACCACTCTGAGAAAAAGATGACAATCGTATGTTTGCTACTTGGGCATCTCGCACTATCTGCTTCTCCAGCAACACAAAACTGAAGGCAAGCACATTTTACACGTGAGCTTCATGCTCTACAAGGAATGAAAGGTCAAAGGGTAGCAGGCAAAAGCTATTTGCCACTCAGTTCTAATTTCTCTCATAAATTATTAAGCCATCCCTTACGCATTTCCATCTTTGATAGTCTTGTGGTATGAAGTGTAAGTCAATGGATAAGATAATTGCAATAAGCAGAAGTGATATTTAATGCACTGGACACTTTCAATAGCAAAGTAGTTCTAATTAGTGTTTCTAACTGATGTGACAGCAGTTTACAGAGCGCCAAAATAGTTCCTCATTTGTCAAGTGGGTCTGAAGCTTATGGCAGCTTTCTGATCATCTCCCTTGCCGCAGGACCTGAAAGCACCTTCAAAAAGCTCTCTCTCATTGATCTTTAGTCAGATGCTGACTGAAAGGCACACAGCTTTGCCAGAAAGAAGATAGATAGATGCTGCACCAGCATGAAAATGTCACTTGCTTAATGAAAAAGAGTATCTGCTCAGAACCTCTCCGTATGCATGTATATGCACACACATGCACATACACAAGCCCAACAAAGCTATGCAGAGGCAGTTTTATTAAGCAGATGAATATGCGAAGTGCTGAGTAAACCTGTTACATCAGTTCATATATGACAGCACGCACACATCTATATATACACTATGCATGCACAGAGATGATCATACAGCCCATGACTGAAACGCAGAGTTTTGAAAGGCACATTACGTTCTTCCCTCTAGACTTTTCATTGAGCATTCGGGACACAGTGCAGGCAAACTTTACCATTAGTTTCAAAATGTCAAAACTTACTGTCCTTGTTTATGATTTTTCTTCTAATATATCGATAGTTCAGCTATCCTGCTGTTCCCTAAGGGCTGAGGGAGTAAACGATGGTGTGTCAGATAAAGAGCAAGTATTTGCCAAGTAGTGTCAAAAAAAGTTCAGAACAGTTTTTCCTTTGTTATACTCATTTTATAGCCATCATTAAATAATTAAATACTGCGATTCATTATGGAAAAAACTATGACAATTTCCTGTGCACTTTGGATAACACTCAATAGGTCCCTACAAGCATTTACAAGAGGGAAGAAAGAGGGACTTCCAAAAATTCTTCATAAATCTTCTGCAAAGTAGGTCTTTCAAGGCCACCCTTCTACTAAAATAGGTGCACCAGATGGTAGGAGCTGGGCTGATGCAGTACAACTAGAGTTGTTTTTGACAGCACAGTGAACAAACTTATTGGAACTGAGTAGCTCTGATGCAAGCACAGTACAGAAGGAAAAGACTCTCCTGTCTGAAGAAGAGGCCATTGCCTCTCTCAGTAGTGCCTACCCCTGCAAATATTCAGTAGGTTGTAAATACGTGCTTTGACCAGCTGTACTAGCACAACCATTTCAGATCAATTGTCAAGGCAGATGCAGATAATTCTTTCCTCTTGCAGGAGACCACAGCTCATAAAAACATGGAAGGCAACGTCACTTAGTGCAGCACAGGTAATTAGGAGCATGGAAGGGACTGGCTCAGAACACAAGTTAGGAATAATAGAGTGAGCACTAATTGGAGAAGTTTTTTATTAGTACTTGCACATCAAATTAGTCAGATGGCTCAGGCACTCACAGAGCAGCAGCAAAGAGCCATGTGCATGGCACATCCTGCTGCCCCCTTCTCCTCATGCTTTCTGGGCCCAGGTTCTCTTGCAGTTCCTGTCTGTGTCAGCCTAGTCACCTTCCAAAGCAGGTGATGAATCTGCCTAGCTAATGAAGGCCATAAGAGGGTGCTGGGTTTTTTTGTGTGTGTTTTTTTTTTTTTAAAGTTTTTTTTTTTTTACTAAGGCACCAGCTGGAATTCATTATCATGCCAAATCTGAATGTCTGAAGCCTGATAATTTCACAGTCCAGCTGTTCTTCAGTGTAAGGGAGGCAAGGCACATGCAGGGCCACAGGGTGGCATGACCTACCCCCAAGCTCTGCACACACCATGATGATAGGAGATAAAACCAGCAGTACCTGGATGAGGGATACCTGACAAAGTGATTATCTCCACCCATAAGCCACAAACCTGGTCTGAAAGTAGTAGGTGCAGAAAGTTTTTAACCTGCATTACAACACAGGCGCTTCAGAGGCAGGAGAGCCTGTGGTTACTAAGCAAGGATTTGCATTTGCCCTGATTTTCTTTAATTTTAGGTGTTTTCATGTTGGCTTTCATGGGAGGCAGTAGGTAATTAGTGGCCTTTCCTTCCTTTGAAATTCTCATATTGATTCTATGAAGGATCCAGAACGTCAAGCAGCATTGTTTAGATTAAAAACAAACTGCCAGGAAACTTGCTTTTGTAATACAAGTGTGCTTTCTGCTGCTGCTTCTGATATGTGTCTTTAAAAAGCAGACAGACAGCAAGCAGTGGAGGAGAAGCTGCTTCACAGAATCCTGTTCTTGTTTGTCATTTCCCGAAGAACATTGTCACAGGACAGAAGCAGCCAAAGCATCATTGTTTTACCATGGTTTAGGATATTATTTTGGACAGAGACCCAAATGTCATGAAGGGACAAACAAGCTCTGCTGTATATGAAGTTGCATTTTCTATTATTTAAAAAGTTATCTTCCTGTTAATTCTCAGACCTCCGCTATTTCACTGTCATCTTCCCAGTGCTTTCTGCCTTGTTTTCCCTATATTTTAGGAATTTGTTCTTTTACCATTTGATCCACTTGACTTTTCCTCTGATCCTATTTTATGTTGTCCCAATGAGCCTCCCTACTCCTTTATCAGCTGAGGTCCTATATCTTCACGCTAATTTCTCACTAAACAATAGCTCTCCAATTTCTTTTGTAACTCTAGATCTGTTGTGAATATTAATAGCTTCTTTCAAGTTCTACATTTATGGGAGAGAGCACTAGTGTTTGATCTCTGGCTTTTCTTGAATACACTTGTACTTCTGCAATGAGGGCTTGGCTCTCTTTTATGTTTTCCTACCACATCCCTCGCTTCATTTCTATCTTTCTGTTTTATTGCAGAGATGGAAGCTGTGGTGGACCTTTAAGCATTTTTCCTTATTAAGCAAGCCTCCTCACACCAGCACAGTCTGTGGTGATTTCTGCCCTCATTGTGGACTATTTCTGTACACTCCCTAAAGGCATCAAGCCATTCAGGTAGTAGCATGTAATTTGTTTTGTACTGTGGAATTCCTGCCATGCCTATATGTATTTAGACCACAGGCAAACCAATAAAGTTGTCATAGAAACAAAGCATTTCATGAATAAATCAATTCATAATAAACTTGTAAACTTTGAAGAACCTGCTGTGCTTTAACAACACATCTATTATATATACGCTAATCACGTTTGTAATGAGCAATGTACATACACTACACATGTCCATTTGTTTTGTCCTGTTGAGCATCTTATAAATATTCTTTAACACTTTCCTGTGTTGTGCATGTCTCCACAGTAAGGAAGGATAGAATTGGATGCTTGCATAATAACATAGCAGCAGGAATTTTTCTATTTCTTTTTTGATGTGTGAGGTGGAGGTTCAGTAAACTGAAAGCTTTTTTTTTTTTTTTTTTAAACAAGGCAGTAAGGATTGAAAGTATCAGTGCAGTAATTCTTTTTCTTGGCACAGACAACTTAGTAGGACTTCATCCCCTGTTCATGTAATTAGAAAGAAAGCCCAGAGACAACAGGAGCCTGATAAAAAGCAGCCCAGCTCAAAATCAGGCAGGATAGGGCCCTAGGCAGCCTGCTCTGCTGGGTGGCAACCAGCCCACGGCAGAGGCTTAGGGCTTGATGATCTTTAACGCCCCTTCCAACTCAAGCCATTCTGTGATTCTACGATACCCATTTCAGATCACAACATTACAGAAGTAACACTCACTATTAAAGAAAAATGTTAGCATTCAAGCTGGATAATTTCTAGCTAACAGGCACACATGATTAAGAGATCATCCAACACAAGGACAGCCTTATGTGTTTGGTCAACATGGGGGCCCAGAGGCCACCACATGTCCCTCTCTAGCACCATTCCTCCCATACCTGCACAGCAAGGGGCAAGCTGAAATATCTCATCATAAAGTGTTGTCTGCATCCCCCAAAGGGCAACACCGGTGGAAATACAGGAATAGCAGGCCAGTCCTACGCATCTGTCCCATAAAATATGTCAAAAAAAAATCAACTCATAACAGCTATACATTAAAGTATGGGGATCAACCAGATGTAAGGCAGTTTCATTCTACTGATCCCAATAATTAAACACTAACTTTTAGGTCAACATCCCTTTATAAGCCATTAATGTGGTTGCTCAAAGCTGGTATTCGTAGTCATCAGTATAGATCTGTCTATATACCACGTCAAGGTGCCATTCTGAAACAACAAGGAAAATCTGAACAAATTGGAGGAATGTTTTATAACTACAGGTTTAGAATGGCCTTTTCTTTGCAAGAAGCTGTTTTACTGCTGTTTGGTGTGTTTCAAATATTCATTGCTTGCCTGGCAGTTATAGTTATAGTCTGGGATATTTGCTAGTTAACCAAGCACAGTAAAAGAAAACTCTGAAACATTTAGCGACCCACTGCTCCACAAAACTCTCCCCATTCACAACAGGAAGGCTACAGCAAAAAAGCAGCTCCCAGACCCCAGCTGCATGTTGGATTACTTCTGTAGAAAAGAGCTCCATCAGCACAGCTCAAGAACACGCTGTAGGGAGAAAAACTGGAAAGCAAAAGTCATCTGCCTTTGAATGCACGTCTTGTTTTAACTACATATTGTGCAGATATGTTACTTCTGTAGAACAATACATTATCCAGTAATTAGGTTCATTTATGGAATCAAATCAAGGCTGTCTACATTTCTGCTGGGTAATGTTCTTCACATACAATCCTCTCTCCTGGCTCCTCTGATTATTTTATGATTCCTCTTGCTTCTTGTCAGTACAGATTAAAGGTAACACATACTGCTGGGAACAAACAATTTTCCAGTGGTAGCATTTTGTTTTCCTTAATAATTAACAAGTGCTGCTGACTAACCTTCCAGTATAAAATGTGTACCTTATTGAAAGGGAGCAGACACAGGTTAGGACAGCTCACTTGGGATATCAAAATAAGAAGTGTGATTAAAGCATTAAAGATTTAGAGGCTGACATTAAGGGATGAAAGGTGGAATTACTGTAAATATAAAACTGTTCAGCGTTAAATGGTATGTGTTGCACTTGAAACAGTCTTTCAAAGTGCTAACATTTCAGCATTAATTATTAATAGAAACTGGCAGCTCATTTTTAATTTGAGCCTAATGACAAGGTTCCTTAAAAGATAAATACAACACATGGGCCCAGAGGGTTTGTGAATCTTTTTGAAAGGCTCTAGGTTGTCTAGGCCTTCATCTACAAAATCATTATTTTATAACATGCTTTCCTTAGAAGTTAAAAATCCCACAAAAGCGAAAATCAACCAGCAGCCCATGCTGCCAGTCCAGCAGAGCCTGGAGAAGATCCCAGGATACACCCCAGCCTCTGCTCTCCCTTCCACGAGTCAGGAACTCTAGAAAGCAGCTTCAGAGAGCTTCCTTAATCAGAAGGCAAACACTGTTCATCCACTGCTAATCACCTCATATTTTTTTTTGAGGGCAAACAGCCATTTCCTTTTCCTATTTGTCACCTTTGCAAGTTGTCACCAAAACAATGAGTTATATGACCCAGTTCTGATCCCACCTCAGCTGCATCTTATAGGGGCGAATTCACTACAACTAGGGACCCCAGAGAAGACATGCACTTCCAGTGCACTGCTTTAGGGTTAGGATGGCTGGAAGCACCTTTGCTAAAAACCGCTGTTACTGTATTTCCTTCACTGCTCAAAAGGAATTTTGAAGTGTCAGTGATCAATAAACAAAGCATTTGTTGTTTCTTCTAATGAAACATTTATGCCTAAATTCTTCAATACAAAAAAGACATGTAAGAAACAGAACAAAGTATATTAGATAACATTTGTATTATATAGAGTTATATTCCACTTTTTTTTTTAATAGGAACATTTGTAGTAAGATCTCAGATGCTTCTTGGGGACATTAGAAATCTGCTGAGAGTGTGAAGCTCTAAATAACCAGGCAGAATGAGGGTCAAGCTTATCTCATTAGCTTCGGCAGGTGTAAAGGCTCATGAGTGACAGTGTACTTTTCCTTCCAGTCATGCAAACGATTTGCAGCAGAGACTAAGTGAAGATCTATAGCCATTGCTTTCCTAGTGGGAAAGCAAAATATAGGAAAGAAATTGGATGGGGCAAGGTAGGGGGAAACAAAATGTAGAAGAGCACCCTCTGTTGCAGGATATCATCAAGGAAAACGTTCAGAAGTAAGAAAACAGAACAAATGCAATGATGGTTTATCTGCTTTTACCAACACATCCAGAATTCCTCAGGGGGGCTGGAAAGAAATAAAGCAGTTTGCAAGCTGGGCTTTCACCATGCTCAGCCCTGTCATACAGCACGATGGGAATTAACTTGTGTCTATGAAAAAACAATACTTAGCACAGAAGGGCACTGAGGCCATGAGGCTGTTAAATTTAAGGGCATTTAGAGGAGAAAAGTACTTGCATCCTGATTTAATTCAACCATCAGTATAAATGAAGAGGAAATGAGAATAATACAAGAAAGAAGCAAGAGAAAGTGTTTGAAAAACCACCAAGATTTCACCAGAAAGTCAGTTGATGTTACTCTTCCCGGGCTTGGCTTTTTGGTTTACTTAGTGCTTTTGCCCTGCATTAAAGGCTTTTGTGCGGGAAGTGACACTTAAGGAGTGTCACTTAAAGAGTACCAGAGGCATAAGATGGCTTCTGGGAAAAACTTAAGGCTAAAATTAGCTAAAATACTTTAAACTTCACTTCTGGTATGCTTGGTATATGTGTTCACACAGTTATTACTTGGCATGTGCAGCTCTTCAATAACTGATAGCCTGATGAATCAGATGCTTCTCCTCATTAGTGGAAACCTAATTCTACCTGTTCATGGTAGCACTTAGATACAGTGCTGGAGTAATTTATGATTTGGGAAGTTAACATCAGAGGTTTTTACATGTCTTACATAAAATGTTTCTGTAGATGATCTCACCCAACAAAGCACACTTACACTTAGCAAGAGCTAAGAAAATTATAGCAGGTTATATACAAAATGAAATTCCTGAATTCCCTTCAACAAAGTTTAAAGCAACTTATTTTTCCAGGCATTTCTTAGTACTGCTTGCAATTTAGGAGTTGTTAGACAAGTATGAAGTATGCCTGATGAAACATAGCTATACAAAAGTCAAGGGCTTTTTCAAAAAATATCATTGTACAATGAAAGATTAGTTTTTAGAAATATACATAGCAATATTTTTACAAAGTATATCAAGAAGTGAAAAGAAAACATGATAGCATGCTGTTTCATTGTACATTTCCTTGCAGTCTTGAAGAGACTCAGCACATCTTTTCTAGGAAAAAGGATTGTCCTCATTTGACTCAATTCCAGGGGTGACCAGGCAGTTCGCAATTTCAGAATGAACCACATGATTTTTACAAAAGGCAGAAACAACAGCTTCAAATGGCCAGCTCATAAGCATGAAACACTTTTGAAAGTTTGTCTTTTAACTCCCAAACAGCTGCTTAAATAAAGTGGTTTCGACACACACCTTGCTTGCAACAAGATTTAGACTGCAGGCTGCATAATTGTCCTGGCAGCATCTCATCTTGGCTTTGAGAACCTTCCAGGTTCCCATCATAGATTACATATAAGCCAAACCTAAAATGCAGGTTTTCAAAATCCTCAGAAGTACCTTCATATTTAATGGGAACATGCGTGTGCCATGTCATGAACTAGGGGCTACTCACACTTCAGCATGCAACTGCGTATTTACTTGCTAAGGACAGGATTTACATCTGTTTTTTGGCCCCATAACAGATGCATACCACTATAGGGTCCTAATATACTGCCTACACAGCCTACTCCTGCAGAAAGAACAGACATCCCATTTTTATGACATTTTAAATAAGGGCAACAAGTGTTGATTTTGCACATCTTACTACATCACAGCCCTGCAACATCCTCTTGAGGGCTTTTAAACTAGCAACTCATACTCTAAGTTATTTGCCTTGCATGCAAACTAGAAAACATCCCACATTTCTCACCCCTCCTGCCTTCACAACAATCTCAATCAAACTTCTATAGAGGAAAAAAGGTGACTTTGAACAAAAGAGAAGTGGCAAGTGACTGTCTCAAACATTAGCTGGAAGAGACTCGAGCTCTTTTCTCATTTATCCACTGTGCCAAACAGAAGTAGACCAGCAAGTCTCGCATAGTAACAGGGTAATGCCTCATGCTAGGATTTAGAAGGGGCCCTAAGTTCATGGACAAAAAACATTTTTGATAATAACATTTTCAATAACATCAATGAAATATGTAAAGTAGTTCTGTAAATACAAAGCATTATTGTGCACAGATTTCATATTGCAGCATTGCTTCCACATCAGCAGTGAGTTTCCATAAGAGGTGAAGTGGCCCCATTATCTATCTCTTTGCTTAGACTGCAGTCCTCACTGAAGGCCAAATCTTCAGCTTGCACAGACCGAGACTATATCACTTAATGCTACTGGAGATTTTCTGCTGCTGTGCTGTAAACAGATTTGGCTCTTGCAGCTCTGGTGTACATGATAGCTGTTTTCAGTACATGATGCTTTATGGAGACAACATAATGCAGACAACTCCCTGCTCTTTGAAAGGCAGACATCTCCCACCATCTGACTCTAAAAATTTATGTACCTTAGGGAACCCAACTGAAATGGCAGCAGAAACCTTTTTATTTCATTTTGTTAAGATTAGATTAGAAGGTATGCATTTTGAAGTGGAGCACAAAGGCTGTAGTAGTGGGAGTTTCAGAGGCTCTGCCAAGGAGGGAGAACAAACTGCATTTGAGGCACTCAGCAGTAGGTTATGTAAATCTCTAAGAAGTAGCGAGACATTGAGGGAGATGAAATCAAGCAGAAGACAGCTGTGAACCCTGAGGACAAGCAGAGAGCAGCGCAGGGAAACAACCTGGGAGAAAGACAAGAAACTGAGTACCAGTCCCTAGTGCTGAAGGGCAAGGAGATGTCAAGGCGGAGCTTTCTGGGAGACAGTTGATGCTGAAGATCTAAAGATTTGGTGTGGAATAAAGAACTGATTGACTTGAGAACTGTCAAATAGGGACAGCAGGTTAAATCACATACAAGAATTTAGTAGGGAAATAAATGGTCCTGCAAGCCACAGGAATCAATAAAATAGTTTAAAAAGAGATGCTACTTATGGCAATGCTGACAAATAAAATTGGATGGGACAGTGAAAACCAAGACAGTTCAGCAAATAAATATAAGACCTAGTATATAGACCTAAATACAAGATGTGTACAAAGATCTAGTATGCATTTCTAAGAGATGGAAAGATGCAATCTTATTCAGCTTAAATAGGCAGAACTCACTGAAAGAGAAGGATTCCCTTCCAGTCACTGAACCAGACACCTTCAGACATCACAAGGCCTGTGGTGCAGTTCCCAACACTCTGTTGCATGCATCACAAACACAAACATACAAGGCTAACAATGGTCCCCCCCAAACCTTAAGTGTCCATAAACAGCATGTGCAGTAGGTGGCAGAATAGGAGGAAAAACATTGGTATTGACCTTCATCCATTACTGATAGATGCTCCCATAAAGAGTAAAATGAGGCTTATTTTGTAATTGTCATCTAACATAATGATTTACTGAGCAATATAGCAAAGCTTACCATGTAACTTCATTTTTGTATTCCCTGATTTACTGTGAATACAGCAGAGCTTATCACGATGTAACTATTCTGTGGGAAAAAGTTGGCACCAGCTTGGGGTAGGGTTTCACAGACCATTAATGACTGACAGGTTCATTTCAAATGAGTTATAAAAGAGTTCACTGCTCAAAATTATCATGCTTATGTGATATTCAGATATTTTTACTTTATGGCTGTGTAAACATTCCTTGCTATCAAGAAACTATCAAACAAGCACATATATTACAGGACTGAATTGGTTTACATTTCTCTTGTATTTGGTACATTATTTTTCATAATCAGCCTCCTGTTTTTACAGTCTATACGTGACAATGGAAACATCTCCCCTTTCTTTCAAATTGGACTGGATACGTATAACACTCCAACCCTATTATGAAATGTTAAATGCTCTCTATTAAGTAAATATATTCACAAAAATCATACATTTGCAATTCTGGAGGTTAAGATGCCTGTAACAGACAAAGTAGATGCCAGATAAGAGTCCTAAGGCCCAGAAGAAAAGGTAGACACCACTTAACTGTTCACCTATTTTTCCTTTCCTCAGTTGATCTTAGCAACGTTGCACATCATATTTGGACCAGCATGATAAAGCCCTGGTCTCCACTGAACTCCTGCCCCTAAGGGGTCCTGCCAAGAGACTGGAAGCCAGGTACAGACAACTGCGGGTGAGAGGGAAGATCTGATCAGGTGTGAGAGGGTCTCTTTGGTGCTTTTTGTACAAAGCACAAGAAATGGACAGAGCAGAAGATAGTTTAAATTCAGTTGTGTTGAATGTTAAAAACGCAGAACTGAAAAGATTATCCAGCAGCTACCGTGAGTGCACCCCATTCACTGCCAGGCCTTGCCTGCAGAACCAGGAAAGAGGACAGCACTTGAAGTAGTCTGCAGGAGTCAACAGCTATTCAGTGTGCTTGTAAATACCAAATTCACTTTCCCCTCATTATCAGTAACAAAGGGCTTCACACAAGATAAGCTCTTCATCTAATACAGCCACACTACAAATTCTATATTCGGCAGAGGAAAATTTCAAGTTGCTTTCACCTTGCTAAAGTGAGAAAACAAAATATCAGAAAGGTACCTGATGACCATTTTACTTCTAAAACCTGTGCACAACATTTTACAGTATGATTATTGGGTGTCTATTGTTGTTCAGATAGATAGATGACAAGACCTCTGTTCATTCTGGAGAGAAGTCAGACTGATCACAGGCTCTAATATCCTGGGTGCACACGCACTGTTAGGATGCCCAGCTGGGACCCAGGAACCAGGACTGGCTTCCCTAGGGAGCAATGAGCAACCCACTGAACATGAACCAAACACTCTCAAGACAGGCCTGAGCCAACTGCACTCCAACACCCTGCTCAGTGCAGATACAAAAGGTTACTGGCCCTGTCCTCAGTTAATTCCTGGTCCTCTTCCCACTACAGTGACACGCAACCTGGTCTGAGCCTGGGAGCAAAAGCTGTAGCTGAAACCAGCAGATTGTGCTCATCATAGGATGTTAAGAAAAAATTTATTCTCTGAAAGAGTGGTGGAGCATTGGCTCAGGCTGCCCAGGGAGATGGTGGAGTCACTGTCCCTGAAGGTGTTCAAGAACCGTGTAGATACAGTACACAGGGACATGATTAATGGGCACTGCTGGTAATAGGTGGGGGTTAGGTGATCTTGGAAATCTTTTCCAACCTTAGTGATTATATGATTTTATTTATTTATTTATTTTTTTATCTCCAGCAATTTGTGCTTTGTCCTCAATTTAAGGCAGTCTCTTAAGTACCCACAGTGATTAGGCAGTGTGAAGAGAGGCATGGTAAAAGAAACTGTCTGCGCAGAGGTTTTCACACAACCCCTAGACAATGGAAGCAAGTAGATTTGCTTTAAAAACAAGTTAAATCTGCTACAAAGATGTTTCCAGACTAGTATGTGCCAGCAACACACGCTTCAGCTCAGGCATGTGACAAACTGTTCTACAAACCAGAAACAAGAGCACATCAATGCATGCTGCAGGTCCTTCCACAGACTATTGCCCTCCAGCTTCCTCATCTGCTGACATGATTCACTATTTTGCCACAGGACTGTCTGACCTATTAAAAATGTATCTGGACACACAGCTGTACCCTGTGATGTAGTTAACTCCAGTCCATCAGATTGATTTAGGGAAAAGGAATATGCTTATCTAGGAAGCTAAGAACCACTCAGCAGAGAAGAAACAGCTGGCATGTCTTAAAGACAAAGAGAAGGCTCTCTTCAGACTTTCCTTGTATAATTTATGCTGTAGACATTTTACTCTGCCTAATTGCCCCATTTCAATTTAGGGTCAGTTAATCAATGACTTCTGCATAACAGAGATGAGCCCAGGATGCAGAACAAATGCATAAATTTGGTGTGCCTTTTTACAGGCTCTACTTACACTGCTTTATCTTCTGCATTTGCTTTCTGGAGTTGAGATTTCTTCTCTTTTGACTCATCCCCAGCAAACACCCACACTCTCCCTCTTTTGAGTCACTGTTTCTGTATTTTTAAATCATGATTACACTTCTGTAAAATGTAGATTTCTGAAGTACCTCGCCATTGCTTTTTACTATGATTGTTTTATTATCCTGCTATTTTTATTTGGAAAGTCTGCTTCTCAAGCCTACCCGGGTGGTAAGATCCCAGATGTATCATGAAACAAACGTTGACTTTTTGCCTACCTTCCAAAGTCTTGTTTTCATGCTTTTCTTTTCCTCACACAGTACATGCAGCAGAACTTTTGAAGTAAGAATATATTAACCCATGTGCTTGGAAGAACCCACAGATTTTCCAATTTGCTAGACTAATCTGTGTAGAGCAGCTGGAAGCAACAACATTCAAAGATTACGCCAATTAATCCCCACATGTAAAAGGTCTCACTTGGCAGGTACTCCAGGCGACAGTTTTGTAGGATGAGGCCTGTATTAGTCCATTTTTACACTAACACTGCATTTGAACAATATCCAAACCCCCTTGTAGATGTCCCGATGGAAGAAGCTGCACTACCCCAGATGGACAGACTCCCCTGCCTCAGCTTTGCCCTATAAGAATCTGGTGAGATAGTTTTCTGTAGTTCAGGAAGTCAGAACTTTAGAGTAACAGTATTTGGAAAGTCTGACTGAAAAATAGTTTAAGTGACTGAACGGGGTCACTGAAATCAATAGGCAGTTTTCCCCCACCTTCCTCTAGAGGCTAGATTAAATTCAGGATTGGAGCTGTCCTAACAGAGACACCACAGAATATAGGAGGAAAGATGACATCATCAACCACATTTCTTCCACACATTGGAAAAGAACTCAATAAGGTGTTTTTTTCTCCCTTTTTTTTTTTTATGGTTTACAAATTCCAGTTGCTCCACTTAGTGCCTGAAAGAGTGCCATAGATTGTGCAAGAGCTGATATTAATTGAGAATAGGTATTTTAGGGACTCTTAGCCAATCCATTCTGCTAAAAATCACTGGAGTGACTCTCCTGAACTTCCTAGGATTTAGATCAACTTATCACTGTGTACACAGTATTGAAAAGAGCAAACAACTGAAGCATAACAACCAGCTTTTTCTCAGCTCTCAAATAAACTTACATCCTCATTTCTGATGTAGACTCCAAGGATTTGTCAAAAGTTTCTCATGACTGATTAGAAACCAAAGATATATTTGGGCATTGGAGCAGAAGAGAAATGGCAGCTTCAGGGAAGGCACACAGTCAGATGGCATCTCCCATCCCCAAGAGTGGGAAAGGAGCTTAGGCTCACCAAAACTGTCTTTGGCATAGTAGACACCCTGAGATATTAAACTTAGCACCTATAAGCAGTCAGCACAAAATATAAAAATACAGACAGGGCAGGTTCTTTGCAGTTAAGAACATGTTTAACAGAGTAATTTACCTTAGCTAATCCATACCTTATCCCAGCAGGACAGAGAAGCAGGAACTGAGAGCACCACCAGGCAGATCCATCCCATAGTACCAAGCCAGGAGAGAAGTACAGCTCTGGGGATAGAGCCAGCTTCAACCACCAGCCCGTTACTAGAACAACTCACAGGATGGCACAGGTCTGAAGTCAAGATAGGCGGTCAACCCACTATGCAAGATCAGGATGAGAGATAATCCACAGACTGCCAGACATATCCACAGGGACAGGGCAGATCTGCAGCTCAGCCAGGAGATCCGTGAACAAGCCAGGATCTGTAGGCAACTACAGCTGTAACTAAGCAGAGAACCCATGCTCCTACAGCATTATGAAAAAGAACAGGTGAGCCTGGGCTGAGGTTAAATAGAGCTCCTGGGCCCATCGTTAGGGAGTGGGAGGCTCCTGGTGAGGCTGGTCAGGGTCGTTGAAAGCGTCTGCACACCGGACAGCTCATGAAATAATAAACATCTCCGCACATTTACAGCAAAGCAGTGGTTTAGACTGTGTTATGCTATGTGCTAAAATAATAATAATACCCTAGATACCCTGTGAAAGTGTTGAAGGAGGTGTCTTAAAAACACCAACAGTGACATGGGGCCTCAATCAGAATTTGAAGTTTTATTCAATATTTCTCAGCAGAATTCAGAACTGCTCGGGGAGATGCAGCACTGCACGATAAAAACATCTTCTTACTTACCAGAACAGACTATTGTACCGCATCAAAATGCTTCTGGTACCAAAAATATTTAATATCAATTTTGCAATTGAAAATCACAGCTCCAAATTTTTGCATCTGTTTTATCAACACGTATTATTATTCTTCAACACACACTGAACCATTATGTTCCTTGTTCCAAAGTGGGCAAAATTTGCCAT
Source organism: Centrocercus urophasianus (assembly GCF_019232065.1). Taxonomy (NCBI): domain Eukaryota; kingdom Metazoa; phylum Chordata; class Aves; order Galliformes; family Phasianidae; genus Centrocercus; species Centrocercus urophasianus. The sequence goes on along the minus strand of NW_024884733.1, from coordinate 11,963,893 downwards.
AAAAGGTCTGATCAAAATCCAACGAACTCAAGATTGCCCTTTTCTTTGGAGTGAGTAGAATAGGACTACCTGGGGAAATTGTTTCTATTGCCAAAAGAGAGAATCAGACTGATGATGGTTTGGCTAATCAGGAATATGTATAATGTATTTCATCTTCAGTTTTTGAGAAAACCCTGTGTCAGAAACGTGTGCTGTAGGTGGAATAAATTCAACACTGTTTAAAATTAGAAAGCATTCTGAGATCACATGTAAAACAAACATGGTCAACAATAAGGTTGTTTTAAAAGCTATTGAATTTGCAGTAATATTCCTCTTTTGAATACACTGCAATTAGTATTTTATTGATCCAAAAGTTCTCTGTATTTCAAAGGCTCTGATTACAATTTTTTCAAAATATGAGAAAAGAAATATTGTGCCAATTATGTGAGCAATCTGAAGTCTATAGTGTGCATCTCCTTTACAGGACAAAACAGCAGCAAAAGGAAATAAAAGCCAGTGTCAATCTTTGATGAAATTAACACAATTTAAAGCTGCTCCAGGCAAAACAATGAAATCTGTAATTTATCAGCACTGGATAACATCACCAGGGGAATTATTTAATGATTAACTACAGTGGGCTGGAGCCTGGGGTGAGGCGTGGTGGCTTATGGCTGCACTCAAGTGTGTTGTGCCTCCAGAGCCGACAAGGCTATCCATTTCCATGGGAGAACAGCCCTAGCATGTGCTAAACCTTGTACATCCATTCAATGGGCCAGGTGCAGGCTGAGGGCAGCAGGGAGGTGAGCTCTTGGCTTTGCAAGTGTATGAGGATGCTGGGCTTATGCTGAAAGCATGGATGTATTAGGACAGCTTTAAATGCAAAACCAATAAAACCACTCACCGTGCTGAGGGTAAAAGCAGCTCTGCCGTTGATGCAGATTTTATCATCGACTCTTGTAGAGTCGAGATTTTCACACCAAGTATTTTTTGCTATAAAGAATTGAAAAGGTGAAAGATCTACTTGCTACTATTTAATATTGTAAGTGTAAGTACTGGCAAATTACATTTCTGCGCTTCATGGAAGCAATCTGCTTCTGTGACTAAACAGATTTCTGTGGTGGAGCTTAATGACAGGGCTCAGGATGACCGAGAGGAACTGTGGGGAGATGTGTTGAGTGTTCCACCCTCCCGTGAGGTGCAGAGACACAGGCAGGGTTCAGAACTGGAGGCCAAGAACCTTTCTGCAGCCTCCGATATAAGGAAAGCTGGACTGATTATTAATCTACTGGAATTAAAGGCAGGCAGAACTTAATTAACCAAGGAGGAGTAGTGGCTCAGGAATCTTCTCCCAGCTGCAGTTGAGCTCCAAGACATGCTCCTTGTACTGTCATCAGGGTTTGTCCACAGAGCCACCTGTGCTTGTGTAACAGCTTGGGTGGCCCTCAGATGCTGATTTGGTCTTGGCATCTTCCCACCAGAGTGTTAGGACCTGCATTCTGTGTGTGGGCATGTCAGAGCCCACCATGATGGAGCCACAAATCTTTGGAGCAAGTGCACCTCTTCTCCCAGGAGCAGTGCTTCATGAAGCTGTACGACTTTCTACAGCAGATGAGCAAAGGAAACACTTAATTCCCTACATTATGTTTCTCAGCCTGAAAACAGTGGAAATGATGAGCCAGAAATATCCTCGATCAATTTATGCATCATGGTAATCAAATAGCACATGGGTTGTTGATTTAATAATACATCTTTGCCATAAAGATATTGCAAGTGTGGGAAATATATCAGTTTTTTAAGTATTATAGTCATTATGATCCATTGGGATGTTAGCTGCATTGTCTTGGCCATTTTGTGTCTGGGTTCTCTTGAAATTTGTCATTTTTATGCACCTCAGAAATGTCTTCAAACTGGCAGATGCTTTGTCATTATAACTATTGTGATGAACACCAAAAAAGTTCTTGTTGCTGCAATTAACAGAAGTAAGGCTGTGTCCCCAAAGTCTGTCTGCAATATTCTTTATAACACAGATTGTACTATTCCCCCTCTAAATCTTGCTGCTGATTAACAGGTTTGTTGGTTCGTTCTGTCGTTTTTTGTTATTTTTCCTGAAGAATATGTTGTTTTCTAGTTTGCTACTAGTCTCCACAAGTAGCACTGTGGTCTAGCTTTGTGTCTCCAAGCCTATAGTAAGTAAGAAACATTTTGTAGAATTTTCTTTTGCGTTTGAATTTTTCAACATGCACATGGGATGAGAATGTAACAAGGCTCCAGTAGAATTGTATAATTGGATCAAAACACACTTCACCCACATATGAGCTGGATTGGTTGTGATAGATGTCAGGAGAAACTCTAAGGCAACACTAAAATTCTTTTATTCCATAACTGCCAAATAAAATAGTACTAGAAGCCTGTGAGCAAAAGCCTCCCGGTTTGTTTGGTGTAAGTAGGAAAAGAGCAATCAGATAGCTGATAGGGCATCAGTGAAATCGCATTACAGGAAGCCAAGCGACAGGACTGCCCCACCTTCCTCCCTTTTTCATTTCTACTTCAATTCTGAACACACTAATCATGGTTAGGTCATTTGCACCCTCAGTCTAAACCAGGTATGTAGCAAAACCCCAACAAGGTGTGCATCAAGGGAAAGCTGAGACCTCTGCACCATGCAGCAGGGCAGCATTTTGCAGAGTCCCCCAGGTTGCAGGTGCCTCAAGCTGGAACCTACAGATAATGTCCATTCCTACATGGCCCCTCCAAGCAGTGCCTCAGAGGAGGATGATGGAGTGTGGCAGTGAGGGGAGGAGGTGAGCGGCCACTATCTGCCCATGGTGCGCAGCCAGGGCCCTGCATCAGCAGCTTTCCTCTGTGAGACGTCCAGGGGAACAAAGTGGGGATGGCAGAGTACTCGCCAGGTCCTACCAGCACCCCGATGAAGCTTATGATTATTGCATGTGGTGCCTAGATTTTATGTCAGCGATGCCATACAATTAATTAGATTTAGGCTAGATGAGAATACATTAGACACAGTGAGACGCCACCTTCCTGCCTGTCCATCCTTGGAGGAGAGGGGCACTGTTTCTTTCCTTATGCGCATTCCCTTAATAATATATTTGTCACAAAGATTCTTCCTACACCCATCTGGTATATAGATATTTTCCCAGATTTGTCATTTTTTATGTTCCAAAACCTATTTTACTTCACATGCTTTCATAATGAAGCAGCAAAAGCCTGCCATAACTTGATATATGGAGCAGAAATCACATCTGTGCCAGGCTTTTCTAATCAGATAAAGCACTGAATACCCGCAGTGCTTATTCTTCTGGCCTTTGACTAGATGTACCTGAGTGACTTCCAGTGCCAGTCCAGCCTTGTATTCACAATTAAACTACAAAATACCATTATATGCTTTAGCTTTTGGCTAATTTCAATGCTTTTAAAGCAAAATAAAAAAAAAAGGAACCATCAGAAGTGCCTACAAGCAGCCCCCTGCATGACACGCACCACGGAAACCCATTCTGCAGTTCAGACACCAGCCCAGCTAGCAATTCTTGAACTAGAGCATACCTTTCAGAGCGCATCTTCCCTCACCCTTCCTTGCACAGCGGACATGCACAGCACACCGTGCAGCACTCTGTGAGTCAGGACCTGCAGCGAGAGAGCACTGCAAGTGGGTAGCAGGGCTGGGGGCTTCAATGACATTGAGCTTACCAATATGAGCCCTGAATAGAAGGATAACCAGTGTGGCAAGGAACTTTGTTTAACCCAGACAGTCACAGGGAGGTGCTGCCTTCCACCGAGCCTTCACCTGCCCTGCTGTGACCTGGCTCCCCGCCACTGCCTGGCTGCTTTGCGTGCACGTTGCTGTCAGCCAAGATGGATTCTGCAGGAGATAATTTCATCTGAAGCCACATTAGCTCCCCAGATGTGCTGTCTGCTCCTCATGGCACATCCCAGGAGAGGCCACTCTGGCATGGCAGAGACAGGAAGGATGATGGTTTGTGGCACTCCCCTACACCAAATCCCCAGAGAGAGTTCCTCCTACTTTGAATTTCCTCTGTTCATATAAAGCAAAAGGACAATCTGAGACATTGCTCTCAGTATAGTTCAAAACACAGTTTGAAGTGTGAATTTTTCAATATTTGAAGCATTGGCTTTTATGATTTATTTATTAATATTCCAGGACAAGCATTGCAGAGTGTAGCTGGTGCCTACTCCAGTTCCGGCATCGACTGAATGAATAGCAATATTTTCACAGGCATTTTGTCCATTGCTATGCAGATAGACTGTGCCTCTGAATAATAACACAGGGATATCAGCAGGTAAGATCAAGCATTCTGGAGAATCAATTAAAAAAGGCTCTGAAACACAACAGCTCGTACTGTTTCATTTCTGCCGACAGCAGGTATGAGCAGGACCTGGCGTTACCCCGGGTATGACTCAGGCGTGGGAGGTGTGCGGGGTTGGCTGTCTCTTATCCCTGGAGTCCACCTTGTAATATTGCCGGTATCCGTGTGTAACAGATAGTGTTGTGCACTGGGCTGGAAGATAATAAATAGATGTGAGCCGATGATTTACAAGAGGGTGCTTGGAACTCCTTGAACCACTGGGAAAGGCAAACTGCGCTGCTACAAGGTTGTGCTGTCAACCTCGCAATAGTTTTTCCTCTCTCCTGAGGGCAATTTCTCCAAGATGTAACTTGCTTCCTGCCTCATCATCTGGAAATTCACAAATCAGAGGAATTGTGGTTAATTACTAAAATGGCTGATCCATAGATCCTTAGCTGTCAGAGCCTGTCGGGGAGGAGGGGTTTAATTGTTGTTTTTCTCTGAAAAGGATTTCTCCTAAAGTGATGAAATAACTCACATTAATGAAGATTGCAAATAGAAGACATTTGTGATTATTTCTAGTTGTTGAAAGAATTGCTTATTTAAAATGCATTGCTTTCTTCCATGAAGAAACTTATATTTCTTCAAACTGCCAGAATAAATTTAGCCCAAAAACATTCATAACGAAGGATGAATGTGTGTTCAGGCTAACACTGTATGTGATCTCTGATCATACAGTAGTTAAGTTATACAATCACAGTGATTTATGGTACTAAACTGTGGAGCCTCATATCTGCAGGGGTGTGGGTAAAGGGGTGGAACTCTCATCAATCAAAAGACTACACTTGTTTGGCACTGGGATAATTAAAGCAGACAGTAAAAAAGCAGGAAATAATATTTAAAAAATGAAATCTGAATTTCTATCTGCATAGTGTTATTAAGCAATACAGTACTGAGCCACCTCTTTAAACAGCCTGCCTAGAAATCCACTTATTACCTTGTAGCTCTTGACATATGTATTCTTCATATTCATGCTGAAGGTATGCGTAGAGCAGTTATATAATGCGCACACTGTCCTGGGCTTAAAAACCTGTGATTACAAATAATGGCCATCTTTCCAGTTTATGCCTAGACAGAGTCAAAATGAGAAAGAAAAGAAAATAAATATAACCAATATTGAAGTGCAAATTTCCAAACTGTCCCTCATCTCACTGCGTTTCTTCTGGTTCACCAATATCAGGTAGAAAGAGCTGGGTACAGCAAGGGGATAGCACAGAGGAACTGTATTAATCAACCAATGTTTTTAAAAAGTTTAATTAACTGCATATTTTGTAAAAGCCACATTTCATTACTGTTTGTTAGGAAGATGGAAGCATGCACTGGAAACACTAATTCTAATTATTACTTCAAGTGGGAGTTTTTGGCACAAGGTCAAGGAATAATAGAAGAATGTGTGAATCTGCGCTACAGCGTAGCAGCAAGACTAATCATTTGAATAAAGCCAGTTGCTTTTTCTTGGACTGTCTGTGTGCTGTTCAATGTTCTGGATGAATCTAACACAATCAGCCTGTTCTCTGGTGTATATCCACTTCCTGCTGACTCAGGGCAGCTTGCCTCTTCTGCCATTTATTAAAATGAAACATTCCCATTAAAACACCATTTTTCAGAGAGATGACCAAACAGATATTAGTAATGACATTATTAAAACTATTTTGTTTAAAATGAACTGTCACACTTGTGTGTTGCAAAGCAACACAAACAAATCTATTAAATTTAGTGAGAGATTGCTTTGAAGAGCTGGCTTGCTTGCTTTCTATTAGAAGGTATTGCAGAGGGGATGTGATGTGTGCTCCAGGAAAACGCCAGCTTTTATAGCCATTAAAAAAGAAGGAGTACTGTTCCTAGTACTCTCTATAGCAAATAATGTATAATTCATGGATTTCATTAATATGCAAATATGATCCATGGTCTCCTATGTTTATATCTCCTAATAATCTATTAATGGTTTTAAAAGTAAAGGGTAATAGAAACATTTTCTATGAGCAACATTTACTCAGGCTCTCTGTGCTTTTCCCTAGTTGTATCTCACAATCTCGTATAGAATTAGAACAGAAACAATGGAAATTAATTTACCTATGATTATTAAATAAATATTAATTGAACATAAGGCCACAGGCCGAGTATTTTGTGATTCTGTAATGAAAGACCTTATTATCATTAGATGTCAACGAGTCTTAGAAAAACCCTGTGCTAGGGAGATGGAAAGGTACTTAAAATGACCCCTAGATCTGGAAATATAATTTGGATTTTGATTTCAACTCCCGCATCAAATACGGGCAGACATAAAAACAAAAATCAGATTTGTTCTGAAGACTTGGAGTTTTCCATTTTTTTCTTAGTAGGAGTGAGTTTCAAGTCTCATGCAATCTTGTCCAGCATGTTAGGATCAGCTACTCCTCACTTCCATACTCAGTCAAAATGTTAGGGGTATCAATCTGAAAAAACACCAATACCCACTTTGTTATCATCAGTGTTGTTTCTAAAGCATTGGTGGGCAGACAGTTCCAGATGATGTCTGTTTCTGCCCTGGGCTTGTGCTGCTCGCAGGTTCACTCACTCTTCCTCTTTCCTTGCAGTGCCGTCTCCGTGCCATCACACAGCCCCAGCACTTCTCCCTGTGCTGCCACTGCACAGCCCCACCAGCGCTCTCCTTTCCTTCTGAGACATCACTGAGAGATCTGCCAGGCAGTGACTTCACTCCTGCACTTATCAAAACAAAGAGAAACAGTGCAGGACATGGGCACATCTGCTCTTTGTAAAAAAAAAAAAAACCACAACAAAACAACAACAAAAAAAACACATATAAAGCAATCATGCTGTAGGCAATAATAAACCACTTTAATTAACTAATGGAAAGAAACATCCTGCCAAGGACAGTTTTGATGATTTTCATATTACATCCCATAAGCACCGGGCAATATTTTAGACCAGGGTCAAAGACCTTTTGTCCGAGCATAAGGAGAAAAGGCAGCTCAGAAAACATCTATGTGCTATGCATATTGACCTAGATGTACCCATAAAAACCTGAAATGTTTAGTAGTGGCTACCTGTCAGTACAAACAAACACAATTGCATTCACAGGGAAAATACACCCATTTTACACAACAAGAAAGCCTGTTGGTACATACACTTCACAGTTCGTTACAGACTTTCCTAATTAAATGAATATAACAAGTTGATTAGACTTTAGAAGCTCCGAGAAAAGTCAGATCCACTTATACTGAAAAGTAGGACTCAGAAATAAATTATTCACAGTTGATTAGACTAAGACAAGCATTTCTCAAACATTTCTCAATACTTCAGAAAAAGCGACATATTGAACTCTATTTTACTGTGAGGCTCAAAATGGCAATTAACAGTCCTAAGCTGCATATAAAACCCACTATGAACCACATTTACAAGAACATTGTGCGTGAATCAAATTACGTTATCTTTGGTTTGAAGAACTTAGAAATAATTGCCAATAAGTATTCATGTATAGGACCAATTTTTTGAAACAAGTTATTTTAATTACTACTAGTGTCAGGAGTACATGTAGGCGATTTTATTAGATTTAATGTGTTTAGTGAAGCTCCCTGAACTGTAGCTGGTTTATTTCTCGAGAAGATCATATATTTAATATATCTTTATTATTCTTACTTTCTAATATTGTATTTATTTGTAAATGAAATCTCAGTATCTTATGCTTACAATAATTTCATAGAAAATACCAGTGTGAAGCACGGTAATGTATCATCACCAAAGAAATCAGAACACCATGTAGATCTGGGTTTCTATACACCACACTGATAATATAAATATCCTTCAAACTGCATGTATTTACAGCCATCTGCAATTGTGCCCACACTTGGATTCAGTGATGTACAGGAGCCTTTCCATGAAAGATATAACTGGAAAAAAGGGAGAGAAAGAAGGAGAAGGTCCATAAGAGGGGAATGTCTTGGTCTTGAAAAGCAACTGAAATCATTGCTGATTTTAGACCATCCAGATAGCAGCTTTATCACTTCTATTGTCCTCGCTCTCAAAAATGGAATTCCTTGAACCCACCACTTTCACTTTATTTAAAAAAATATCAAATGATATCGGTACTGACTTTGTCAATAAACGATCCGAAAAGGAATGCCATTGCCAGATATTCATGCACACAAAAAGAGCAGTCTTAACAAATACCACGCAACCCTTCAAGTCATACTACTCATGGATATGATTTCCTTTTCTTGTCTTTCCTAATTGCTGAGAGCATACATCCAAACAATTTCAAAGTGCAGTGACAGTCAAAAGGCATAGAGCAAATCGCACAGACCAATCCATGCAAAAATGTTGTGCTGTGCACCTGTAAGCTGGGCTAGGACACATCCTGCCTAGCATGCCAGTATGCAGCACATGACCACAGGCACAGTACTGCTACCTCCTTCCCCAGAGGGAGCAGACATTGCTGGCCCTAACAGAGAACAGCTCAAGGAACAGGGCAATAAAGATAAAGCAATGAAGCTCTTTGTGATAATCAATATTTTACATTCATTCAATTTCAAAGCTATGCCTATTTCTTAATATGCAATATCTTGAACACGTCAATCCCATGCGAAGGTTCTACAGACATCTGCACATATTCATACTTCAAGGACACAACACTTAAGCACTTTCCTGAAGTGGTATAAATAAATACAGACAGAAAGAATTGCTGGTATATACAACATCGAAGAGCCCGAAATAGACGTAGTGAACTGTGGTTATAAAAATAAATTTCTAAAAAGAAGAGAGAAGAGAAAAGGAGACGAATGTTCTAATCTTACCTTCATCATAATCTTATTAGCATTTCTCAGTGAGTAGTTCAAGTATCAGTCTATACTCTTATGAATCTGTATCATAAATATGTCAAGTGCAAAGTATAGTTATTTTAATAGTCTGTGTTGGTGGGCCATCATGGATTTAATTAAGAGACAACTAGTGTATGAAATATGACACAAAAGCACCAGACTAAATGGAGAAATGTTTTACTGCAGACTTAAATCAGGTCCACAGAAGTAATGATGATCTGGCCTTAGAAATCCTACTTAAATTTAATTAATGCAGACCAGTACAGACCTGTTCATATAGGAACAAAAAACAGCAGCATTAAAAATAATGATTTAAGCTATACTGTGTTATTTATAAAGACATTTGCATTATCCCCAACTGCATTATGTTATTTATAAATGTGTGTTGGTCTGTGGCTCTTCAATTAATTTTAAGAGGCTGAAAAGGCAAGTCCAGAAAAAACTATTAAAATACTGTCAGCTGCTTTTTGTATTCTCTCCAAAATAAAACCTTCATTAAGGTCTTAAGTCTTATTTTGGAGGTTCTCTGGACACTCAAATCATGATGCTACAAAATTGTAGATACCCTTCTAAGTCTGCAATGAAAACTGTATTATTTTCCATCCAAATCTTCTCATCTCCTCTTTCTCCATCTTTCTTCTCCTGTCTTCTCAAAAAGCAGAAGCACAGTCAGCACTATAAGCAGGCAGGATGAGATCTTCCAGCACTGCACAATCCTTCCTGCTACCATTTTGGTGCAGTGTTTTGACTTCCTAGGAAATCTGGCAAGATACAATGGTTTTCAGAACTAATGCAAGTGCAAATTCCCTACTACTTCTTTGAGTTTAATATGATTTTAGAAAGAATCCCCTAATTTCATTAAACTATTCCATTAGCTCAATCCTAGCTTGCAAAATCATTGACAGACAACAACTTCGGTTGCACTAAAGTTGAAAGGAAGGCTTATTATTGATTTACATAGGCACAGAAGTAGATTCTAAACAGATGCAGTTAAGCATATACCTGTCTGGCAGTAAGAATTGATACCTTGGTCAACTATCAGGATTATGTTATGTACAGTTTCATATCTAAGAATTCTCATTTTCTTAATCTGATCCAGAAGGTACCAGTCATTGCATGTTAATTTTTTTGAGTGGCTACCAGTCATTTAGATCTAAATAACCTTTAATTGGTTGGTTGCTTGAGCAGGCCATTAAAGTATTCATAGATTTTATTAACCTTTTATTACTATAGGAGGAGAAAAAAGGCAGTGCCAGAAAGCATCATTAAGTGAACCTCATCCCTATTTTCAGAAAACTCTGAGCTGGGGACTCTAGCTGCTCTCCAAACACCATAATTTGGACTGCCAGGAATGTAATAAAAACTGTAAATTGACACAAAAATGAAAGTGCTTGGGAGAAATAAATTCATAACTACTTTTATTTTTTGGTGAAGAAAACATCAAAGGTTTGCAACTCAGCCTGGAAGGCAAAAATGGATAAAAGGAGAGTGCCTATAGTTTCAAAATATTTTTCTCTTTAATGAACAGTTGAAAATATCCATAAATCTCTTGCAGTATCACTGTATTTAAAAAGCAGTCAAGTCTTTTGTGCCTGACATGTTTATAGTAAATCTATTCTCATCTGTCGTGTTTGCATAAATTGTCCAAAAGTTCATCCTGTCTTGGCTGTCTTTCTGTATTCATTAGTCATTTTTTGAGTAAATGAAGGGAAAAAATGCCCAGAAACTCAGGTAATGCATAAGAAGGAACCAGACTTCTGATGACTAACAAGGCAAATACAACTTTATTCAGTTAAATTTACAGAAATTTGTTTCTTATTGCCAGGGATGAACTAAACAGTATGAATTATGTGTACAAGTGTGTAGTAAATAAATATAGGCAATCAGAAAGAAATTCTGAATAATATATGATAAGGTAATAATGTAGTCCCAAACAAGCACTTACAGTGAACACCCACCTAATCAGAGAGCTCCTGACAGAGGTCTGGTGTGAGCCATCAGACGGATTTAGGATACCTTTGCACCTTACTCTAATAGTAAAATTTACAGTGCAGCAACACAATGTCAAAGCCAATCTTCATCTTCTTTCTCAGTAAGTGAGACATACATTACAAAAACAAAGAAGTACTGCCATCCGGTACAGCCTGAAACACAGGGCTGGTTGATGCCCCTGGGAAAAGACGAAGGAAGGGTGACTTGTTTTTTCCATGGGATGGAAGATTGAGGTGCCAAGGGTGTAAGGGCCGGCCCCCCACCTCTTGCCACCTCTCTGCCAGCCATCCTTCCACCTGGCAGTTTGCCCAGCTCCCATGGCCTGGCTTTTGCTGCCCAGCGGCAGTGGCTGGGGGTGACCCCATGGCCTAGAAGCAGCACAAAATATTCACTTGATGAGAAGAGATGAAGTTCAAGGACATAATGTGGTTAGCTGCTCAAGTAATCAGGTATACAGCTAAGAAACAACCACACAACTGCACCACAGCCAAAGAAACAAGGCAAAAGAAACTTTCCAGTCTAGACTACCATGGAATCAAACCTGAAGATGTGCAGACAGAAATTTGCTGTGGCCTACTCGGCACACAACACGCTCATTAGATTTACGAGTAGTAGGGCACTGTATCTCTTTGCCCCAGGGAACGTTTTCTGTGATTGCCATTAAAAGTCTTGTTGACGGTGGATTTTTTTGCTGAAGTGCAAATATACAATGGTTTTGTAAGGAGTTTTATATAGAAGGTTACATTCACAGAAAGCTACCCACACCTCTGTATCAGAAACAATTTGCAGAATTAAATATTTAACAAACGAGTTTGAGATCTGCAGTGATTAAATTATTGAGGTAATTAGCACAATATTTAAGGTTAATGTTCACAGGTAGGTTAATTATATCCTTTCCCAAATTTCTGTTTTCATTTCACTTGATACACGTTTCAATAACAGTGAAAGTGAGACCACACTTACAGAGATGGTAGATGAAGCAGCACGTATCACCAAAGGTATCAAAAAATAAACGCACACTTCTGAGAGAAGTTTCCTTCAGCACCAGGTCTTAGAGCTTTATATAAATCATGTACCAACAGTTCTCTTGTCTTCTGGAGTGAACTTGAATAATACTTCAGATCTGCATAAAAAAAACAACAAACATTTTCTACAGGACTTGCGGGATTTCTTAGCTTGCAGACTTCATACAGCTCTTGCATTAATTACAAAAGAGATAGTGTTTAATGCTTTATATTGAATTCAGTCCACATGCACAACTCCTATTTGCAATATTGCAGACCATAAACAACGTACAGCGCTGAAATTCTCTCTGATTGGACTTCAGTGAGGTTACGCCACATCTACTCTAATGAAATTACAGTAAAAATTTGCTTCGATTATCAGCAGAATGCCTGTAAAGAATAAAGAAGGGATTCAAGTACTACAATGAAGTTTTAGGAAACTGCTCAATGCTTACTCATGCTGAGACAATAGGACTCTGCACCCGCATTTACTTACATAAAGCAAATATCTTCTGCTTTTCCTCAGATTGACTCCCAGACCAGCATCTCTTCACACAGGCTCCTCAGAAGAGTGATCGCTGCACAGCCAGGCCCGGTCTGTTCATCTTCTTGTTTCCCTTTAACATGCTGTAATAAAGCTGTTATTGAAAAAGGGAAACAGACTCATTGCTCTCCGGGGGAAGAAGGAAGCCATGACTGTAAGAGACAGAAGAATAAAATGTTTTGTGTAGAATTTACCATTTTGCTGAGCAGAAGGATGAATCCGGAAGTCTACAAAGGATGTGCTTTTTTCCACTGTTATGACTATAAAAATCAATCTTCTGTATAGAGGAGCAAATCTTTTAACTGTAGCTAGGAAGAACATCTCATTTTCACATTTCATGATGTAAGAAATTCATAGCAGCCTAAATTGCAAATTTGATTTTTTTTAATGCAAAATTGTATTCATCGCTTATTTTATTATTTAATTCATATCTTATTTTTTATTTTATTGCAGTATGGTGCTGTTATTTTCTAAATAATTTGATTATTTTGCCACAGCATTGCAAAATGTGAACATGTTGATGCCTGCTGGACCCTGCTGATAAGCAGGCTTGCAAGAAAGGAGCCGGTGAAAATCAGTCTCTGTCCTTTTGAAAAATTAGTTGTAGTAGTTTCACACTTTTACTTTCCCAAATAGACACTGCAACAATTTTTCTTCCTTTCTTATTTATTGTTCACACCACTGCAACAAAAACATATGCTTCTCTATCCCACATACACACAGCAACAGATAGAGCCCTCTTCTGTATCACGTCAGTGGCAAGCACAAAGGTAGGGATGCTCTGGGCTGCACTGTATTTGCACAAGTGGCTGCAGTGAGTATACATGCAAGCAGAGAAACTGATTTATGAAAAGCAGTTTTAGATACCCAACCAGCAACTGTGTGCACAATTACTGTGATTACACATGTAATCATGGTCACTGTGCTTCCAAATGATGCATATGTTATTCTAAACATTCGCTCCTGTGTTACTAAAATTAATGGGAGCTTTTCTGTCAGTTTGTATTGATGGAGGATCAAGCACTGCATATTGTTAACAGTAGCCTTGATATATCCAAAACCACTTGCAATTTTTGCATCCAAAATGCTCACTTTTCATTGCTTCTCCAATTAATAAAAGAGAGAAGGACAAAGTTTTTTAGAATGTGTAAGTATATATTTATTACGCATTCACAAACAAATTATCATTTTTGAATAGGGTTCTGGGTTTGACTCAAACTCCATTGATATTAAAAGGAGTCTGTATCAAGTTCCTCCTTTAATGTTTCTGCTTAGGTCACAGAGCTGTGTGTACATCTGTTGATGGCAAAATCTTTCACTTTTGACTGTCTTGGCTTTCAAGAGTTAACTGGCATTTTGTAGAGAAGATGCTGTGAGATACAGTAGGCATGGTGATAGGTAGTATTTCACATCTAGTCTTTGTCCATGTTCTAACAATGTGCATCAAATGTCTTACTATTGTCTCTTTTTCAGATTAGTTTACAGCCCTGTAGTTCCAGCTGTTTTATTCTGAAACTCTAAAACCCTATCACTAGGGAGTTCTGTGTAATTGACCATAATATGCACCACATTATCCATTTCAGGAACTGTGCTGAAAGACAGCAGCAATAAGGGGTTTTCTAAAGGCAGTCTGGTTTACACTAATGGATCTAACAGGAAGGAAATGCAATTTGAAAGAAGCTGATGCATATGTTCTATTGTTGAATATAATGTTTGATTTAATTATTAACTGTCTGTGATGGAAAGTCAGATCCTGCTCAGTTCTGCTTACAGTTTGGTACTCTGCTACCGGTGAAAACAGACAATATTCAGTCTGAGGATTTAAGAGTCCTTTGTAAAATGTTGGTGTTTGATTGTGCTTTTCTAAAATGTCAGCTGAGGAACCTCATTCACATGCTTCTTCCATAAAGGCTCGCTTACTTTTATCAATCCAAAGATACAATATGGAACCTGACTCTTCCTTTTTTCACTTGCGTAAATCAGGAGATTATCCAAGTTAACGAACTGCTGTAATTATTTAAATAAATACCATCTGAATTGAGTTTATATTCACTGCTGTTCCTGAAACTTTTTTTTTTTTTTTTAAATGCATTTTGTGTTGCATACATAGCACTGCAATCAATCTCCTCCTTTCTCATTTAGAAAATGCACAGTGGACCCACAGCAAGTTATAGGAAGGAGTTAAAAAGTGCTGGCATAACTTTACCTATCCTTCTTTTATCAGAGACAGAGGATTTGGCAGCCAATTTCAATCCAATTCTATTATTGGTGTTTTGTGATTTCTAGTAAATTGTTGCATTGTGTTACAGAGGTCCTTAATTCCATGTGTGGGCGTTAACATGGTGTAAGGAGTGAATTCATTATGAAGATGTCTTACCTGAAAATCCATTATTCCTTTCCTCACCATGGTGACTCCTATCAAACTCACACATAACGTAGTCTGGAAAGAAATAGGCATTCATGCTAAACTGCTGCATTTTCAGAGGAGTTTAAAGGTAAAAATCACAGCTCTCTTGCATGATTCAGACAAAAACAGTCATTTAACACCACCAGAAAAAACAAAGTAATTGGGCAAGGTAATTTCAGTTTTGCAGTTTATATCGGTCTGGTGAGATTATTATCTCTGACACTATCTTATGCAGATGCAGGACTGGAGCTAATATTAAACAATAGTAATGATATTTGGAGTTCATCCAGTATGATCTTCATTGTTTGTGAGAGTGGCTTCCACATAGTTATTTGATCCATAATTTCTCATTTTTCATTAAACATATATTTCTACATACACTGCACGCAGCTCTGTGGGATGCATTTTCCTTTGCAAAGTCAAAAGGGATTGGTTACATTTCTCATCAGGATGAGAAATTAAGTTCCCAGAAAATACACTACCACATCTCAAACGCTTAATTGATTTAGACAGATTAAGAGAAAATAGAGACCCCCCTTCACAGTGTATTCCCATTCTTGGTGTCAATCAGCAGGCTTCAGTCGAAGAGCTGCCACTGCAGCAAAATCCATCTCAGATTAATCCGGAGAATTCTGCTTGTAATCTGTTCTCAGCTGTACGGATCTGAGAAGATTTCAGAGCTTTTTAAAAACCTCACATATTTTGAATATTTTGATTTAAAGAAGTATTTGACATCTGAGATCAAAACACACCCAAGCTGCTTTATTTCCTGACTCTCACCAACGAGGATTTCTGCTGGGTCTTTCCTGAGTCAAAAATACCACAAAACCAACATTTCTTGCCCTTCTTCAGGACACCTGCTTGCCACAAACCAACAAATGCCAAGATACGCGATTTCTTTTCAAAAGTGAATCAAGCTCAACACAGGTGTGAGCCAAGGTCAGCTCTAGCTTTGGCTAAAGCTTTCTCTTAGTTTCACCGTTACTCCCATTCCTAATTAAAAGTTTATTGAAGCACTTTGCATACTTTACTGTATTAAAGAAGCAATTATCAGAGTGAAAAGAAAAACTGTCAATTCTGAAAATAGCTTGGACTGTTCATGTGTCATTCTCAGTATATGCTGAAATAGCCAGAAAAACGTGGCTCACACTGTGGATTGCACCAGATACCCACACACATTCAAGTAACCCTCCCTCCGCCTTCTCCACCCGAGGCTCATTTTTTGCAAAACACACACATAGAATTGAGCTGTGCTTTCTGCCAGTGGAGTGAACTATGATGGAGCAGAGCACAAAGGAGTCTATTTTTTCTGTGGCATACATAGGATTTTCCCGCAGAGCACAGTGTGAGAATTAGGATCAGATGCTCCTTGTCACCCGCACATTGCAGGCTCAGGGGGAAGCAGGCTGGTTCTTGTTCATGGATCTCATGACCACACCTCAGGTAAGGCCCCATGTAAATTTAACATTTGCAAATCAGGAGTACCAAATTTTTACCCAGCTCCTGCCAGCTCATCCTCCTGTCTCAGCTGTGCCAGAACTCGTCCTGCCTGAGCCGCCAGTGCTCCTATGCCATTAGAGTTGGTGCTACCAGTTCACATTCCCTTCTCCTTCTCAATGTGCAGCTCCTCACACTGTCTGTGCTTTGTTTCCATCTTGAAGTACTACCCTGTACAGCTCACACATATCCAAGAGGGAGACTGAAAAGGATGTTAGTGGCTACACACAAGGGCAATTGAAAAAGCATGCTATGGAAATCATATTCATAGGGAAAAAAAAAAGAACTCACACAGGTGTTTTGCTACTTCTGCTGTGACTCCTCTAGGCATCAAAACAGGTGAGTTTGCTGCATGCTAATCAGGAAAAAAGAACATCTGAAATATGCATCTGCACATGAGCATCTGTGCAGAGTTTCTCCAAAGCAGTTCTCTAGTGCATTTCTTTTCCTATGTGGGCCTCTTTTGTACTTTTTTGTGCCAAGAGGCTTATTTTGTATAGGTGAAGAGACCCACATCCACCAGCCATCAAGGAGTGCTATTAATATGCAACATCTTGAATGCACGAGCTGAATGACAAGCTGGCAGAGTTTGAGACTGTGTGGTCCAAGTTTATGTCTCTCCCTGAAGAGGTGAAAAGCCCCTTCCCCATATCTCTGCCAAATTGTGCCAGAGCTAAAAGAGAGAAGAATAGGCAGCCTATTATTTATTTATTTATTTATTGCTTCTCTCTTCCTAACACCTTAGTTTTCCTAGTCAATGTGAATTGGCCTGTATCACACAGGTTGCTACTGTTTAATTTCAAAACAGATCACAATAGCAGAGCTTGTGGTTTTGCAAACTGTGGAACAAATCAGAAATATCTGTTAAGACCTCTCATGCATGTGCTATTTTTTTGGATGTGTGAACACCCTCCATGTTGTGTCCCTAAAATACTGAGTTAAATTATGGTCTTAACTACGTAAATAGGCATGTTTACAGGTTTCTTTTAGTTGCCCAGTGTCACCATGCAAGGCTTAACTTGCCTACATTTTCAGCCTATATTATTACATGCCTGCATAGGTAAAAATGGCAATCATGGTATTCTGAGTAACTTTGTCCTATCACCAACTGCTCAACTTTGAGGCATTAAGAAAGAATTAGAGAAACAAATAGACATAAATTAAAACAATTGCTTCAGAATTCTGTGATAGAAGAGAGAGAACTCAAATGGGCTGGCATATGTCTACCTAGTCTAATGGCAACATCTAATATGTGAGTAGGACTGAAACAAGGCCATCCTGGACAGCTTCCCTTGGTGGGGTATTCCCACTGAGTCCAAGCGGAATGGCTTTCCACCTGCGAATGGCAGTGTGGAAGCACACTCCAGCTTTGCTTTGGGATCTCACAAGCCAGGAATTCCAGACCAGCAACCTGTCAGAAACATCCTTCTTGCTGGAACATGGCCTGATCAGCACAGTCTACCCCAGCCTCCATGCAGAGGTACCAACAGAAACAGCAAACTGGCCTTTTTCAGATACCAGCTGTTAACCTGGCATCCCTGCTTCCCTCTGTGCACTCCTTTGTCATTCACTGAATCTCCGCCTGCTGAACAGCTCTTGGAATGAGTTAAAATGACTTTTGGGATGTTTTCTCTTGCCTTAAAGGACTCATCTGCTTGGTTTTTTTTCCCCCAGTCACAGCAGAACATAGAAAATGATCTACCCAGAAAATACGAAAAATGGTTTCTATGTAAATTGAAGGCAATGTCAGCCAAATTAATTTGTTAACTTGATGTCTAAAAAATCATTTCATATTCCACACTTACAACTCACACTCTTTCTTATTTTCTACATAGTTGATCCTCTTTTTAACTGCTGCAACCATTTTTCACCATTCCACAAAGCAGGCTCAACTTTAAAATGATGTTTATCAATCACAAGGGAAATATCATCCTTTATTCCTTTGTATGAGACTTAAGTACTATCCCTTTCCTGAGAAAATTTCCTAGTATCTTACACAAGCAAAATTCCTTTTGATTCAGCAGTGAGGGGTCATTGGGAAGGTCAGTGCTAATAGAGAAACAAAATTACTAGTCAAAGAAACCATTTTGTGGAACAATGTGAGAAAAACAGAAACTTAGATTTGAGTTTGGTAATGTTAAAACATATTTATGAATACGTATTTTTATAATGTTATTGAAAATATGTCTTTTTTCAAAAATCACTCATACAAATGTATTAAAATTTAAATAAGATCAAGAACCTCATAAAATAGACAATCTATTGATAGGCTTCAGCATGGGCATACAGGAGAGGCCAGCAAAAAGCCCTCACTTGCACTTGAAATTTAGGACGTATTGATTTTGAGCAGCTTGCCCACACAAATAGTGAAGATATTTTCCAGCAGAAGAGTCACCGGGGTAATTTAAACTTGGGCTGATACATCTTTGTTGTTGTGTGCATGTAACCTCCTGTGAGATCACAGACTGATGCTAGGCGCAGGCCTTCCAAAGAAGCAAAAATCAAAGCTTTGAATCATGCATTCATGGGCTTCTTGCTGAGAGAGAACTGAAATAATTTTAAATAAAATTCCTAGGTATTGAATAAACACTGTGGCAGCATGGTTAGCAGCAGCAGAAGCCAGCGGTCCCAGACTGCTGCCCTGCATCATGCGAGCCCAGGGCAAGCAGCCTCTGCAGCAGCAGCACCTGCAAGGCTTGTGACTACCAGAGGGACCTGCTCTGCATGAACCCACATACCCTGCTTAGGCTGTCCTCTCGTGCCATTGCAGCAGGGAACACCTCTCCTCTGCACTTGCTGTTGGCAAGACAGCTGTGGATTTCCTTAAAATAAGAGGCCTGGAAATAGAAGGATATTGATTTAGGTCATCTTGTCAATCACAAGAAAGAACATCCCAGTAGGTATTACTTAAAGAGTATGTGTAACAGGATGCCTTTGTTTCTAGAGACCAGTGGATATAGCTATTTTTAATGCCGGTCAGATGAGCTACAATCTTCCAAAAATCTCATCTGAGACAAAATATTTTGCAGGATTTAAGCAAGACCAAGCAAAATAAGTTTTTGGCTGGGCCAAAATAAATTGGTTTCACCAACAGCTTCACTGGCACCTTGCGTGGCAGCAGAAGCTGGAGGGAATGCTGAGCAAGGCACTGCCCAGCTGGGCTGAGCTCGCAGAGCACCTGGGCTCACAGCCCTCCCACACTGCTGTTGGCAGCTGTATTGCCCAGGTTCCCGACTACGATAACATGGCAAGATAGCTGCTTTTTCTGAAATGCTACTCAAAGAATCACAGAATCATTAAAGTTGGAGAGACACTAAGATCACCTAGTCCAGCCATCAGCTCATCACCACTTCACCGCTAACCATGGCTCTCTGTGCCTCATCTTTGCTTTAAAAACCTCCAGGGAAGGTGATTCTGCCACCTCCCTGGGCAGCCTGTTCCCACAGTCCACCACTATTTCTGAGAAGAAATTTTTCCTACCATCCAATGTGAACCTCCCCTGGTGCAACTTAAAGCCATTACCTCTTGTTACTGACACGGGTCAGCAGCCTACCACCATGTGGATCATGCTACATTATTCCCTATGCATAGCAGAAAGGACGCTGCCCACCCAAGGCCTTCAGCACCACAGTCCCTAGTATGTATGGCCAACACTGGCACTTGCTGCCAGCACAGACTGGGCAGCACAGAGACACATAGCACAGGGCTGCACAACCAGGGCCACCAGACCCATGGCACAAAGGGCTGCCAAGCAGCTATACTGAATATAGCTTCAAAGCAGAAAAACTACCAAGGACCTCCAAAAAACAGAAACAAAAAGGTCCTTTTAATAGTCCTACACAGCTCTTACCATGAGCTCTAAATGCTTAGTGAAGAAGTGACCTTTACAAAATTATTGTTTATGATACCTAGATGTGTGCCAGCATAGGCACAGAGAGTATTCCAATTTATTTAAAAGGTTACATATCAAAACTGAATATGCAGTACAACCATGTTATCACATTGTATAGCTTTTACACAAGAAATCCTATCCTTTGCATGCATGCCTTCTAGGCACTTGGGCTAAATTCCTTCAGTATCAAAACTAGAGATGAAGTAAAATGTAACAAAATAATTTATTCATTCTTATTTTCTTGTTTATGAATTGTCTACAAACCTCTTAGAAACCTCCCCAGATAATTCCTGATTTCAAAGTACTCACAAATTTCTTGCAATAAATAATTTTCTAGCTTGCAGACTATTCAAACATGGGATTCAAGGTGCTCAGCACCTTTGCAAGCGAAGCATGCTGAATAATTCAGTTGTCTGAGTTTCAGAAACCTGATCTGATTTCTTTCAAGCTGCATGACCCTCTTAGGGTACCTTATGCATCATAAACAACCTTCCCCCACCGGCTGTGCATTGGAGGCTCTGGCTTTGCCGGCTGAGGGGATGACCCAGCCCACCCAACACCTGCCCTCAAGCTGGCTCCAAAACTGAGTGGGAGCAGTGCTTTCCCTACACAGTACTTCAGTTCTTCAATCCCCAAGTAAGAAAGTACCCAAACCAGCCACAGAGAATGTGCTTTTCATTTGACAGGATAAAAGATGAAATCAGGACATGTTCCAGCAAAATAAATGGCTAGGCTCTTAGAATCTCATAATCATTAAGCAAATTTGGAAAACACCACTCGACCATCTAGCCCAACCATCATCCCATCCCACCATCCCTGCTAAACCATGTCTCTCAGTGCCACATTTTCACATTTCTTGGAAATCACCAGTGACGGTGACTCCACCATCCTGGGCAGCCTGTTCCTTAATACTCCGAGAAATTTTTTTTCATAATATCAAACTTCTTATGCACTACACTGGTGAAACTCAGAAAAATAAAAACTAAACAAAAATTTAAAAAGCAAACAAACAAAACCAAACCAAAAACAAAATTATAGATTGCAGTTATTAACAAACACCCTTCCTTGCCCTGGCAAGATCAGCAGCACAGTGGGCTGCTGCAAATTTTGCCCAGGCTATTCACCCCGTGCAGTGCTCCTTCCTTCCTTGGGGTGTTTCAGCTCACCTCCTCTGAGCCAGCTCAGGGTCCTACAGCAACTCCGCAGGCTCCTGGAATCTTTACATGTCACAGTTCAGGTCTTAACCTGTTCTACCCAGCCCACACTGGGGTCAGGTATACTCTCTTAGTGTCTGGGATACAAACATCAATGTGCCACACAGGACACGTCCTGTCGTACTCACACACTGACAGGTTTCTCCCCCTTGTCACAGAAGAATTCCTCAACTGTCCCTTCTATTGTACTCCTTAATATGAATATTTTTTGCAGGTCATCCTGCAAGCCACAACACACTCAAGATCACGAGATCACGCTTAAACTTGATATACCACAAGAACTATTCTATATAAACATCTTATTGGATTTAGAGCTTCTTACAAGTTAAAAGAAACTTATAGAAACCACAGATCTCATTTTGGAGTCAAATGACAGTAATCGATCACATGCACAGTGCTTTTTCTAAGCTACTTCAAATTATCAGCCTCTCCACTCTATCATGACTCCTGTGTCTTAAGCAGTTAAAACACCCAACTACTTTCTTAAAATGATTTTGACTGGACGTAGTCATGGAAAATACTGGTGACAATTTCCTGACTGCACAAATGAGGAGAAGCCAGATTCTAAGATTCACTTCATGCTCAACTACAGTGTTCAATACATTAAAAAAAGAAAACCCCGAAATAGAAATCCACACTGTTTCTTATCTTCTTACATTTGTTCTTCTCATTTGCTTCTTCTCCTTGATGATTCCCACAGTTAACAAAGTAAGGGTTCATCGATGGTCTCCACACAGACAAAACCTTCCTTGTGTCCTTCAGATATGCAACATGGTGTGAAATTCAAATCTCACAATTCTAAGAATTTGTTGCTAAGCATTTATTTTCTGTATCTGAAAAGTCTAATTGAAAATTTGTCTTTGCAAATATTCATGAAAGTTAATTTCAAGTGCTTATATGCTCACAGACAGCAAATTCACCAGAAGTCATAGACATGATCAATTTGGAGTTCATTCCTGAATTGTAATGAATATTCATAGACATTTTCTACTATTCCTTTAACTTCAGTAGAGACTCATCAGCACTCATTTGCACCTCGTTTTTATTAGTGCAAATCGGGACTAGAAACACTGAAATCAATAGTTAAAATTATCTGGAAAATGCTTAAAGAGCAGAATTGAGCCATAATTTCTTATCTTCAAATTGAATAAATCTCGTTTCTTTTTTATTAAAAGCTGAGAATAATCTGTGATCTTCTGAAGTTATTGTTCTGCTGTCAGCTAGAACTATTTATATGCTCTGATACCAAACACTTCTTTACTTCTTCCCAATCCCTAAAAAATTATTCATCTGCAATATTTTTCCCCATTTCCTTGGATTCAGTTTAAATAAAATTTATAAATCTCTAATAAAATGATCTGAGTTGGTTTCAAATACTGCAAAGTTGAATATTAAGAATTCTTTCATCCATGAAAACTTTGACAAAATCAAGAAAATGGTGGAAAGTATTTTAGACAACAAATGTAAAAGGTTGCCAGTCACTTCATTGTTGAAACACTTTCCTAAGGAGCAATAATAGTAATACCTATCAGATTACTTACACGTTTCAAGTTGCTCGTGTGACTTGCTCTATGACAATCGTATGACAAAATTTTAAAATCACATTGTTTTGAAAAGCTTTAGACCTGGAACTTTCCCTTCTTCACATCTTATGATTTATTATTTCTCAGTTTGAATGAACTCGGCCATTCCTCATTTTTCTTGACTTCAAATTTATCTTGAAATTTTGGGATGACTCCTCAAGCTGTTTAGAAAGCTGGGACTGTATTAAAGGTTGCATTTTCAAAGATATTCTAGATGATTTAGAAGTATAAAGGTCTATTGACTTGTAGGCTTCAAAATACCTTAGTCATTTTTTAAAAGGGGACCATATGTCTGGGGTTACTTGGCAATTTCAGCTTTCTTCCCAACATTATTTCATCAAAGTGATGCACAATGACATACATTGAGTTACATCACAAAAGCTAACAAAGGTAATTATGTTAGAGCTAATCAGGCTTGTGCTCTACCACATCAGACAAAACCCCTTCCAAAACGCCAGTGATGAACGTGATGCCAGTCATTCTTGAAGACTAACTATGCCCTTCTTCATCCTTTCTCACAGAAAACAATGTGAAAAAGTGTCTTTTAAGAGTGTATTCTCCAGTATTGCTGTACAGTGTAGAAGTCATAGATGCAATATTCGTAGTTATTGTTTGCATTTATATGGAGCTAGTTCTTTCCCTACAAAAGAGTTCTCTTGAAACTCTGGGCACAAAACCAAAGCTAAGAAATCCAAAATGAAGCAGAGATGGGCTTTTTTCTTTTTTTCTTTCTTCTTTTTTTTTTTTTTTTCTTTTTTTAGGTGGAACCATTTTTGTTAGATTATCCTAACATCTAAAATCAATATTTTTCTCCCTACTTACTCTTTTTCAGTGCCCAGCTTCTGGGCATGTTTTATACAAAGCAAAGTGAAAGGTTTGGCTTTGAAGTCGCAGAAAACTCACTGGCCAAGTGCATCAGCAATTCACAGAAATACACATGAAGGCATAGAGCAGATATTTGGTACAGATCAGAGAAACTACAGAAGCCACTCTTTCAGTTCAGCCTCATTTATTAGAAAGAATTGACATGATACTCTTTGTTGGAGTCCCTGCTATATTACTTACAGAACAACAGGTCAAACTTTATGAGTAATTTCTATTCCTGCCTTTTGCAGATGCAAAGGTCTTTACCACAATTGGATCATTTACCTCCCCAGAGATAAGGCATTGTAATTCCATCCAGCCTGATTGCTCTTCACCTTTATTTCTCAGATCACATTCTCCTGTTTTGCAATAATCACTAATTACCTACAATTCTGAAAATACAATCAAAACATGACATTTATTTCCTTGAATTTCCTTCTGTGTTGGAACACTGTGACATGCATATACTTCTAATGCTGACTGATTAGATAAGATACACCTTAGTTGAGGAACCTGCTTTAAAACAGGCTTTAATTCTGACTGCAAAATTATGCAATATTCTTCAGTACAAATAGCTTCCACCCTTGTCCACTTTCCTTCCTTATTCTCCCCTTAGCCATTTACTCAACCCTGAGGCTCTGAAGATTGTAGTAGCTGTTAGTCTACATGAAGAAACTGTTACATTCACACCAAATATGATATGCAAATACTCCATTGTAATTCATCTGTTTCTTTAGGCTAATTTATATTTTAATGAATTTGGTCATTGGGAATTCAAGTACTTTAGCTTCAAAAATAGAGGTTGTTGAAAACCTTTTGCTGAAAGATAATTTTCAAGCAGGTTTTTAGCCAGCTCAAATCATTGCTGCCTTATTTAGCGAAACAACACTTCAATAAATAAGACAGAAATGTGACTTAATATAATAGCCCTTAATCTTGCATGTGAGATACAGAGATAGCAGAAAAACCATTGCACAAATAGGATAATAGTCAAAACTTCTGAGGTACTGTGTAGTTACAAACCACCTTCTGAAAATTATTCTAAGATGACTTTGTCATTATTTTGTTGCGGGAGTAGCTTTTTTTTCCAGAAAATCATTGAAATTAATTTCAAAAATGCCATCAAGATTTAATAGACAAGCTCTGCTCAAGCAGCCGCAGGAATGGAATGACAGGAACAGCCATAAGGCGAAAGCAGTGGTGCCCTGCCTGGAGTCACCACGGCTGATGGGAACATCACCTGTATCAAACCTCCTACTGACCTGAAGAAACTGTAAAGAGAGCACAGCCCCAGTATGGGCAGTGACACGGCGTTTGGTGGGGATATTCAGAACTGACCTGGTAAAGCAAATTCTGACATTAAAATTTCCTTGGGCAGGGATGTAAGCCTTGCCCGCACTGGGTGTGGCACTGTCTAGCTGATCCTTCTGAGTTCACATAAAAGCTTAAAGGCAATTTTCCTATAGAAAAGCACCAAATTTGCATTTCACCTAGGCTGAATTTAGTCTGATGTCTGTACAAACCAGATTTTCCATGGGCAACACTCATCTAAAGGAAATCTGAGCTTCTAAAGAAACCCCTCACACAACGGACATTTTGGAGCTCATTCATTCGCGGGGATTGCTGACGGCTGCTGCCTGGAAGCCTGTGGCCAGGCTCTAGTCCTGCAGGGTGGCAGTTGTTGGCTCTTTAAATAGATTACTTCAGTCTTGATGGAAAGAACATGCAGATTCAAGATCATACTCGGGAGGAGGGGGAAAGACAGAATGAGATTTAAGAGAGAGATCACTAACAAACCTCACATGCGGAAAACAATGGCAGTAAAATCCCAATGACAGAACAATCATTTATGTCATACCAGTTTGAGAGAGCATCGATTTAAATGGTGCAATCAGATCCATTTATTGCAAGAACTAAAAATACATGGAAACTGTGAAAGTAGATACAAATACATCCTTTGCTGTATTTTAAACCAGTAGCATAGCTTTACTCAATTAGAATGAAATTCATCTTTTAAGAAATATCTAATTGGGTATGGTAAACTTATTTTATTTTAAAAGAAAGACATTGATGACTCCTAATTATACACATACGTGTTCCCTAAGTAAATTAGTTATTGTTAAAGCCATTAATGCTGAGCACGGCGTTATACAACAGTGTCATCTAGTGGTCAGCGGTCAGACTCCCCGCTTCAGCTGGAAGATGGGGACGGTCAATAAATAGGTAACAATGCGGTGCTCGTCTGTTTGTTTAAAAGATTGCATTGTTTCATATAGCTAAGTAAATCACCACTAATTCCATCCAATATGGTGGCAGGTATCTCAGCACGCTGACAGGAGGCACAGAAGGACCAATACTTGGGCACTGGGAAAAGGCAGGGCACGCCTATGCTACCCATCACTGAATGCAAGGGCTGTGCCAGGTGCTTCTGCCATGACAGCAACAAGGCAGGCTTGGTTTGTTCCTCTGCCTCCAGATTTGCTTTCTGAACTCCTTTTGCTCCAGATTCACTGCTCAGGTTGGGGAAGTTTGGGGCCAGCTGGGGGTGTACAGCAGAGAGCGGTCCTGGCATGCCCCAGCTACCCCTCATCACAGGGTTCAGCTCACCTCCTGGCTCAGGTTTGCAGTCCCTCACATTGAGCTCTTCTGCTTGACACCATGTGCCCCTGTTGTATCCAAGAAAGCTTGCTAATACTGTGTTTTTTACCACCCAGCCAGCCTGCACTGGGGGAGGATGCTGTTAGCATGTGCTGCTTCCAATTGCCACATTTGAGACAAAACACACAGCGGAATAAATAATTGTATTTCACAAACCTGCATCCTGGAAGTGTTTTGTAACTGATGGGAAACAGAAAAAAGTAATGTGATAATAACATGCCTGAAAACCTATGCACCACCACGTCCCTGAACAATCTGCCATCAACACAGTTCCATATCTACTGGTAGATCACACTGCATCAAAAAGAAGAAATGTATATTCTAGAACTTGCTAAAATTTCTGGATAATGAAATGACATTGTGAGTGTAGTTTTGAGAGGGACACCTCCTACAGGATTTGGTAAAAGCTGTGTTCTGTTAGTTATAGACCTTTAAAATGCAATACTGATAACATACAGACACATAGAAAAAGTATTTCTCAGCTTATTTCTGTAACAGGTTATTCTTCCTCCCAGAAAAGCCTTGGGGCCTGATACTAGTGATCTTGACAAATCAGGACAATCTGACATCACAAAGTTGTCAGACTGGCAAGCTGTGATCTTTAAGATAACCAAACAAAATTCAGATTTCACCTCAGTTTGCAGTTTGCACTGTTTTTTTTCCAGACGAGTCTACTAACTAACCTAACATTTTCCTGAAAGAATTGAACCCTTATTTCTCGACACAAAAATATTATTGAGATCATAAAAAGTCTGGATTACATTTGGAATGTGTTGTTATGTTCCACAAAAAAAATTCAGAATATATTATACACAGATCTTCAGCATTAATCAATTGCAACCAGTGTTGTATTTAGTACTCCCCCTGATCAATGATATTATGAAAAGAAAGAAAGAAAGAAAGACATGGTAGAAATCAGCTTCTTTGTCAAGGTTTTTTGGAAGTAAGAAATAAATCAACGGCCAGGTTTAATGTATCAAACCTGATCCCTACCCAGTGTGGGCTTTTCCCTCTTCTCCAATGCTGGGTCCACTTACCAGGATTTTTCTCTCAATCCAACACACCAATAAGGGCTTCACTAAGTCAGCATTCTTCGACTGGATTGTTCCAGTGATCAATAGAGAAAGGACAATGATTTATTTATAAAGCAGCAATGCAGCACTGCAAGAATTAATTCTCTTCTGGAAATGTTTCCATTTTATGCATTCCCCACATAAAGGAATGCATAGTAAACTTCAGTGCAGATCTGCAGTGCAAACCAAATCCTATCCGTATCCTTTCATTTGTTTCTCTTTTGAAGCATTCCTGTGCTTTGGGTTTTGTGTGCGTGTGTGTATGGTTGTTTGTTTTTATTTTTTTATTTTTAATGTAAAGCTTGTTTTATATCGATTTAGCAAGGAATAGGTAATAGCCATATCAATTTTCTCATAGTGAGATGTATCGGTAGAAAAACAGTTTTATAACTAGAAACAGAAATGACTAATCTATTGACTGTTACAAGCTATTCTGATTATACTTTATATAGATGATAAATAACATAGGCAAGTTTCGTATTCGTTTCAGCTAATGCAGACAGCATTGTTCAGTAAGAGAAAAGTCCATGTCTGCAGTATAACATAATAGAAATTGATATTTTGCATAGGAAATGACATATATGTCTTGGAGTTTCCTATGTTGTAGATTATTACATTTGGAAGGAATAACATTCTGTTTTATGTTTTATGGCAATTTGTGAAAAACAAAAATGTATCTGAATCTTTAAAAGCAGCTTATAGCAATCTGAGCACATACTTAGAGTTTCACAAAAAGTAAATGGGATAGAAAGTATGTTTTACGTCTTCAAAAGGAGAATTTTCCCCTTTTGAGTTGCGTGTTTCTTCATAATCATCATTTTGCAATATAATGTCAGAATGAAGCACAAAAGGGATTTTTTTTTCCAACAATTGGAATTGCCATGGCAACACCCCAGATCTCAGTTAAAGTTTGGTCCTGTACAGATAGTCACATTAGCATTTGTTTTTGTGCTGAGTGCAATGCTGCATGTGAAAAGCACTTCGGTCTCTTTAGTTAAGTATATAAGGTGTAATTTGATTATTTCTGAAATCTGAACTGTAAGATTTTGACAGCTCAATAAAAGGCTTCATCTTGAAAATCATGTATTTTCAAAAATGACACAAATCATCAAAAGAACATCAGGTACAGCTATCAATACCAAGAGCAGTTGTTTGCATCTCTAATCTCAATTATGCTGAATTTTAGTAACTATCCACTGTCTTTTTTACAGCAGCTCTTAACTTTCCCAAACATGTTAATCCTGCTGTATTCACAAGCACAAATACACAGAGACAGGTGAAATTAAGTGATGCATTTAAGCTACTAAAGAATCAAAGAAACTATTTTTTCCAGACATCTTTATGAGGATCATTTCCTTCTACTATTGCATAGAATCAGTTGAAGGTAAATGCAGACATTTCTTCTCTGACACTTCAAAATCCTATCCAAGCTTTAAAGAAATTTAAATCCTTTAAATTAAAAATATTTAATTCTGGTAACTCTACAAATCTGCAGAGCATGTACATGTAAAGGTATCTGGATGTGTTCATGAGGCTTTAACACCACTCTTCAGTTACGTAGAACAAGCTACCAGAAATAAAATACGGAGGGAGAATAAATGACCACACTAGCTGGAATTTGATTCCTCCCCAAGCAGAAAACAAAACCAGAAAATACTTTCTATCAAAGTAGCACATAGTTCATGTTTCAATTACTGATTTTTCAAATAGTGTGGAGATTGTTGTCTGAAACATGCTAGAAATATATGGGAGATAACTCAAATTGTTCCTAAATAAACTGGCCATTAAATAGGCAAAGTGCCAAAGTACCTAGTACAAATTTTGACAGTTCTGATGATAAAATAAATTATCTAAAATGCAAGATGAGACTGAAATCCTATTACAAAAAAAAAAAAAAAAGAGAGAGAATTCAGAAGATTTAACCATTGGGCAAATGTTACGAACCACACAAACAACACAGTACAAATCTGTGGTCTTGGTATACTTAAGCAGATATTACATACTCTGGGAAACGTACAGTGAAGAGTGAAACAGAAATTACTTTCATGCAGAGAGGAAATAACTTAAAAACAAGACCTGTATCTGCTTTCTCTTTAAGGGACAGCTGGATGAAGAGGACTGGCTGGGAAAGGGTCTCCAAGGTGGACAGTTGGAGTGGATAATCTTAGAGGGCTTTTCCAACCTTGGTGATTCTATGGTTCTAGAACATGGCATTTAATGAGGTGGTCCTGGTTGTCATTGGAAAGAGCCTAAATTCTAACATTTTGTGAATATAGAGTCTGCTTGGAAAATACGCTGGTGTTTGAAGCGTTATATCTTCCTGTTCACATTATAGATACCACTTCCGTTACCTTCATGGACCCAGGATGACAAGCCTAGCTGCTCAGATTAAAAAAAAATAGAAGTGACAAAGTGTGAGATGTATTTAAGGGTAGAATTAGCAAAAGTAAAATAAAAAATGATAAGGAAAAAAGCCCAGGGCCAGACAGTGTTAGCTGCTGTGGGACTGTTTCCAAGCACCCATTAGAACTTTAAGACCTATTTAATTGCCCTAAGAGGCGTGCATTTCTCTCCACTCATAATATTGCTGCCTTAATACACTGGTATCCTACTGGACATACAAAGTGCTCAGAGCCAGGCAATGTGTTCCCAGATGCTTTTAAAATCAACAGCCTCAGCTGCTACAAAGCCCCTGGCAGATGAACCCTGTGTGTCCCAGCCCTGAGAAGCCAACAACCTGCTGCATCAAAAACAACTTCAGTGTGATCCATTTGCAGCTGGATGTTAGGATAGAGAAGGAAACTCTGCTACAGTTCTTCAGTATCATTTCACTTTGTATAGGAAATAACTTGGATCAGCTTGAAGACATTGGTATGTTATGAATTTGCTTTTCCAGACTTCGTACTGCTAGGCACAAATGATTATTCCCCTTAATGAGAGGCAATAGATGAGCTGAGCTGTGAGAACTCCATACTTTGAAGACTGTAAATCAAAACAAAGAAGAGGGAGGGAGCTGGGAAGAAGAGGCAGCCAGCAGTGAGACCACATCACTGCGCATCTGGGCTTTTATGCTTTTCCATGCTGCTGTACAATTTTTCTACTAGCTCCTCTTTGAAGGAAATAATTTGTAGGTAGCTGTGTCACTGGTAGCTCTGTCTGCAACCATGCGATTTTATTATTCAGAGTTGTGTTTTAATAGTCATTTGAAAGCATTATTGAAATATCTCAGTGCACATTATAGTGACTCTTGTACCAGTAACTAAAGATGCAGCCCCCAGGAAGTGCCATTTATTTCAGCAGAGCACAGCTGCACTAGAGGAAAAAGCCTGGGGCACCCGCAGCAGCAATAAGGAAGCAGAGGGAATCAGCAGCTTCTGTCTGTTCTGAAAGAGGAAATATCTCCTTTAAAGTATTTATGTGCAAACACTCTATACAACTACAGACATTTCTAGAGTTGCCCCCCATTTGCTTTATTTCTGAATTTATTTTTCTTCAGGTGTTTTGATGATTTTGCTAATCCTTTCTTCTGCAAAGAAATCTATTCCTTGTAAAAAGTCTAGCAGCTCTTTTTTTGGTATCCAGCATGCCCACACTTGGAGGTTACACGCTCTGAAAAGCATATGCCCCATCTGACTTGTGCTTGTGCTCTAAGGAAGGAAAAGCAGTGCTTGCAGAGATTTTCTTCCTATGCTTCTTTTCTTTTTTTTTTTTTTAACACTTAAAAAAATTACTATGATAATTAAAAAGTATTATTTTTTAAAAAACATTTCAATGAGGTTTACAATAGCTGCTGGAAATGGTTATTTACGCAGAGAAGCAGAAATGAGATAAAAACAAAATTCAAGTCAATTTTAAACCTTCCACCTATTCCTAAAAATGAGGGTTACATTTCTGATGACTCCAAACCTGGTACGTTTGGCTGTGTACCTCCTTCTCATGCTGTCAAAGTTGTGTGTTGTGATCTGCAACAGGTCACCTAATCTATATCAGCTGTTTTTCTTCTTCCTTCCTTGGCTGCCTAATTGATACAGTGAAATAATCAGGATGGACAATAGCAGTCCACTGCCGATACAGCATGGAGAAAAATGAGGCATGATATTCTCAAACACAGTGCTCAATTATAATACTGGCGTTAGAAATTCTTTACCATTTTATGATGCAAATAAAAAATCTGAGTTATGGAGGCTACATTTACACATATCACAGAAGCACAATTAAGAACAAGCAAATACACGACAAAACAGGAATCTGAATAATGATTAAACTTCGTGGGGATGAAAACCTGATCACGAAGGACACTTCCTCCCTAGTTCATAAGGGGGGGGGGGGGGTGTAACATGTATTTATTTACTTAGGTAAATTTTCAGTGTGTACAGTTTCAGTAACTAGAAGTGTGGATGCTACAGTTACCATAAAGAAAAATAAATAACGAAAGTCACCAAGACACATTTTTTCTCTTGTGCATTTTTAAAAATGACTTAGATTTCTTTTCCTATTTCCTTTATATGATGTCAAGAGACTAAAGTCCAAACCACCTAGCTGTATCACTGAGAAAATAAGTCATATGACACACTCAATTTTTAGAGTCATTAGCTATCAGCAGACATCATCTTAAGCAGTGGAGTTAAAAAAACTAAAGAGAAAAAGACAGAATATATTTGAGAGTAAAAAGCCTCTGTGGGTGTTGATGGAAGTATATGGAAGAAACCAGCAAGAACAGTGGATAATGGAAGATTGCTTGTGCAGGTAGTGGGCTTATCTATATGACAAATTGATGAAGAATGAGGAGGAAAACTATGTTGATTTAATGCTGGCAATTTGAAGCATAGGCTGCACAGCAGTTTCAGACAGAAATACCAAGATAAATTCAGAAGCAACCCTTGCTCTGACAGATTAATAAAATACCAGGAATTATTTGAGCTTCTTAGAGGAAGGGATCACTAAAGAGCCCTTCGAATACCCAAGATATTGCACATATGAATAAAGGAACGGCTCATCCAGCCCTTGCCTGCCTGTTATCAAGAACATGCTTTAAAATGATATCCAACCTTTTCTAGAAGGCATGAAAAATACATATTAGAAGTGAATAAGAAAAGAATAAAGTGAACATCTGCTACTGATACAATTTTGTGAAAAAAAAAAAAAAAAAAATTGCAATGGTAGAGCCTTCAAAGAGGAGACCTAAGAATGGCTTACCTGAAATAAGAAAAATATATTATACTGGGTCTTATGTTTCAACTTATGCTTTCTAAGCTTGTTATTTGCAATAGGGATGTTCATCCAGCTGAATGGAAAACCCAGAATTTTTCTAACTTAAAAATAGGACAAAATGACTTACTGTAAATATTTCACTGCTCTTTTAATCACACCCGTGAATGTTGAGTTCATCGGCGTTTGAGCAAATACAAAAGACAACATTTTCCAGAAAAAAGGCATTGGACAATTTCATGTCTGGCAGGTATTAAATATGTGGTCTGTATGCCATGGCTAATAATGTCAGTATAACCCTGTCATTAGAAATTATTCTCTAGCACATTTTATCTAAACAGCTACTTGGCTGGATTTCTGAGAGAAAGACTGACCTTACCAGCATTTTTATTTAATTCCGAACAATCCAACATTCTCAGAAAGCTGGTTGGCTCCAGAAACCCTTGGAAAACAATATGGATTAATTTACATACACTAAAAAATAAAAAAATAAAAAGATAAAATAAAATAAGTGGTCTTAGTACCCCTCTCCTTTCCCCAGAAAGAAAGGATTACTTCTCTGGAATAGTCAGTGTTTTGCCTTACTAATGAATTATTCACGGAAAGGTAGGACTCACTTTCTTTCCCAGGGTTACACAATGTCAAGTTAAAACTTGTCATTCTGCCAAGAAACACCAACGGTGTGGAATGATTCTACTGCAGATGACACAATCACTCCTTCTAATGATAAGCACTTGTGATGAGTGTATCTGAACTCCATATCTGCAAAGGATGCCAAGAGTTACCAGCAATTTGATATTTAATTTTGGGGAAACTGGAAGATTAAAAAGCTTCTATGAACAACTTCTACTCCCAGGTTTTATTTCTAATTTATCAGCATTGCCTAAACTTATTCATTGCACAGTCTTCTGCCAGCTCTATTTTCAACAGTGATAAGCACTGTAAACACTAATTTTAAAAGTAAAACAACTTGTGTTCTAAAAATGCCCCACATTCTTCATCTCAATTCCATGAAGAACTGCTCAGGCCTCAGCCCAGTGGACTATCCCAAAAGGCCGGGAAGAGCACTCATCATGAAATGTAAGAGTCACTTGTGTTCTGGTATCTGGCTGAAGTCTTTAACTGTCCATTTTTTCATGCAGTGCCTGTAGATTTAGTACAGAGAATGAGGTATTTAGGATGCTTCCAGTCAAGCTGTTAGTTCTGATAGTCAGGAAAGAATTTCTTTTATTAGGGAACATTTCTGGAGAAGGTCTGCTGTAGTTTTACACCTCATTTACAATAGCATTGCTAAAATAAAAATATTTTTTTTCCTCTAAACAATTTGCTGTTTACAACTTAACATATGCTTAGTGCCAGCACAAGGCTTAAAGCACTTACTTTCCAGAACAAAAATGTGCCTAGCGAGCTCAACTCTTACAGGAAAATCTTTGTAGATTCAAATGCTTTCTTGGTAATCTCTCAATCACTCTGCAGAAGAAAGTTCAGACCATTTTGTAGAGCTAGCTGTTTCCATATCAGCTGGAAAAGAATCTCACAGAAACTCCATCATCTGTGTTCCATAATTCAGGTCTGGGTACTCAACGAGAAAGTAAAAAATTTAAATCCATGCTTGTACAAATCTTGATCTGCCTGTTCTGTACCAAACTAAGTTATGGGCATGGAGTTAAGGAGTAGTGCTAGATTGATCCACGCACAAACACTTTAAAAAAGATGCCCAGTATTACCTCAAAGTACAATCTTATCAGAAGTGTTTGAGCCCACAGGCGTGGTAAAATAGGAAGAAATTTATCTAAAAAAAAAATGTATGCTTTTGGTGGAATAGGAAGAATTCATTTCAAAATTTGTTTTAAGACCTCAGGATCAGACTAAAGACCTATAACCACCTAGACCACATTTCCTTCTCCTTTAACCACTGTTTATTTGATATACATATCGTATATCAGGTAGGAGAGTTCACAAGCCAGCCCCTTCTTCTTTCTGGCCGGGAAACAGTTGATCACTGCCCTCACTATGCCCAAATTTTCACATTTTGTAGCTCATCTTGCAATGATTTCTTATTTTAAGGTCTGTGGACACATTCCTGTGAGGCAACTTCCATTTTCTACCGAAGTCAATATCATCAGCTCCGGAGGACAGAATAAAGTATTTTCTTACTCTTTGGGTCTCAGCTACTGAACAGTGCTCCTATGCACTTCCTAGTACTTTGTTTCTGTGAGCGCTTACTTAAGGCTGGTAATTTTATCATGCTCAACATCCAGGATAAGGTTTAGTTCTGCTTGGTGCTTGTTGCTTTTTCAATTCACCTTATTCCTATGCTTCTTTACCTATTTCACATAGATCTATTTGCTGTCAGACTTTTTTTGCAATCTTTATTTTATTCAGTTCATTTATTTTTATTATATAGCCATTTGTCCAGTTAAGAATTTTTTTCTACAATGCTTCCTTTTTTTTTTTTTTCTTTTTTGTTTTGGATATTAACTCTATATAGCTTTCAAACTTCTCAGTAAGAAAGTTTCAGATATTTCTAAGCTGTCTAGGTGGATTTAATCTTCCAAATCCATCTGAAATCCACAGCTACAGACCTACTGGTCTTAATCCTATCATTTAACTTTATCTGAATCACAAAAAATATATTCCTAAATCAGTTCATCTACAGTATCTTCATTACTTACGTGAAATATTAAAGTTGGCCTCTAATTAGAAGAGTGCAAAAAAAAACCAAACAACCCACAACACCCAGAATAGCAAAGTCAGTCAGCTATTTCCAGCAGAAATAAATAGTAATATTTATTTCTAGAAATTATGTCTTATTTCTTATTTAGAAATAAACAAACACTAATAGTATTATTAGTGTTTGTTCTCCCAGCTACCCTGAAGAAGTTAAGTACTCCCACGTGTAAGGCTGCCCAACCATTTGGTCACAACTGCTGGTCGCATTTAATGTTTTAACCACACATAAAACATTAAAACATGGAGTGCTTTAAAAAGATCCCTTTTGGTAACTAAATCCAATCCAAGAATATCCTACAGACTCACAAGATTAGTAGAATTTTACTAGCCATCCTTCTCTGATTTTGAAGTGCTTTTCATTCAAACAGAATAGCTACACTGGTTACTCTTTAACCTACTGTAAAATTAACATGCTATCCTTTGATTGCTACGTCCCGTTCATATGGGGATCTGTTTTCCCTCTCTCTTTTTCCAATCCTTCTAACACCCTGCATTTTGCTGCTCCAGCTCATCATATTTGCATAAAAACATTTAAATTACTCTTTCCTGATCATAAACAAATTTTATCCAGATTACTCAAAATCCTTCTGCTGGTTACAGAACCTAACTACAGCCTGAAGCACAGACCTGGCTTGTGCAAGCACTTGTCTCTCCAAACATCCAACACTGCCCTCCCAGACATACAATGGCTCCTTCTGCTCAGCTGCAGAGATGCCACATGCACTGGTGGCACTTATCACTCGTGGGTGCACCCATCAGTGCAGGAATGACAGAACAAGGAATCCATCCATGGAAACCGCAGGAGCTGGATTACACTGGCCTCCCCAACCAGCGCTATCCATGCCATTCTCTTCTCTTCTTGTTCTCCAAGCTTCCATGTGCAGTTAGCTCCTTCAGCACTGGAATACATCTGAACTCATCTTTTTGTTTACTAGAGGTAGGTTTGGCAGTTCAAAAAGCTGTCTTAACTCCCATTTCTCAGTTTCAGGCTCATCTTACCAATTATGTCAATCTCAATCTCCAAAGGCAGTTTACCAATGCTATTTCCTTACTTTCAGCTTCCTTACTATGAAGCAGTATATTTCATTATTTACCTTCTGATCAATCCTGAGATTATTTGTATCCATTCCTCTCAAATGTCAGTTACCTAAAAATTGTCTGATTCATTTTTAAATGGGCATAATTTTGTTTTAAAGCTATTCACATTTCAGGCCATACTTTTACTGGTGACTCATTCCTTCAGTTTCTGTACTGAACTGTATATTACCTGCTTTTCCATACTACAAAAATAATGAGAAGGAATGCTTTATTCAATAGATCATACTTTCTTAATAGGACAAGTACCCAGAGGATTATTCAGACTTTTTCAGCTGGATTTAAATTAATGGCTATCATCCTTGTTTTGGCTATCTCCTTTCTCCTCCTTTCCCCGCATCTATAAGCAGATGTTTGCATTCAGGTGTGCAGGTAAATCCAAGGATAAAGGCAAAAGGCATTCACATATCAGTCGCATGTTCCCAAGGGAACCTCAGGCCAATTTCTTCATTGCTTTATGATTAAATTTGCATTGGCTCTACTATAGCATAGGAATCTT
The DNA here is from genome assembly GCF_019232065.1 of Centrocercus urophasianus. NCBI lineage: Eukaryota > Metazoa > Chordata > Aves > Galliformes > Phasianidae > Centrocercus > Centrocercus urophasianus. Next base: position 11,926,452 of record NW_024884733.1, on the reverse strand, counting down.
GTCAGAGGTTGTTCCTAAACCCTAAGAAGGCATAGAGATGGCTAAAGAGATTTGTTCCAATCTATCTGATAGCTCTTATCAAGCAGAGAAGATAGCTGAATGCCAGGATGGCCTTCTAGTGCTCCAGCATGATACCCAAACCAGCTTGAGTTGCCTTATCCTTATCCTCAGATAGAAACCATGGGGGTTACTAAGAATTACAGGAGATACTTTGGTGGAGCAGGAACCAAATGGAAGTCTTCTATATTTCACATAACTCCTTCTGGCAGCCACAATGGCTTTCTTAAGCACAGAGGTGCAAATTCAGGTGAAGACACTTCTCAGCTATTATAACCCAATAAAAAGTCGAAGCAATTCCCAGCTGATTCACAAACTGACAAGTTGACCTGTGATTGTTTTCCTATGCTTGGCCACTGAGTGCTGCATCAGCAGAGCTTGCTTATCAGTTCGAGAGAAGCCAGAACATATAAAGTGGAGCTCTCCACTAAGCAAACCCAGAAGTCCCCTTAGAAATGTATAAGGAAAATGAACTCTTTCCACCAATTGTTCTCTGCTCATTGCTGTGCTTAATAAATATCTGTTTTCCTCATGTATGTCACACAAGAACAAGAACAGTTACTGGCCTTAAATTCTAGCCTGCTTCATAAACGAAATAGAAATGTGAAATTTGGTAGTACAAATCATTAAGTCAATTTAAATAGGAATTCCTACAGAACATCTAATCAACTCCTGTAGCACATTTGGCCACAGGCTGCAGTCTAGTAGATATTCATGTGCTGTCTTATGTGATAGCACACAGAAAAAAAAACACATATTGTCTGTTTTGGATTTAGAAGTTCAGTGAAGTCAAACAAAAAACATGCAGCTTTAATTTACAGATAAGGAAAGCACAATGATACACCTATGGAAAGAAGAACTGACCTCTCTAGCTCTACCTCTTCCTTCCTCTTCCCACAGCACCCATCCAGCAAATGCTTCTCAGAACGGTGAATGCAGAAGAGACCTTTCATATGTGTACAAGTTCATCCAACATAGCAGAGATTTAACTCATAGGAGCTGAGAGGTACACCCACTCTTCCCTGCAATTTCGTCTTGCTTAAGAGCTTTTACTTTTTCTATCTGTGGAAAATAAGTGGCAATGCTGCAGGACTACAGAGCTGGCTGCAGCCCACCACAACACAGTACTTTGGCACTGCAGTCCATCCACAAATCTCACTGAAAACACAAGTTCTCTTGCAAATCTACTGGGTCAACATCTCAAATGCTCTGCCACCACATCATCCCTAAGTAAAAAATCAGTTGAAGAAAATATGCATCTAATTCCATTATTTCCCCTGTAAGAAACAGGCAAATCTGGCCCTTCACATCTATGGGGCCCAGTCAAAAACTGCTGACATCTAGTAAATCAGAGCAAGCTGCAGAAAGCATATGACTGCTTGCACCACTACCATAAATTGCATCTATTGAAACATTTCCTTTCTGATCTGGTCTACAGCTCTTGGAGCTGCAGTCTGACCATGCTGTCCAAAGTCACATGGAATCCTGGATGATGTCTTGGCATAAAACCTTGACATTTAACTTGTTTCCTCGGCTACTCTTTTCTAGCATTTGGCACCGGTGCCTCTCAGTACTTGACAGAAAGTCTCCCAAATTCTTCACAGTAAAACCACCATGCTGAGAGGAAATAAAATGAAAGAATTTTCTTCATGTGGCTACAAAATTAGTGAAGCCTTCTTTTCTGTTTTCTTGTGTGCTCTGCTACATCTCAATATATGGCATTCCCCCCCAGATACATCACGTGCCTCAGCTAATCCTAAGCAACACACACAGTGGTGACAGACCAGGGAGTAGCTGGTCTTTGTACTTCATTTGTTCTGACGCTTCTCTGTCCACAAGGACCAACTGATATTTTTAAAGCATGAAGCTATTTTGGCAAACTTAAATACAAAATAAGGGAATTACGGTAGAACAGTTGCCTACTATGCTACTGGTTTCATGTTTTCCTGGTGAGGGATTGAGCTGGAACGTAAGAAATATTCTTACATGTACAAATCTGTCTTGGCTCTGTTTTGGAGTTAGGTATATCTTTTAATGGCATTAAAACAACGTTGAGCTATTTAACAACATTACTGTAAACCTTGCAAGGAGAGAAATTATATTCTGGTGGACCAACTGCCAAGTTATCATGCAAGAGCTTTTCCACATCTTAATATTTGGTGAGAAAACTTTTAAAATGTTGCAAACACAACTGTTTCCATTCTAGGGTCTACGCTGGGCAAGGTCAGCATTATAAAGTACTCTAATATTACCCCATTACATGTTTTATTTATTCCCACGCCTGCTTCTCCAACATTCTCTAACTGTATCGACTCAGACATACTTGTTTTGGTCACTTCTGTAACTTTCTGGTAGTCAGATTTTCAAAATAACTTCAACTATTAACTGGCTTGTATCATTTCTTTACAAGGAATAAGTGACAAACTGACACTGCCTTTACCTTGCAGGCTGCAAAAAGATGTAAATAAAAGAAACCTCACTCTTCATAAATGGCAAAAAAGGTAAATAAACTAAATAAACCAGAATTTACACCTGAAGACACTTCAGTTTCCCTGGCAGGCTGTAATTGTTTACTTAATCTAGATATCGATTGTAGTTAGACTGCTGGCTCACTTCTTTCGGCTGCAATTTTCATTTTGGCAGTCTCACATATATGCTTTAAAATTCCTCTCTGTGGCTGCATTGCTTGCATTCTTTCCTCTCGGCCACAATCCACCATCCAGAACTATACTTCCTCCTCTGCATTAATAGTCTTTTACATTTTCCGATCTCCGTAGAACAAAAAGGGACATACTTTACCAAGAATGACCCTGAGACACTGCCCTTTACAATAACACAGCACCCAGGATTTAGCTGCCCAAGCACTAGCAAATTGTGCCCATAGAAGGCTGAGAAGCTTCCCCGGCTGCAGCAGCAGGGTACATTGCCATGGGTGCCTGTGCACCTCGGGGCCCCTGGCAACAGCTGGTGGCTGCACTGCTACCCAGCTCTTGGCTGACTGTGCCAGACGGTGAGGCCAGTACAGGCAGTGAATTCTCCACCTATTTCTAGCCAAAAAGACTTCTGTAGCAGATTGCCAGCATTCCAGTCAGGCTTACTGGCCCCGTGACACAACACCCAGATCAATTTGTTCAGCCCATTTCCACGCCAAGAGATTCTCGCCACAGATCACACAGGCTTGCAGAGCACTTGCAGAGCATGTGGACTGCACTGCAACAGCTCAGATATTTCATTCTTCAACTTCAGTTACAAGCAGACATCTGTAAATGCGTAACATTCCTATCAGTTGCTGTCATTTATTTCCAGTTATTTAGCAGACAGGACCACATCTGGTCATAAACAGGCAATACAGAGGCCCAGTGTTAATCTCCTTCCTTCTACCAAAAGTTCAGAGCTCCCAAACTCGACATCAGGAAAAGTAAGATAAGAACTTCAATACATTTATCAAATTAATCTGATAAACCTTCAGAGGTATGTTAAGTATTAATATATTTCTTGGATACTTTCAGACTCAGAGGCACTCCAATATTTCACGCCATAAAATATAGATTGCTAAACACACTATTCATCAAAAATGAGAAGAACAGCAATTATTTGGAAAAATGAAACTATTCCTTCAACAGAAGAGATAATGCTACATCAGAACAGACTGACTCTGACAGCAGTTCAAAGTATTACCAAAAAAATCAATGCTTTCACATCCAATGAAGCTCAGCAACTGTTTTTAGATGTGGTAAAAAAATTACAAAACCCAATAATGCTTTACCTGGAATATTTTTATGTCTAAAATTTGGCAGAGTCACATAACTTAAAAGTATAGCAAGTCTCTAGGTATCGATCAGGGCTTTGTGCATCTACAATGTCATAAAACTGATCTGCAACTATAAAAAAAGATAACATGATTATGAGAACACTACACTGTAATTTCCTTTGGGTAGTCAGAAAACAAAGACCTTTTGATGGTCTCTGAAATAAACAAGCCTGGCATTCACCCACCAACAGAAGCATTTTACAATACATCGATAAAAGTACCTCCTATTCTTAGCATAGTAGCAACAACAAGAAGGCAATAGAAGAGCAAGAGTTACCTTTCAGCCTCAGCACAGCACCCAGTTGGAAAGCAAAGCCACGCACATCTTACCCAAGAGCTTTAACACTGACTCTGCCACCAGTTCAGGCGTGGCACACAAAGAGTTAACCTGATTTTGAGCCATTATATGGAGCTTACAGTAAAGCCTGCTCTAATAAAGAGTATGATAGGAAGGTCAGCCCTTAATTCACCATCAAACTATCTTCTGGGTGTAAACGTAATGACTTCTGCTTATACATTAGATAACCCTGACAAGAATTCTACTTGACAATGCATTTTAGATCTGGAAAACTGTTCTCATTTGTGCCAAGGTGTTGGATGTCAGCAGATTCACTAATATGCTTATTATTTGCACTTCAGTGGTAGAACAGTGTAAAACACTGTGAGCCCTCCGCACCCCCCACTGCCTGGCTAGGGAGGACAGGAAATCAAACAGGATTTAATCCCATCCATATCACTGTGCATTTGGTGAAACTCGACAAGTCAACATTAAGTATTCAAAGTGGTATTGTGCCCTAAAGGGATCACATGCAGCCTGCACATGAGAGCAAAGGAACAGCTCGGTTCTGCTTCGGTGTTTGTAAATTTAATTTGTTCAGGAAAAAGCAACTCTGGAAGGGATTACTAGCAAGGATCAACACTCTTAGCAAGGAAAAAGGGGAAATGCAAGCAGTGCAACACTGACAATTTTGTAATACAAAACAGCTTTTCAGGCTTAACTGTATAAATAAAAGTTGGAGGCAACTGCAGCACAGCCCCTGCACATGCAAGTGCTGCACCCAGTGTTCCCCAGTAGGAGGGCCTGGAACACTTCACAGAAGTTCACAGCAACTGAACAGTTACTTAGAAAACACCACATTTTACAACGTATAACATTTCCTTTCCAAAATATTTCTAAGTACGGTCTCAGTGCAATAGCTAGTGTGGCAGTAACATTCACGGCATGAAGACTTCTGACGTATTGATCTTTATTACCAAGACCTAACTCAGGGAAGAATATTTGTAGTTACACATGCACATCCCCGGCACACACGTGCACAAAGAAACCCAAGATCTACAGCAATGGACTTTTGAAATAGCGCAAGAGAAACCTGTGAATAGCTTCTGCTAGGTGTAACTCTGTGTTTGTGCTCCCACAGTGTCTCAAATATTCAGCTGTTTACAGTTGTCTCTGCTCCTATGCCAGAAAATCGGTGACGAATTCCTGAGTCTGTAAAGAGCTCTGTTTGCTAAATCCTGCAGGGCAGAGAAATGCTGGTAGCTGGGCCTTGTTGGGGAAGAGAGGATGTCCCAAAGCCACAGCTGGGTTCCCTGTGCCCTCCCATCAGTTAGGCACAGCTGGGGTAGGCATGGGACAGGCAGGTGCCCGTGAGGATAGGAAAGTTTCCTGCTGTGTTCCAGCACAGCTTCTGGTGATGACTGAAATTCCAAGGGACTCTTATATGCCAATTTTTCCCAGAGCAAAGGACAATGAATACCTTTTTTGCACAGACTGGTACCTCAAATATAAAGCACAGAAAGCAAAGTACCACCGCTGAGCAATCTAAAAATTGTTAAGCTTGATTAATGAGATAATAAAAAACTATAAAAAGAAAAAAAAAATCCAATTAAAGTATATTCTCCAACAGAAATAAAGAACCCAAGAGAATGGTAAAATTTTGAAAAATTAGTATGAGAGAGATGACAGCCTTAGTATTCAAGACTGCAGTAGATCAGTTTTATACTTTTTTTGACTGCTGTCCCTTATTTATCATCCCTAACGCGTGCTGTCTGCATTCCTGGTCCTTGCTAAGTTTCCTTTTATTCCATTACTGCCTCACGAGTATAACACCTGAATTTAAATACAAACACATAAAAAACATGGCATTTTACAGGCTGCGGGTGCTTCATTCAGAAACATGGCATGTCTTGGGCACTTAAAAACAGAGGAATAAAAACAAACCCAGAGAGGGCACAATGCTCATCCATCACCTCTGCGGATCAGCAGTCAGAAGACTGCCCCCCTCTTACTGCCGACGTACGAAGAACCGATTAGAAAGGGAAGTAACCTCGCGATACCGGTTTCCAATCAGCAGCTGGTACACGAGGACAGCCGGAGGCCGGGAAGGAGCAGCACGGATTGCAGGAGACAGGCGGGCAGGCGGTGGGAGCGCGGCCGCACGGCGCGGAGCCGGGCGGAGCACAGCTGTAGCTCCCCCTGGTGGCGGCCGCCTGCGAGCGCGCAGCTCTCCGCGGGGCTCTACCGGCAGCACGTAGAGCTCCGGCTGATGTTTGTTCTCTTTTTTTTTTTCCCCTTCAAACATCAAAGTGTCTTGCTATACATTAAATACATATGCATACCCTCTTTCTCCTTAGCACGGTTCAGTGAATATTCAGTGTTCATTTTCCCTCTATTTAAATCTGTAGCTCATCACTCCATTGAGAAGCCCGACATGAATGTTCTCACCAACTGCTCCGGGTGTTACACAAATGAGTGGCTTTGGAAAGACCTTCATTTCATTATGGGTTTTGCCCTTTCTAATTTGACAGATTGAGAACCAAGGGGCAGTACACTGTACAGCCTGCCTGCTGGAGGACCTGCAAAGGAATTCACAGCAGAGTTCCCCCTCGGTTTAGGCTGAGCCCACACTCCTTCTCATGTGACATGGTGCTAACGTGTCTAAGTAAAAGCCAAAGTCACCTCCAATTCTGTCATCAGGTTGAAGACCGGACCCCAGACCGGCCACCAACAGAAAGGCCATCCAGAGCACGTGAGGGTCCAGGAATAAGTTTTGCTTTCCAGCTGGGCTTGCAACAGCGAAACGGGCCCGGAGCAGGGGAATAAAACCCGGGCACACAGTCCGTGCTGAGACACTCCCTAAGACTTCCCAGGAAACAAACCGGTGGCTGCTTCTCCTAAGCTCAACACAGGACTCACCATTTTGCAGAGACCACCGCTTTCACCCAGCACCCCCGGTGAGCAGCTACCAGCGGGTGGCCGAGACCACAGTGATCTCGGAGAGACCCGGTCATACGCAGCCGTCACCCCCACACCTCCACGAAATCACGTACGGGCGTTTTGAGCGGCCCCCACCTTCCAACCACCTCTACAGGGACGCCCCGTCCCCGCCCGCCCGCAGCACGCGCTCCGCCCCGGTCCCGCCGCATCCCGCCCCGTCCCGGCTGTCGGGCCCTCCCGCCACCGCCTCTTCCACTCCTGCGCACTGGGCGCGCCCCGGGGCTGCCCTGGGCCGGGCCGGGGTCGGCGGAGCGGCGGGCGGCCAATTGCGGCGCCCCGGGGAGCGGCTCCAGTGGGGCCGCCGCCCGCACTCGTGGGAAGGATGGAAGCGGAGGGCCGGACGCCGGAGCCGACGCTGCCCCCCGCCGGCGGGGGAGGGCTCGAGCCCCTCGCGGGTGCCCCCGGTGCGGCCCAGACGCCGCTGCTCACCGCCTCCGCCGAGGTGTTGGCGTTCGACGACGATGAGGACGACCTGGAGGTGTTCAGCAAGGTACGGCCGCGCCCAGCCGCGCTCTCCCCGCAGCCGAGGCGGGTGCGCGTGGCAGCCGGGACCGAGTGGGGACTGGGGTGGCTGAGGAGCCCCCGCTGCCGACGGGACGGGACGGGCGGGGCGGGCTCGCGCTCGGCCTCTCTTGCATGGAACCGCTCTGCAGCCCTCGGCCGGGAATGCCTGAAGCGTGGCCGCCCGGGCATGGCGCGGGGCAGCGGCTGCTCTACGCGTGCAGACGATGCAGCGGCTCGGCGGGACGCTGCCGGGCGCTCCGCCGCGCTTCGGGGCTGCGCCGTCCCCGCGCCCCTTAGCTCACTGACCGCACGGCGGGAGGCCGGGAGGCGCTGAGCAGCCGCCGGAGCGGGCAGCTTCTGCTTGGGCGTCTTCTGCGAGTTCCGAACTGCTGCGTTCCAGGATGTGCGACGGGGAGAGAAACTGCGAGTGTCTTTCCTGTTTGAAAATGGGATATCCCGCTTCTTCATTGGGATCAATTGTTACTGGAATTAAAGATATATCTCCTATATTTCTATGGAAAAGAAGCAATTTTTTGTAAATGTAAATAAAAACCATTGGAATAAGAGTTGATTATTGGGACCTATTTAAACTGACTGCAGTGAAAATCCTGAAATTGATGGATTTTAAAGCCAAGGGGACTGTTAGGTGATTTAATGGTCTATAATGGGCAAAAGGTCAGGCTAAATCTTACCAAGTTACCTGTGCTTTTCTGAAGCCTAACTAGAGTTAACTAAATCACATTCACTGAACTTGAGCACAAAACCAGTGCTCAGTACTGTTAGCTGTTTCTTACCTGGAGTCCTTTTTCCTTTTCCAGGCATGTGCAAGCCTGGGCAGCTCTGCATGCAGTTTCAATGCCTGTCAATACAGCAGACCGACATGCTTGTCAAGCGTGATGTTCCTTGAGAACAGAAAACAAAACTAGTATTTCATATAACTACTCCTGCTCTCAGACAAAAATCTGTATTCTTAAGTATCTTCCATGCAGATTCATGCAAAATATTTCCTGCTTATAGTAAATCTTAACAATTCTTACTGCATGCAGAATGATGACCTTTTTCTGCAGACAAGAATATTCTATGTGCAAGTCTTGGGCTCCTGCTTTTGGTGGTTGTGTATCAGCCAGAAATTGACAGTTTGCTTTCAGCTTCAATTTGAGGGCTGATCTTTCAAGATGATGAAAATCTGTGGAGGTGATTTGGGATTACAGCTTGTTTGCATGCATCCGTTATATGAAAGGGACACTGACAGGTTAAATGTAGTTTCAGACTGATTTTTGTAAAACTTATTTGTCTGTAACACATTGTCCTGAGACCTCCTCATGTTTAATTTACACTGCTGTCCTTAAGGCAGTGGTGTAATGTGGGCAGGCTGAACGGGATGCAGAGGAAGCACAGTGCTCAGTGCCTGGTGCTGCATCAACTTCATTTTTCTAAGTTTAGTCAGTGGAACGGACCAACTATCTCAATGATGAAAAATGAGGTTCTTAAAAAGTTGTCAGCCTCAATACCCTCAGTTATTACTCAAGATGTAGTCGCCAAGTCTTTATTGTATGAAAATTCATAGACATTTGACCTGGCAGTGTCATAACCATTAAGCCAGCATCCCGTGACATATCTCAAATATTACAGACTGGCTTCTTAACTCAGCAGCTCTGATAAACCATTTTCTGATGTAACCTGCATTTCATTTTATCCAAGTTTCCGTCACCATGGTGAAAGTTCTGAGGTCATTTTAGCAGAAGCAACTTCTCAAGGTTGAATTATGAGTCACACCACAACCTGCTTTCTTTCATGAGTTGTGTTGCAATACTCACCCTGGTAGTCCTCTTGTTCCTTGTTCCTGGTGCCCTCGCATGGCATTGACAGAGCTGGTTTGGTTAATGCTTAAAATGTTTTAGAGTTGGTTCTCTTCCATAATCACAGCAAACTTTCTTCATGGTGCTTGTAGGAAAGATGTATGTGCCACTGCAGAATTGCACAATTTTTTTTCTGGAACAAGTGGATCAAGGATTTGAGCCTGATTTAAAAGTTGAGTGTTCAGCCAAGGAATCTCTCTCCTTCTTTGAAGAATGCTCCAACAACTGAGCTGTTCTCCTACAAGACACCCTGCCATCATGTCCCCTGATTCCAGACCTGCTTTGGATCCCTGGTCTCAGATGCATGCTCTATGTTCTGCCTGATGGCGATAGTCTTGAGCCAAGTGTCCATGCTCTGAGTAGGAGCAGTGTTTTGGCAAACTCCAGGGCTTAATGGTTTCCCCAGAGAGCTGCAGGCTGTGTGCTCAGCCCACGTTGAGGCTGCTCCCACTGCATAAGTGTTTCTATCCCATATTAATTTTGGAGTCTTAGTGGCCAATTTCAATCAAATGAAAAATTTTTTAAACCAAGAATGGGAACATTTGCTTGTTTTCTTTTCTGCCACAAAATTCCTTCCACCCACAACAGATACACAAAAACATAGTTCCAACTTCAATGTCATAGCTGTAGAGAAGAACAGAAAGCTAGCTTTAATTTTTTTTTACCGTGTTCTTTCAAGAACTGCTGGAAGTAAACCTGAAGTAAAGAAGAGATGTGCTTACTTAAAACTCACATGCACTCATTCATATGCAGATGACACAATGGGTGTAGAGCAGCAAAACAGAAGACTTGTTTGTTCCATGGATTTTTCTTGTTGCGGTTTATTTCTCAGATCCCACACTTGTGAGCCCTTGCATATAAAAACATGCTTTCCAGAACCTGCCTGTACAACTTTTAGTAGCAACTGAGGAGGAAGGAAACATGAAGATACTGGTGACCTGTAGGAAATTAGACAGTATGAAACACATTTACCTTGATTAGGCTTTGCACTGTCATTATTCATCAATGGCCATTCAAATCCCATGCATGCTCACATGCATTTTTCTTTCCCTGGAAATTTCCTGTTTTCTCAGTACTTCGCTTCACCCAAGCACATTTGGGAAACTGTGCTCATTCTCCACATAGAGCATGGGCAGCTGGTGCTGTAGAGCAGAGAAAGCACAGCTTTTGTATTCATCCTCCACTGCTTTGGTCATGGCTGACCACATACAGCACAGAAACTGTGGGCTGGAACAGCCTGAGTAAAAGAAGTCAAGTAACTGACAGACATACAGTGAAGCACCTATATAATATTAAAACCATCACCTTTAATCACAGAGTTATAGAATAGAAGGTCTGGTATATTAATACTTTCTGTGCATAATTCCCAATATGATTTTCTACTCCATATGTGTGAGAGTACATTGATAGATTTCAAAAGGAGAGAGTTTGCAGTAGAAAATGAGTGTCAGAGCAGGAAAAGGGGAAGAACATGTCCCTGAGATAGTTTTGACCCTGTTGAAGCCAATGGAAAAATTCTTGCCAGCCTCAGTGACACCAGTCTTGTACTCTTCAGTCCCACATGACAGTACACAGCTCTGGTTTGTGTGGACTCATACATTCCTACTTCTGACATCTTAGAGTTTTCTCATCAGCAACATCTGTTTTCTGCATGCTCCATAGTGAGCAAGGCACTATGAAGGGCAGTTTTTGCCACTGGGGTTATCTTGCTTGCAGGAGAGCAGTCAGCCTTGTGAACGGGTTGCTCAGAGCAGCTGCAGGTGCCCCATCCTTGGAGGTGCTCAAGGCCAGGCAAATGGGGCTTTGGGTAACCTGCTCGAGTGGAAGGGTTGGAACTGAGTCATCTTTAAGGCCCCTTCCAACCCAAACCATTCTATATTGCTTATTCATTGGCTTAGACAAGCAATTGATTTTATTGCGTTGTAAAGCAAGTGAAAAGGTAGCTCAAGCGAGCCTGAAACAAGCTGCTGATGTTGCAGAGAATTAAGGATGCTTCTGCTTTGAGAAGCCCCCCAAAAAGAAGGCATCTTCCATTGTGGGTGGCCAGTGAGATGCCGTGTTGTGTGGGGTGAGCTCCTCAGCACCCTGCCAGCTGCCAGCAGCCAGCAGTGGCCTGGGGCTGGTCAGCCTCTGGTGGGCCGACCCAACAGGCGGCTGCTCATCCACGTGCTGACCTCCTTCAGAAACCTTCAGCTTTTATTCAATTTTGCATATCAGCTTCTTAAACTTTTCAAAAGAGAATGCAATTTTCATGCTCTGTCAGCTTTAAGAAGCGATTTCCCACTAGCTGGGCCCATTGCACTATGACCTCTTTGCTTTAAAAGAAGTGTGTGCATGAAGCATGCTTCCTCAAGCAGTCTTACAGTTCATTTTTGCTACACGCACTTCTATTTTTTATTTATGTCTTGTAGATTTTTAGGAAACTTTCTGAAAACACGGATGAATATTAAAGTTTGTTGTTCATTGAAATATTTCACTGCATTTGATATATTAGAAAAACTACATAAAATGTTTGATGTTTCAAATATTGTGATGATTTTAATTGTCATTATTTTAAAACATATATTATTTATATTATGCTGTTTTCTGTAGTTAGTGGATTTAATTTAATTAAGAAATTAAACACCAGTTTTATACTACATGCATACCTATTTAAAGAGTAAATTCATATCTCCGTAAAAGTTTTCTATTTCAAATTCTATTCTAAAATATGTGCAAGCTGAAATATCTGATTCCAATAAAAACTCAAAATTGGATTTTGTCTTGATCTTTTAAAGTCATAATTTCTTATAGTACAGCTTACTAGAAATAACTGAAACTTCCTTAGTCCTGAAGTAATGCTGCAAACAATGTTAACAAAGCTGGTAATCAAACTGCACAAGTACTGGCTGCTTGTATTCATAACTCATTTTAGCATCCACAGGCAAGTTCTGTTCTATAGCTGTGCATAAATTTCTTGTCAGAAGGTACCATTTTGCTTTGATCAGTGCTAGAATAAATCTCATTCCTTGTATCCTCACTGAAGCAAATACTGAAGAGAATAATAGACTTGTCACAGATCATATAATTCTTTTGTCTGTCCTAAGTTTTATTTTAAAACTTACCATTTTAGCATCCAAGATGTGTTTGGTTGTGCATAAATATGTTTCAATGTGGATGTTCTCATGTCCCGTCTGCAGGATACGTCCCTGGCTGAGGTGAACTCATTCAGTCCTTCAATGCCAATATCCCCCTCATCTATGATAAACCAGTATAAATTTGAAGATGAACCAGAATTAAAAGATCTCTTCATTACTGTTGATGACCCTGAAAGCCACATTACAGCCATTGAAACATTTATTACATACAGAGTAGTCACAAAGGTAAGCATCTATTAGATGAGGATCAGGGTAAACCTCAGTGCCTCACGGAAGTAGCAGTGATAGCATTTTCAGCCTTCTTGTGAACCATTCTCTGGGTTACTACCCAACTGAAACTGTGCTCTGACTCTGCTATGAGTTATAGACCACTGTAATCATATGTAACTGTGCAGTTGATTCTGAAAACAAAAAAATCAGTGTAAGTATATACACACATGTATATGGGCATTATTTTTTTATACTGAGAAAAGAGCTGCCTTGCCTGAAGCACACCTGCTGCAAAGTCTTTCAGCTCCATTCTTCAGTAACTGTAGTGCCCACTGTCACCTGGAATTTTGTTTCAAACCTGCAGTTGCATATCATTTCCCAAAATTCTCAAGTGAAAAAGTAATACTAGCAAACAACATAGTGCATTTTCAGCTGTCCTGAATGCAAATTGTTTACTGGAAATAAGGAAGAAAGACAGCACTGTGAGACCAGCCAGCTCTTTTGGGATTACCAGCAAATATTCTGCAGGCCATGATTTGAGAATTACTGTGTTCATTTATTTGACTTTGAGTTCTTTTTAAAAGACACATTTAAAACCAAATTTTCAAATGGGAATTATTCATCTTTAAATAGAGAACTTATCAATTCCTCATAAAATATTTAAAGGGTAGGAATAGAGCTATGTTCATTAGGTTGTGAGCAATAATTTTCACTTCATGCATCTTTTTGTAGATGAATGAACATCTTTTCTGCAGGCAAATATGGAAGGGCTTTAAGGTGGATTGCTTTTGCTTCTTTATCCCTTTCATCCTTCCTTATCGTATTTAATTTGAATGCTGGTTGTTGATGATAAAGTAAAAGCATTCCTCCCACACACCTAGAAAGTTTATTCAGTCCTTAAAAATGTTTAGTTTACAAGAGTGTGAGTGAGTTCTTTTGCCATGTGCTTGCATCACACTGTAAATCTCTGTGCAACAACTAATGCTAAACAGTGCATCACTTTGCTGAACACCTGGGCTCTTTGTAGCTTGACCCCAGAAGATGGAGCAATGATAAAATCTCATGGTTTGGTGATTTTGCAGTGCTGTAATAAGCATTTTTTCTAAGTATTAAAGATTTGTTGGCAAGCTCTGACAAAGGGCTACAAAACTGGGGTTGATGGATTGAAGAATCCGTTAAACAACATGGGCAGTGTGCTACGATATGCTGAAGTTCTCATGCGTTGAAAGCAGGGATTGTTGGATGGTGTCAGCAGGCCTCAGGGACATATGTCAGCTCTTACTGGTTTTTCCAAAATGCTAAAAAATGGGCTTTCCTCACTCTTTGATTTGTAACTCCTTCAGAAGTGCCCTAAGTGCAATGAACATAACTGTGATTGTTAAAAGGGAAACATCACACTACAATAATGATCAAAATCTTTTGGAAACACTGTTGGACTGATTATTTGAAGTCAATCTGTTGTGTTGTCTTTTTTTTTTTTTAAGTAGAACTTTGATTTCTTGAAAAAATTATGTTTTATCTCCTAAAACAATTAATCATTTGCTTTAAAAACTGCAAGCAAATAGCATGGGCAAACTAGAATTGTGTATGTAGTTTTATTCAAGATGTAAAACAATACTGTGCTTTTTAGTCACTATTCTAACTTCCTGGACCTGTGTTTTCTGTTCACTGTTTTCAGACATCTCGTGGTGAATTTGACTCCTGTGAATATGAGGTCCGACGACGATATCAGGATTTTCTTTGGTTGAAGAGCAAACTTGAAGAAGCACATCCAACACTAATTATTCCTGTTCGTTTGCTAAAACGTATATTATTTTTATTAATTTGTGTTCTGGCCCCAGCTTTATACAAAGGTGTTTGAGGTCTTTGTGGGGTTTCTGAAATCTGACAAACATTAAACTAACTTTTTCGTTCGTAGCTTTATATGCATGTGTATGTGATAATTAAAAATTCTGCAAGGGTACTTCTTATGTTTGTCTTTGAAACAATTTGGTTTTTACGTGGTGTTTTTTATAAGGTCATAGCTATGTTTTCAGCAAGTAGAAAAGCTATTATAATATCTTTGATACTATGCAAGTTATGCAGTATGTTTTTTTCTTTCTTTCCTTAGCCATTGCCAGAAAAATTTGTCATGAAAGGAATGGTGGAACGATTTAGTGATGAATTCATTGAGACTCGAAGAAAAGCTCTACATAAATTTTTGAACCGTATTGCTGATCACCCAACCTTAACTTTTAATGAAGACTTCAAAATTTTTCTTACTGCACAGGCCTGGGTAAAATGGCTTTATTTTTATCTACAGTTACATGGAACCACATGGTGTGTCAGTAGTGGTGTATGAGGAGCCTCCCTAGATCAGTACTCGACAGCATCCTCTGATGGCTTGTTACAGAAGGGTCAGAAGAAGATGTGGAATTTCTGGAATCTTCTTTCCCCAAGAAAGCCTTTTCTTCTGTGCATTTAGTTATCTTCTGTGCAGCCATAAGTATCTTGTATCTTCCACAGCACTTTTTGTTGCTGTGTTTGGATTTCTGTGGCAAATTCACAATACTGTATGACGTATGTGAAGATCCGAGTTTTGTATTCAGAGCCATTCTCTGAACTTTAGGTTATTCTATCAAGATGTAAAAACTGTTCAAAAAAAATAGCTGGATTGCTTCTTCCTCTAGGAACATTGTTTGCTTTTCCCAATGCAATCTTTACCTCTGTTTTCCTGTTCCAGAGGCTAGATTGCAAAGTAGTCAATTCACTGTACGAAACAAAAGGGTAAAGGTTTTCTGTCCCCTTTGGTCATTCTTTGTAAGAGCACAATGCACAATATCTTTATGTCTGTTCAGAAAATCTTAGAGTAAGATTTTGCCTCTAAAAAGATATCTGATTTGTCTTTTTTTCCATTGAGGTGTATGCAGTTTTTGTTTAAAAAAAGACAAAAAGCTTTAAATCACGTATTATTATTTCTAAACAATTTAAATATGTATGTGCAAGTAAACACAGTACATTCTGGTTTTAGGAACTCTCCTCGCACAAGAAGCAGGGTCCAAGTTTGCTGAGCAGAATGGGACAGACCGTAAGAGCTGTAGCATCCTCAGTAAGAGGAGGAGTTAAAAATCGTCCTGAAATGTTTACAGAAATGAATGATTATATGGAAACATTTAGTCACAAAATAAACGTACTGGACAAAATAGCTCATAGAATTTACAAGGAAGAAAAGGGTAAGTAGAAAAGAAATATATTTTTAATGGGTTTAAGAAATTGATATATTGGCAAATGACTTGCTGTAAACAGTAAATTTGTTTTCATTGTGCCAAGCAAAATAGTTATTTCCAGCAAACAGAGGAAAAGGGAGATTTGTATTTGTACCATGTTTTCCAAAATAGTCATTGTTCTGGCAGATCTTCAAGTTAACTAGAGCAGCTTGGTAATAGGGAGGGTTTTAACACATCATTGACCTGCCAAAAGGGAACTTAAAAATAAGAAACATAGCAAGTATGGCTACCTTTTTATTGTGCTTATTGGAGAGCTGTGTGACATTTTGTATTTTGAATGGAATGTAAAGAGTCAGTTTTCTGTGCTGTCTCATGCTGTTATTATGCTGTGTAGATTTTGGAACTCCATATGTGTGTTTTTTAGTTTCATTCTGCATTGTTTTGTTTTTTTCCACATGTTAGCCAAGTAGATTATTTTTTAATTTCAAGAGCTTTACTGTTGGCAGTAGTTTCTGTCATGGGAAACTGTCTGTGAAGAGTTTTAGAGAGAAGGATTACTTAAGCTCATACTTTTCCTTAAATAACAGCAGCCTGCACACCAACTTGCAACTCTAAATTATTAATTTTCCAAGCTTAACACTGTTCTCAGTCTAGGTCTGTTAATTACTGTTGATTCTACTGGTCAGCACTTAAGGGACATTACTGTGTAGAAGTTGAAGTGCTACACTGTGTTCTCTAATAACTGAGACTCAGTGCTTTAGTGTGCAGAGCCAGATCTGAGCACATCCTTGCCGAGTTAGAGGGGTCTTAATAAGTGAAAATACATGTTGCTGAAAAGCGTTCTTTTTGATAACAGCTCATTCCAGTGGAACTAGCTGGCCAAGGTCTTTAGATTCAAGTGATCAGCACCAAAATATTTCTTGGAAAACCTTATGAATTTTGACATGGTCCCAAAAGCTTAATAAATCTTCTTTCTAGATTTTCCAAATAGCAAAAGGCAGAGCACCAGTGTGCAGGGTGCACTGACGAGGACGTGAAAATGTTACTGCTACATGATACTACTGCTTGTAGTATCTTAACATGTGATTTTCAGTTCCATCTTGCATGGATGCTTTTTTGTTGAAATGCGTTCATAGTAGATATTGGATTCTTCACAGCACACAGCTGTGTGTGTGTCCATCTTTTTTTGGATATTTCTTCATTATAAATTCAATTGTGTTAAAATTATGCTTTCAATACATCCTGCTTTCAGGTCATATTCAGGCTTGCCCAAGCTAAGTTCTACCAAACATCACAGTGACTCTGGGGCCTTCCACAAATTATCTCTTGATATAGATGCACAAGAGAAGCAATTCTTGTGGCATCCATCTATTTAGATTAATAAAAATTTCTAAAGAAGATATCAAACACAGAACTGGAATGAACTTCCTTGTGTTGTCTGCACCTTTTGGGACTTTAAAATAAAACTGCTGTTCCCTGCTGTGTTCACAGTAAATAGGAGATTGTGGTTAGTGGCACTTAGACATCTGTTAGCAAACAAAAGACTAATCTGTGTCTATGTCCCTGTTAAGAGTATTTTAATGAGATGAAGGAGTATGGCCCCATCCACACACTCTGGTCAGCATCAGAAGAAGATATAGCAGACTCCCTAAAAGGCGTCGCCAGCTGCATTGACAAATGTTGCAAAGCTACAGAGAAACGAATGGCCGGGCTCTCTGAAAATCTGCTACCAATCATACATGAGTACGTTCTCTACAGTGAAATTCTGATGGTAAGGTTTCATTAAGGATTGCTTTTGGCAGTATGTGAAGTTTGTCTTAGGCCATTGACAGATTCTGGAAGCAAGGCCGTAACTGATGAAAAATACTTTGTGGCCACCGTTCTGCTGTTAGTAAATGTGCACGGCAGGGGGATGGCTGTCTGTTAGCAGAGAATCTGGTTTGTCCCGTTTTCCTGATTAACAATCAGGCAAGAGGCACCCATTTCAGACAAGAACTGCTTAGTAGTTTGTGTGGCAGGGTGGTAGCAGTACAAAAGTCTGGTTTTAGAGCTGTGTGTGGTAGGGCTGGAGCACAGAAAGGTTCAAGGAAAAGCAGCTTAGAAAGACCTCTTCTGACACTGCTGAAATATGCAGTAACAGATTGTGCGGGGGAGAAGCAGTGGAGAAGTTTCTCCTTTTCTAGGAGATGTTCCTAAATTACTTCTTCTTTTTCTAGAACAGCAGGGAGCTTCCAGTCCCCATGTCACAAGCCTGTTTTAGTCTCTGCCATAAGCTGATGCTCTCGGTTCCCTCTATGGATGTATTTTTCTTACACTTGGAGAGAATACAAAAAATCTGTCCTGATTGATAATCAACATAATTCCAGAACTAATTTTAGCATGTCATAATTCCCACTCTTCTGCCTTCAGAAAGCAAAAAATGTCTACAAACACATCTTTGTGGGATTTGCCATCCCAAGGCGAGCTGCAGTATCTGTTTTTGTCTCTGCTAGGAACCCAGCTCACAGGGCAGCAGGAGTGTGCTACAGGCCATGCATACAGCAAGGCCCAAGATAACTCAGCCAGCAAAGGCTTTTACTGTCACTGGGCAGAACATTGTCCATTTTTCAATAGGTTTAGCTTCTGAAAGTTAGAAAGTAGTGCTGCAGTGATAAGTTTCATTGAAAGAGAAACCATACAAAATATCCCGTATCTCACAGGCTGTATTATTTAAATGTACATGCAGGTAGGTCGAGGTAGGTATTAATGTACTTAAAAGCATGAAGAGATGAATATCTTAGCAAATTGCATTATTTCCTCCTTCAATTCTTGTTTTTCAGAACTTCTAAGTCTGTTACCTGTGAGCCTTTCCATCCCTCATGTTATTAAAGATATGCTGTGTACAGGTTGGCTCACCTTTGTGCAGGTCCTCCCTTTCGTGCCTAGCAGGGAGAATCATTCTGTGATTCTCTGTACAAATCACAGAATGACACCCTGGCTCTTACTGCACAAAGTGGCAAGTTTCTGTTGCTCTTTGCTTATTTTGTTTTCTTTGTTTTCATTTTATTTCTGGTTGCAGCATCCAAGTGCTTGCAACACAGTGTTAAGTTGCCAGAGGATTAATAAGGAAAGTCTTGCTCCTCTAGCTCATTCCTGTTCAACCACTGCTCTTTTCCTTTCATTCACTATGAATTTCTTTTTCCTATAACTTACTTGCCTCTCACAGTTTGGAGAGGGGGCTGCTCATATTAAAAATACAACAGGGGAAGTCACACACTAATAAAACCTGATTTCTGGGGTGTCTTTAACCCCTCACTGCAGGCACCTTTATGTGCTGCTTCACTAACATAATTGGCACATGTACAGAAGGTACAATGGATTAGACTTTGTATTTTCCAGTGCTGTGAGTTTAGCTGAAAACTGAGGGCAGAGATGAATTTGTAGCTAAATATTTACATCGAGACAGGCTCCTTTCTAGCTGACTCACAGCAGAGGCAGAGCAAATCTGGAGAGTGTAACTCTGTCCTGCTGAGCTTCAGCATATAGATTGCAGCAGTAAGTTAGCTATGGGTCCACACGCAATTATTTGAGGATTTTTGTGTCAGAATAGCATTAATTATACAAAATATTATAAAAATATAATGATATGTTTGTAAAACACAGTCCCTCTATTTGCATTTGGAAGTCAGAACTTGCCTATGGTTGTAACATACCAATATTAAAATTATTGGGTTTTATCTTATAATTTAAGGAGTATTTGTGATAAAATTTAGCATATAATCAAAACAATATTTTTTTAAAAGGGCAAAAGAAATACAAAAACAGAAAAAAAGAAAAATAATGCATTTGTAACATGATGGACAGCTCTTCCAGACCTATTTATTTTGCTTCTGTGCTTACAGCTGAACATTTTCTATATTTATCTAAACAAAAGATTTTTTGAGCTACTGAAAGGTAGATTTATGTGAGTATATACTGCTAGTGTATTACTCAGAGCTGTCCAAAGTCAGGTTTACCAGGCTTTTCTAGTGAATATCTGTTCTAGAAGAAACATTGAACAATTATTTAAGAATTCAGCTCCTATTTTTTTATTCCATTTTTTATGTCATTTGTGTTGAACTGAGAAGATATCAGAAAGAACACAGTCAAACAAGACAGCTAGAGAAGGTAGAGCTGCTTGGGTCCTCTGCTGATTCAACATGCCCTATGCTAGAGGTAGATACTGAAAATCTGTTAGTTATATGAAGAAGTAAAATCAGTTGCAGCAAAGTAGTGTAAGAGGAGGTATTTTAGATTTGTAATTATATTTGTCCTTCGTTTGATTATTTTTTTAAAAGAACTAATGCCTTTTGTGAGTTAATCACACCTGAGTGTACTTCTGCAGATACGGAAACTCAGGTAAAGAGAAATGTTCAAGACTTGCTCAAGGTCACAGAGCAAATGAACATCAGAAATAAAAATATAATCTGTAATACCATTCCTGTTTAGTAGTCTAACAACAAGTAACATTTCCTTCCCTATCTATTTTGACACTATGCTAAAAATTCAATACTTGTAAGGCAGTTTTACAGGAGGAAATAATTTCATACACTGGAAATAAGCACATATATCAAAGTTACTATAGCTACCATTTTCATGATAATTTTATCTGATTTTACTCAAGTAGAGTTCAGTACTCAAATAACTCAAACAACATACTTTGGATACTGGGTTGCACAAACTCCTGTTGTGCAAACTCCTTTTTCAAAATGAATACATGGTAGGTTGTGTTGATATGAAGTTAATTGCTACTGCTGGTTTCTTCATCCAGTTAGCAGTGATACCTATATGGCGGATTCCTGGACTTCTGACTCACTAAGACTCTTAAAAAAACATGCAAGATAAAAAATAGATATTGAACAATAAGTATTCACTACATGATATTAAATTGCTTTTTAGGAAGGTACTTGTATCATGCCAAAGTTCTTGAATTGTGTCTTGTTTAATTTATGTTGTGTGGTTTTCTGAATATATTCAGTTTGTCTTTCTTCTTTTTGTATTTATTTATTTTTTTTTTTATATTAAGGGTGTTTTGAAAAGGAGAGACCAAATTCAAAGTGAGCTTGATTCCAAAGTTGATGCTTTAGCCAATAAAAAGGCAGACAAGGATCTGGTGAGTATGTCTTTGTACAGAATGCTGAAATATTCCAGGCCTTACTCTAATTGCAGAAAATGAATCCCCTGAACAATGCATGTCCTGTGAAGCCATGCACTGTAACTGTATGGTGTCTCTGTGTCCTGTACTTCCTCTGGGAAACCATAGGACTTTGTAGCTACACATGCCAGGCAAAGGCAACCTTGAGAAAAAAGCAAAACTTCAGTGGATAGGCAGCTACAGCAAAGGACACACTCCCAGTGGAGTCTGTGTTGTCAATGCAGGTGGCACAGCAGCTTATTTTCAGCATTCTTCCACACTGAGAGTTAAAGTAAGACTTGCTGCAGTGCTATTGTGGCTGCTCCTCTGTTGACATAAGAGAGGAATAGGAGGTAGAAAAAGCAAAGCCATTCATGAGACATATTTAAAATGAAAATTTCTTGATCCTTTCTTCCAGGATTGGTTATTTTTTAGGATATTTTTTACTAGCTGACACCTTCATTCTAATGCAGTCATACCTATAGCACATGGACTTGAGCATCCTCAAAGCCATCACCAAAGCTCAGCAGGTTGAGTTTGCACAGCCTCAGTAGCTCACCTTCCTGCCACTGCCACCAGCTTGCTTCTGGTCTTGGTCAGCTCGTGTGCAATGCAGCACAAAGCAGTGCTGGTCTTGGGATGGTTTCCCACACTGCTCTGCTGCCACCTGTGCACATTGCAGATCCGATGAAGGACAGAACTGGCATTTTGAAGACTTTATTTTTACCTCTAACACCTAAATAATGTCCTCCAGCTGTTAGCACCAAGTATCATACAGTATAAATAATATATAAAAATGACTAATAACTAGTGATTATTCACTGCAGCTTTTTTGTACATTGAAGAAGGTCCTTGACATTTCAGATATTTTTTATTAGTTGCTGCAATTAGCTTTCATGTAAAGATGTGCCGTTTAGATACCTTTTGGCAGTTGAGGTGTGTATTTTCATTTGATTTCTTGTCAATTAAAAGAACAAGTAGGAATATATTATTGCTATCTGATATCTGTGATGTCTGCACTGTATTTCATAATAATTTGCCTCTGTATAATGCAATAGCCAGCAAAAACTTACATTTTTTTCCTGAAGCAGAAATTATTTGTTTACATTGTCCTTTCATTTTACTGCCTTTCTACTCTCTTATCTGTTTTGTTTCTCTTCTTCTCCTGCTGCTTCTCCTGTCCTTAGTCTGGGACACAGTTTGCAGCAGGCTGGGAGCTGGGCAGCAAAGATGGGTCTTGCCTCTGCTCTCTGTGGTTGCCAGCAAAGCCAGCGGATTGCCATGCTGCCCTTAGATGGCACAGGCTGACCTGCTGCCCACTGCCTGCTCCCCACCTGGCCACCATGTTCTCAGCTCCCTGGCATGGTGTCCCCACCAGCTGGCAGCTGTGACCCCAGGCTGGCAGCTCCCAGCCGTCCTGCCTACCCTTGCAGGCAGAACACCAGTGCAAAAGGCTCGGTGGGTGCAGGCAAAACCTGTGAATCTGAAAGGCAGGGATGGTGGCAGCCACTGAGCAACACAGAGAGTGAAGGATGAAGGAGAGCAGGGGCTCGTATGGTTTCCTTGAGCTGGGGTTATGGGGTTGTGCAGGGGTATCACCACATCTGGGAACCAGCCTGTAGGACTCAGAGAGGTCACTGGCTGCCAGGAGAACCATTTCTGCTTTTTGCTTCTAAAAGTTTATAGGGAAACTACAAACTATTCTTTGTAATAAATTAACAAGTTTCGTAACACTAACTTCACATTTGTAGGAAACAGCAAAGACCATCTTCAAGCAAACTTTTACTTCATTATTTCTATTCTCAGTCTATCTACAAAATATATGTATCTATGTCCTGGCCAATTAACTGGTAAGTGAGGTCTCAAGCTGGCTGTATCACGGATCAGCTCTCTTAGTTGCACTGCATGTGAAGATAGAGTACATATTAAGATCTTCATCTGACCAGAAGACATGTTATAGGTCATTGCTCAAGTTATTTGTATGCACTTAGTTAAATCAATTTTGCATCAATATAGCATCCCTTTTATCAGTACTTCCCATTTGTATAGTTTGTTGCTATAAACAGTTGCATTTGCACAGAGTGACTCAGTGCTGAAATGCAGTTCACAAAGCTTGGTTAGCAGCTGGCCTTACTGCTATCTACCAGTGTCCAAGGGACACTGCCTGGCAGGACAAGGCCTTCTAAGAAAGCATTTCTAGTATAATCTGGTGGAGTCCTCAGACAAGATGCTGGCACTAGGTTTTCTTCAGCTGTTATAGACAAAAAGGAATAATTTTCCCTTTTGCATTGCATTGGTTGTACCATTGATTCGATACTGACAATTTTGTGCTCCATAATGAGATGTTTGTCCTTGCTTCCACTGAACCTGGTCATTTTAACTGTTCCTGCATTTCCTTGGTACCGCTGTGGTAAAACCCTGTGGGTTGTGTGGCTACCCAGATGTACAGATCTTTGCTTTATCTTTCCAGCCTCTCTATTTCTTACTCATTTCAAAAAATGCTGAGATCTTGACTCTTCTTACAGTCTCATCAGAGCAGCAAAGCAGATGTCTGTTAGTCTGATCATAAAATCCTGTCTTCTCTAATTGAGTGGCGGCTGCATCCTGCTGACTTTTTTCTTCATTAGAAGAGGAAGATTTTCTCCATTAATGGTAGCTTGGCCACAGAGACTTTTGCACTGCTATTTTTTAACTGTTCAAGTAACTTCTCACTGTTTTCTGAATCTGTTTTTTGCTGTTTTTTAATTTTTATTACATGTTGACTTATTTTCCTGACACTTCTATCCAGACTGCTTTCAGAATGAGAGGTTGGAAAAAAAGCCTGAAAACAGAGGTGCTGTTATTGGAATTGGTGTCAAATGCTGACTTTGGCTTTATTTGCACATTTCTGTTTTTAGACATACCCTATGTAGCTTCTAATAATCTCACAGACATCAGACTGGACTTGTCAGTGCTATCTGGTAGCCAGAAATTCTGCTGACAGTGACTTGCAAGAACTCTAATCTTATTTGAAGTATACTTCCACCATAGATACGGAATCTCAGCATGTCCTTAGAGCTGATAAAAGGCAGTGAGATCTTTAGCAATGGTCACAGCAAACATTAAATGATTTAGCAAGCAGGCAGTTATACAGCAAGAGAGTGCAAAACATTCCCAAGGTCAGTGCAGCTGACAGACTGTAATCTCAGATGAAACCTTGTAAGATATCAGGTTTATTGGCTAGGAATAAACATTTTCTTGAGACATGCTTCTCCTACTGGGCTTTTAGGACAGGTACCTGTGATGCTTCTAAAAACCCCCAAATTATCCTCCCACATCAAAATGTAGGTGTTGAAGGTGGCCATTATTCAAAGTACGGAAGGTCTGAAGATTGTGATTTTGGATGCAGCCTCCTGACAGAGATTTTTGAGAGGGGTGTTTGAATGCCCTCCTGCTCATCTAGGCCTTTCTTTCCTCCAGAGCTCTGGCTGTAAAGAGGCTACCATTTTGGCTTCACTGCTCCTATGCTCTGTTCTAAAGGAGTAACCAGTGCCTCCTTCAGTGTCTTGGGTACAGATTTGATACTGCTGCAAGTACTAATGCTAATTCTGACAAAAGGTTGGTATAATCTGTTCCGACAGAACCTGACAGGTTTAAATGCCGACTTATGGATTCTGCTATTCAAGCTTGAAGTGAAGAAAAGAAATGCTAAATGCTGATGCTATCACATTCTGAATGTATATTATGTTTTACTCCAGGCTGAGCAGGGTTAGTATGTCCAAGTGAAGGACTAATTCATGTAGTAGATACAAGGACATGCTGTTTGGCATATTGAGATACTATATAATTTTATGTCACCTAGTAGGTAATTTTGCTATTGCTGCAAGTCCCTTTGGCTACAGGTCACCCTGTTCATGTCTGGTAGCCTTCTGCCCTGGCAGGCCTGTCTTACTGCTTCTGTCCAGTGGTACAACATCTGGTGAGCACCATGCTGTCCTCCTGCAGGAACCACTGATGTAAGAATTAATTTGTTGCTCTAGATGCCTCAATGAGGTCAGTGTAAGAAAATGGATTTAGGATCCTATTTAATTTGTAGGATAAATTGTAACAATGTAAACCTTATAAAACAAGTACACACTACATGGATGTACTTGTTCAGAAACCAAGCCACTTGTTGATTTCTGCTTTCAGCTGTGTATGTTTCTTTTCAGCTGTGAAAAAGTAGACCTTAAACATTTCTAGTTGAGATGAAGAAGTGTGGCAAAACTCTGTCTTTAGACCCTAACTTCAGCCCCCACCTTGATACACACTGGGGGGCTTTAGAGGGTGATGCTTAAACCGCATATCCAGGCAGGGATGTAGAACTGCCTGCCTGCCACATCACACTGTAGTTACACCATGGGAGAAAACTGTAGTTCCTAGAAAAGGCAAGACAAAAACAAACTGTAAAATAAATGCCTTAAAGATACAAAGGTCAAGATAAAGGGAAGATGATGATACCAGGACTTTGAAACCGGATTTCTTTAACCATGCAGTCTAGGTCATTTTTATATAAGAATTGTTTTTTCTTGCAAAAGCAGGAAAATGGATTCAACTGCCTTTCTTACCCTAAATCATCTACAAATAGTCACTATTTTCAGTATTCTGTGTGCATTCATTTTTAGTGTTAGAAGGAAAGGCAGTTAACTTGGGGCATGCCCAAGATACCTAATCCAGTTGCCTGCAATATCTTTAAAGGTAACTTCCCCATATTTAATCTTTGGATTAACCTTTTCATGTTGAATACACTGTTGGTAGTTGATGAAATTACTCTTGCCCATAGTTTGATTACTGATTTAGCTGGATAATTGAACTTTGGCTTTTCAGTAAAGTAGAAATAATATTTTTTTCATTTTCTTCTTAAATAGTGTCCAATATTTTATGAATCTAGAAATGTGGCAAGGAAAGTCAGTGTAGAAATAAAGTCTAAACTAAAAATGTTTATTCATCTCTGTATCATGGAGTGTTGGAAAAAACATTTGGTTGAAATTTCTTTCATTTTTCCTAGCTACTCTGTTTTTGCCTAACTTGAGCATAAGGATTTTATTTTGTCAGACTCTGAGTTGGTTTTATGCTTTTATGGTTTTACGGACTGTGAACAGGACTTCTGAGCACTGAATAGTGAAAATGTACACACACAAGAGTTACTTGGTTAAAACATATGTCTCTTCTTCACAACAGTCACACAAGCAATGTGTATGAGCTGTCATCTTCCCCTGATACCTCCAATTTTAACGATTGGGCTCAGGTTCCATCCCTGTTCCAGACAGAGTTGCTTAGTTTGTTTCTGCTATTTGCAGCACCTCCAGCTATGGCACCCTCTCTGTATGGTTGGAGCTGAAGGCTGTGGACCACAGCTTTCCATGTCCTTTTCTGAAGCCTGGTTTTCTTGCAATGTGTGAATAGCCTAAGCATCCCTTGAAGATCTTATAGAAGACTTGGAAGTTCCTATCAATGAAAGCACCAGCTCTGTGGCACTTAGCGGGAGAGCTATCCAACTTCACAGAGAAGTTGTATGATGAAAGAGCACTCTGCCTTATAGAAAAGTAAAAAGAATAAGAGGAAGATGTACAGTACCTGAGTTGCAATGGAAACAATATAAGGAGATCAGCTTTTTCTGCTTTATGATCTTTATAGATGGTGTTTGTGCCTGACCTCCCTAGGTTTGCTTCAGACAGATGCTGTGCAGTCCTAAGGCATTCATTCACACTGTAGCTGCAGAAGATTTGTCTCATTCTGCAATTGGGTGCCAGCCAGCACTGACACAGCTGATTAGCAAATGACAATAGGTACAAAATCAGTGACAGGACTAGAAGACTCGCTAGAGAGAGGCCCTTTATCTATTTCTAATTCCCATTAGCTTGGAGTCACTTTGTGCATCTCCAGCAATTAGAGGAAAATAATGGCTGCATAGCAGCTGCCTTCAAGTTTTTGACTCTGGATCTCTCAAAAAGTCCCTGCTTTGCTGAAATCCTGCATTTTAAGTTCTTTCTCTACTTTGGTATTTCTCACTCCCCTGTATGGTCACGCCAGGGTTAGTTCCACACCAAAGGACTGCAAGGTGATGGGCAAGAAATCTGAGTATAATTTCTGCTGTTTTGCCCCCCATTCTGATTTCTCCTGAAGTCACCAAAAGTTCTATCGGAATTTCCTCAGTCTTCTGGCCAAATCTCATTTGTAAAGTTGATTTTGCTCCAGTAAAGCCCTTAGTGTTTTCCCTTTTAGACGCATTACTGTTGGGTGCCAGAGTCTGTAACTTCCCAGTCAACAAAAAATATTTTCAGCAACATTTTAGTTTTTGTCTCAAATTTCTGCTATTAATATTTCAGAAATTGTACTGAGCTATTCATTAGGAATTAAATTTTAAATTATTTATCACCAGGAAATGATGTGCTAATTTTAATACCAACCTTGCTTCTGCAGTTCTGTTCACTTTACTGCACTACAGTCACTTGGTTCCAATCAATTTTAAAATGCTAACTCTACTGATTTTTATATTTTTATTTTTTATGTTTACTATTTGTATTTAGTTCTCAGAGGAGATTGGGAAACTTGAAGATAAAGTGGAATGTGCCAATAATGCACTGAAAGCAGACTGGGACAGATGGAAGCAAAACATGCAGTATGATATGAGATCAGCATTCATTAATGTGGCTGACAATAATCTCCGTTACTATGAAGAGGTAAAACCCTTTCTCATAGCAGTAGTTATTACTGACTGATTATTTCAGCAGAGAAATCATTGCATTGTATCTAAAGAATAAATGTTGCATTTTAGTCCAAACTTGTGTTAATTTCAGAATCAGTTTTTGTGGGAAGAAAGAGACCGTTTCCTTAACTTGAGTTGTTTTAAGCAAAACATATTTGATTTGTACCCAAGTGGTTGATCCTGAGTTCATCAACAACAGAGGGCAGTCTTGTTTTACTAACCACAAGAATTTGGGAGATATTTTTGGGTTGAATGTCAGCTGCTATATTTCAGCTTGGAAGCCTTTTGCAGTGACTTTTGCAGTTTGTGTGAAGCCCTCTGGAAGGCTTCGCATTTATAAATTACTTTACATGAGAGAAACATTTAAATGTGGTTCCTTTTAAAACAGCACACTCAGACAGTTCTCATTGTTATTTCTCTGAGGAATGTGAACCAATAGGACTTCACTAGGATAACATCAATACAAGTTTGAGAAGTCAATATGAAAAGCTTATGGCACGTTTTTCAAAATGCTAAAATGGATACAGTTACTAAATCAAATCTTTTAATAATTGAAACTGACTGCTTTGGAAAGAAAGCAAAACGGTTGAGATACAATTTTAATTTCAATTCAAATGGCATAGCTATCACTCTTGGTAAAAATTCCAAGTAAGATATTCTAACCAGCAGAACTTGAATACATGTAACAAAATCTCTTAAGCATTCTGTGAAGTTTCTTCAGAGGCAACATGTTGCTTATGTTGTGCTTGTTTTGAAAGTATCCCAGTATCTTGATTTTTTTCAGACTCTCCTGTAGTAAAGCAGTTGCCCATCTACTAATTAAAAACCAGTATTTTTCACAGATATATGTTGATATCTGTGTCTTCCAGTCCCACGTTCCACTCTTTTTATGGGCTGTCCATTAGCCTCAATGTAAAATCAGTGCCCTGGTTTTACAAATCATTTTGTTAGAACATAATTGAAAAGACAGAGCTCTTGATCATCAAGTCTAGTTAATTAGGATGCAGCCTGTGAGATGTGCGGACATTGACAATCTGTTGTTACATATGAAGATCAAAATATTTTCTGAAATCAGGCAGCAAACTTTTGGCATCCTCTCACATTTTTTACAGCTACTGATGATCTCTGGTTTCTTTATCATGAATACGTCTGTTAAATCAGTGCTAAATATATTGGAATATTTTATTCATGAATGATTAGCTAAATCAAACCACAAAAATAATTCTTTTTGTCTCTTTCCTGTCTAAAAACGCTTTTCACTGAACTGGAATTTCATTTCAAGATGTCAAACCTCATAGAATACATGAAATTATTATCACTAAGTTAAATATGTGAAAAATGGTTCAACTGTTTCCACAGGTACCAATGGCTCTTTTTCAATAGTCTCTGAAATACTGGACAAGTCAGTTTACACTGAGACATTGTTCTTTGTTGGTGCTTTTCTTGAAAACTTTAAATGGTTTTCCTATTATGTCCTGAGAGTTCCAGATTTTAGAAAAAAATAATTGCTGTAATAACAAACATTAGGCTACCCTGGCTGAAACATGAGGGCTTATCAAGTTTTGTTTCAGTTTTGTTTTTGTTTTTGTTTTTAGCAGAAAATCATTATCTCAATTCTGGCATTCAAGAGAATTTGGTAAAATTAATTTGGAGAGTTTGGGAAGTTTTTATCTAAAATGTGGGTGGTTTTTTTTGTTTGTTTTGGTTTTTTTTTTGAGACCTGTTGTTATTGCTAATGGTTAATTACTGGAGAAGACCTTATATTATAAATGATAGGTCCTACTGTCCTGAATACAATAGGAAACAAACAAACAAAACATTAGCATCTTCCTGTGTTTGCTACCTAGAGTAAAACTTCAGGAAAGGACTCTCAGAAATCTGAGCATCAGAATATGATTCTTATGCTTTCCATTAAAAATGAAGTCCTACCTTTAAGATAAGCATTTGAGTAAGAAGTGTTCCTTTGTTTCTACGGCTATGGAATCTCACTCTCTTTGACTCTCTCAGTGTAACAGACACTAATTAAAGCCCAATGTTTCAAGTTTATGGGGTGCTTCTGTGCAGACCTATGAGAACAAAGTCTTTCCTGTGATACTGTACAATCTGCACAATACATCTGCATATGATGCCATTTAACAGCCCAGTATTACCATGACTGAGCAGTCACTTGCAGTTCCTGTAGTTGGTCTCAGGAGTTCATGAAGTTTTCTTCTTTCTCTTCGAAAAAAGAGTTGAATACATGCTGAGTCTCTCCATATGCAAGATTTAGAACTTACTGTATTTAAAATGAGTGTAATTGCTTTGCTTAAGTAAGAAGGATTTTATGAAAAAAGGAAAGAGAAGGCTTTAATTTGAAATCAGGACCTCTCATTCTGAAGAAGAAAACATCTTCAACAGTTTGTTTGCCTTACAGAAGAATCCTTGACTGAAGTGTGTCTCAGTGCCATACCCTTTAATTTACTGCTTTGTGCCGTGCCCTAGGTGCAACACAACGGCCTGAATTAGCACACCTCTTAGCTCATGGGACATACAATCTTCCCAGTGTTTGCAATCACAAACTAACCACAGGGCAGAACATACAGCTGAGAGAGCAGATTGTCACCAGGTCTTTCCATTAAGCTAGGTATAGATATTCTCCAGTGCCCTTAGGACAGAGCATTACTCAAACCAAAACAAGATACAAAGTTCTTGTTACTTAACTAGTGTATCTGAAGTCATCCTGGTTCATATTAGCCAACAATCCAGGCACCCAGGAATGTACTTTGGCTTCAAAGAACAACAGCAATTAAACATTAACCAATTGTTTTTTCCTCATGTTTGCCATAATCTGTAGGATATTTGCATCAAGGATAAAGAAGTATTTAATTATCTCAGCAAAAAACTTTGTTAACATATTCAGAGAAAATAAAACAAGACCAGAGTAAGCAGGAGCACTGTCCAAATACTGTTCAGACACTGTAAATCCAGCAAATACACCAGTTTGGTTTTCCATTGCTTATAAGGCACTCTCTCTCAAAAACAGAAGACTTCATTTGCAGATTCTACTCTAGGAAATGTCATCACGAAGGATATTTTTAAGGTATTAACCATGGAAAACAGGGAACTGGAACACATGGCATATGACACATTGCTTCTGTTACCATCCCTACTACATGTTCTATTTTTAAATCTCCTTTTTAGTTAGATATGCAATTGTATATGAAAACCTCTTGCTGCTATTTCTAAAAATGGTGTTGCAGAACAGACGTGCAGAACAGTAGTAATCAGAATACTTTAGGTAAAATAGCCTATTTAAGTTCTTTCATTTTGTATATTTAGATTTTCTAATGTATTCTGCTGGGCTTTTACAAATAATTGGATTATGAATTTCAACACTATGCATGCACGTTTAATTTCCAGGGTTTGGTTTTTCTTTTTGTCTCCTTTCTGTCTCTTTCGTGAAAGTGGGCATATCCTGTGTTTAGATCTCCATTTTCACCCTCCCAGGAGAACTCTGTAAAAGCATTCTGTAATAAGGCTGAAGTGTACATCAGTAACAAAATGTCGTTTACGCAGTTCATGCTTCACGATATAAAAAGCTTGAGCCTAAGGCACAGAGACCTACTTTTGTTTTGGTACGGTTAATTATAAAACTTGTCAGCTGTGGCAGCACTGTGATGTCTGACAGTGAAATGAGCCACCACTGCTCTTACATTTTTGAAAATGTGTTCTGGTTATATAAATGAGGATAAATTAAAAACCAAATAACTTGTGTAACTGAAAAAAATGCTCTGCATCCTTGTGTGGAAAGACTGTGGTAAGTTGCATCTATCTGGATAAGATAGTGCGACTGGATAGTGTGACTGGATTTTAACATGTGTTTTGGCTCAGTGTTGCAAAGATAATAGGGATCCATTTTTATATTCAAGACAGTAAAGATGATGTATGTACTTTACCACACATTACTGAAATTACAAAATGACAAAATATGAAGTTGCATTGTATAAATTAAACTGTGGCTCAGAAAAAAAAAACAACCAACATTCATTCATTGTCAACAAAACACTGTTCAAGAAACTGATTATTTCTTGTCTCACACCTAGGAAAAGCTTAGGAAAAACAGATGTGCTTTGCAGCTTTCTAGGATGGCAATCCAGCCTGGGCTCTAGCAAATAGAAATCTGAGGATGAGCACCACAGTGAAAACACATTTCTAACAGCTGGCTTATTGACATATTGAAACCAAGAAGCCACCTTGCAGCTCAGACACCTTAGATAGATGCAGCTGCCACAGTGTCATATGAAGAAAGGGAGACTCTACTGAACAAACCTTAACGGCTTTCAACAAAAGGTCAAAAAGACCTTTTAAGTCAGAAGTCGTTTTGCAACATTTGCAGATCACTGTTCATGCTAGCTAGCGTTACTTTCACTGCTCCTCCCTGATTTACCATTGCAAAATAACATTTCTCCAAAAGGCCAGTGAAGAAATGCAGATTTCCTTGTGAGTCTTATCCAGTTACTCCTCTCTTTTCACAGTAATTCAAACCTTCAGTGTGCTCTCAGCATCACAGTGTTGTGCAGTGCAAGAAGCAAAGGAGATTAGATCTGTCAAGATCACAGAAATAAGCTTGGGGGAGTAGGTTTATGGTTTATGTGGTGTGGAGGACAACATGCAAATAACATGACATATCTGATAATGACTTTCTAACATGTCTGATAATGACAAAGGGCCCATGTGAAAGCAAGTTCCTACGTACTTTGTCTTTGTGATCTCAATCAAGTAGATGTTTTAATCTCTTGCATTATCATGCAGCCCCTTTTTGGTTTTGTGTCTTCAGAGGCACAACTGCTGCCATCTTTTGTTAGATTTTCTATTGACGTCCCTGATCCTGCCTCCTCATACCATCACGGATTCCAACAACTACATTCTACCTCCATTCATGTACCTCCTTCATTTTCCTCTTAAATTTCATAAATTATCATTATTTGTGACTGTCAGATCAGCCCAATTGTCTTCTTGCAGGTAGACGGGCAGTAGTGCATTATTGTAGGTTAAATGGTTTATGGCAAGAGTTTTCACTTAGGAAATTACGATGTTTTCAGGGCTGACTTAATTCAAAGTTTGAATTAACTGAGTATGCTGTTCAGGTTTTAATATAAGAGAATTTGTTGAGATTTTCAGAAGAGTTACTTATTATGAATATTTCAGATTCTTCGTGAAAAAACTGTACAGTAAGAAGCAAATGAGCTGCATTATCAATAGCAATAAGTATGAGTGTGTAAGTCAAAGTTTTATTAGAATGTTTCCATTTCAAAACAGAATTATTGCATGAGTTTGGCTCCACTGTTTTAATGACAGATGTGAAATGGCAGAAACCTGGTATGCTGGGTAACAAGCATCAGCACATCATGGGTTACCCAGCAATAGGCTTGCCATGATCCTCAATACTAACTTCTGATTTATAAAGGTTTGAAAGGCTGCCAACACTCATTTAAGCCAAATTGAACTACAATTCATTTGGGGATTTTTATTATCATTATTTTTTCACTTATACTGCTTCTAATAATATATATATATATATATATAAAATATATTGTATATATTTTTGTATATACATTGTATATATACATATATACATGTATTGTATATATATAATTTGTACAGTTATTAATATGTTTTTCATTAGGAGAGAAATACATTTGCTGTAAATATGGCAATCTCCCCTCAGCCCCCTGCCTTTCTGGTCCCATTTCTTTCTCATTACTCAGGGGAAAAACAAATTATCTGTGTATTTAGAAAAAAAAATTTAACTTGGAAAGAATTTTGGGTATGCTATAGGAATCCACAGAGATTACCAAGGAACTGTGTGTGACTGTGCTTTCTATTTGGAGAAGATCTTTGCCTGTAACTAAAGGGAGAGATTAAAGAAGAGCATAATTAATGTTAGCATCTCCCATGCTAACACATACAATTACGATGCTCACACTGTGTGCTTGTCATTATGTAAAAGTGACCTTTACAGCTCACCCAGCGTGCTGGCTAACATTTTGCATATCACTGAGCTGCCTAGGAAACCATATTTTGCTATTACCATGGTCCCACAAAAACAGCTTGTGACAATGCATATGTACTCTTTTTCTGCTGCTTTTTCTCCTTGGCTACCAGTTTTACAGAAGTCAGTCTGCTATATTAATATGTATCTGTGAATTTTTTTAAGTGCCTTGCTACATGGGAGTCCTTCCTAGCATCTCAAACAGTGGATCATCATGGGGAAGAAGATTCTGAGGACAGGCCTTGAGTAATATCTCTGCTTGATCTCTACCTTTTCCGTGAAGTTTTTCTCAACCAAAGAAGTGCTTTATATGAGATCAGATATGTTCTTAAATACAACTGTTAAAATCAGTGAAACGCAGGAAACCAGCTTATTGAAAACTCAGGTATTCTACTCCTGAAATACATTTTGGAACATGCTATATATTGCTTTATATTGCTTAGTCATGATTTTACATATTTTTATGCAAGTGTTCACATTCAATTTTTTTCATACATATTGCATAACTTGGATATAAAGTATTTTAAATATGTAAAGTAAAGCTCAATTTTAATAAAAAGTTTAATAAGGAAAGTCTGTCTTCATTCTGCATTCTACTCTGTCAGAATTATCTTGGCATTGTAGCTTCCATATTATATTCTCTATACTGAGTAATTGCTTGTATTTGTAAAATTTTGTATCATGGATTTGAAGGAGCAGTTCAGGATTATTTTAATAGATCTAGTCACCTGATGGCAAAGTGGTATGGGAAGATGCTGTTCTGTGAGATTAATACTGCTTTTAAGTGCTGTTAATGCAGCTTACAGTTTGTATTATTTACTAGTCAACTAAGCATCTTTCATTTGATCTTTTTTAAAAGATAAAAGCTTGGCAGTTCATGCAGACTGTATATGCAGAGACATCATGTTAGTCAAAGCACTCATCCTGCCAATGCAAGAGCTGGCAGCATTGAGGCCAATGAATAGCCTTTTACTCTCACAGCTGACCTTCCCACTGTGCTTAACTTCCCTTTTCAGAGAGCTGGTATGGAAGTGAAAGGGAAAAGAAAGGAAAAGAGTTTTTTGCTAAAACGATTTGCTGCTGCAGCAATGCATTGAAAGATTCTGAATGATTCCACCAAAGGTCTGGCACACTGCACTTAGAACTGCTGCAGTTGTTCTTTTTCCTTGGCAGTCACAATGGGAGCAAACCTAAGTCTGAACCTGGGGAGAATGAAGCACAGAAATTGGACCCCGCCTCACTATGGCTCTGGCTTTGGGAACCAGCATCAGCCCTCACCATCTTCTGGTGAGAATCTGTGATCCTGCTTGGGTCATTCAGCAAACGTCTACAGCTCCTCAGCTCTCAGCTGCACTTGGCTGGCTGTGACCGTGCCAGGGTGAATGTTGTAAGAAACAAATGATGAGCGTGACCTAGGCAGAGCAAGAAGATTGCTCTCATGCCGCCCCTGAAGCTTTAATGAAAGTTTGACTCAATTTTCTGAGCTATAAAGTAGCAGTTAAGATGCTTGTGAAATACTACAGGAAGCGTGGTTTCTCCTAGCCTGGGAAACATAAGGAGCTCATCATGCAAACCAGGACCAGGTGCTCAGGTCAGTGCTCGCAGGGCAGAGATGGTCACTGCAGTGATGTGTGCTCTTTCCCCACAATATCCATGCTGCTCTTTTTCTTTTACGTCACAGCTTCTATCAATGTGCTTAAAACCCATAATCCTTTTTTATTTTTACTGCATCTAAACTTTTACAATTTACCACGCTGGATATCAATGGATTCACATTTCAATTTGCAGGAAAAATCAAGTTATTGTGTGATTTCTTAAACGAGCTACAGTAATTTCAAATCATGGCCTCTGCATCTTAAACAGAGAAGAGCTGACAGTTGTTTCCTGTTTGACTTCCCCATGCCACCGACCTCTAGCATGACTTCCAAGTACTGCCTCTTTCCCAGAGGAACTGCCTTAGCCTGATACCGTCTCATACAAAAGCCATTTCACATCCATGCTCATAGATGCTGGTTTTCTCTGTAGTTTCTAGTTCTGCTGCAACCAGTCATCAAAATGCAGGCACACCAGACATGAACACATTGCCACAATTATACTTCACATTCTTTCCTGTTTCCGATTCATTTTTTAAAGTACCACTGAATGCTGAGCTGCCATTTCATAACACTAAGAGCTACTCTGAAGGTTACTAAATAATTTAATTTCCATCAGTGTGTATATATAGGAGAATTGGCTTTTCCCCAGTGTGCATTAATTTGCATTTATTAATTCTGAATTTTGCTTGCTTTTTTTAGCTCCTAATCTCTCAGTAGTGTACAGTCCTATAAACAGGAATCCAACAGGACAGGCAGCAGTAACGCTCTGAGTGCCAGAGAAAAGAACATTCAGGAAGGAGCCTCAACAGGCTTACCTAGAAGGACTCAATTGTTTAAGCTCAACCAAAAATTAAGTATTATGCATGTAATTTAAGCACCTCTGAGAAAGGGCAATGCCTGGTTGGTTGGGATATGAATACCAAAATGTGCTTTGCATTGATTTTTACCAGCATGTTCTGCCCAAGCAGAGAGCTGCTCTCTGAGGTACTTGGAGATCAAAGCAGCAGCAGATATTTCACATCCTTCCTGAAAACAGTGGGCTACAGTTCATTATGTCGAGGATTTATTTTTCATTTACTTTCTTCTTTAGCTAGTTAGACTACTAAACCTTAGTAGTCATGTAGAGGTTTGAGTCGAGTTGTTATTCTGATTTTCTAGTAGCAGTATCAAGGAAAAATGAGGCCTATTATTAAGTACAATCAAACATTGTTCTTTCTGAGTTGTGCCAATACTTCCAATACTTACCGTTTTAGAAAACGGATTGTGTCTTTAGCCCTGTTTCCAAAGATTTTTCTGTTATGGAGTTTCAGCTTCCTTAGGCTAATGCTTGGAAAGTGTTTAAACTATTCTATTGCTCAAAGTCAATCTGCTTATAGTTTGGATATTCTTTCTGCTGTTTTCAGGTAGCTGTGTGCAGGCTGTTAGAGCCCAACTATTTAAGATGATTTCTGAAGTGCCAAAAGTGACTAAGAATTCAACTTTCTTACATACAGCCAAGAGCTTCGTTCTGGACACCTCTATTTCCTTCTGCAGATTTTCCCTCTGAAATTAATTAAACAGTGAAGAAGTGATTATAAGTGTCTAAAAAAAGCAGTGTGCATAAACAATGCAATGTCAGTGTCTCTGTCTGTGGAGAGCTCCAAACAACAGCTCTGAGTGCTAGAAAGTTCCCCATCCATCTCAGTGTGGCTTATTCTCAAACTCACAGGAGATCTCTTTTTAAAAACAATGTCATTGTTTTATCATAAAAAAGAAAATTCAGAGTGTATCTGCAGTTTCCTAGCTAGGTAATCACCATCTAGAGAATATATAACCACCATAGCTTACAGGCTTCCTCTGGCAACTGCAGAGAACGGTTCCTAAGGACCTTCCACCCTGTTTCAAGACCTGTTAGAAGTGTTTGCCATGAGCAGTGAGCTCTGGCACACACAGAGGGACTGACAGGGGGGTGACTGCCAGCTGTGCAGCCCAGAGCCTCTCGCTGGGCCCAGCAGTTCCAGCTTTTGCAGTGATGCCTCGTCTGCCCAGTGCCAGGAACAGAGCACTGCCTCCCATCTCACTGCCATAAGATACCGGTCCGGTGCTTTTGAAGCACTTGTGACAGCACTCTCAACTTATGTACAGACACTTGGAAAGCACAGATCAAAATATTATTTAAAAGACTTTTTTTTAAGCTGCCTTTTTCTCAGAACTTGTGTGCAAACCTTAGCTACTGGTAAGCCACAGCCTGGGTAACCAGCTTCCTCAGGCAGCACTGTGATTGCATGGCCATCAGGGCTGCCACGTTTAGCATGTGTGGTCTGTGGCTTGACCATAAAGAGGGAAAAATTCCAAGAGGCAAGAAAAGGTCATTGCCTCTTTCTGTGTTAGTGCTTCATAGCTACAGCCTGTAAACAATGCACTTGTCTTTTCTGCTGGACTGAAAACACATGCAAAGAAATGACCAAAACTCTTCTCAGTGACGGAGCAGATGAGCTGTAACCAGCACACACTGCCACTAAGAGAGGTACAGCAGAATCTGCTGTGAGGCATCAGTGACTGCGAGCACCGAGAGGCTGCCTGGTGCAGACACTGTCCTTGCTAGGGATGACAAGCCTGAAGTGATCTGTGGAGAGCTGCCCGCCCAGAGGAAGAGGAAATGAATGTGGGCTCAACAACTGAGCTGCGGACCCCTGCTGCTCTCAGGCTGCAGTAGAAGTAGGAACTTTTCAAAATATTCAGGTATTATATGTGGAAATTCTTTCACATGCCTGATTGCTATGGGCAGGATTTCACTGACAGACACTAAAATAAGATAATGCTGGCACAAATCACTCATGAAACCAACCTTCCAGCAGCTTTGCAGGCTAGGAGGAATATGAAGGAGATTTCTTTCAAATGCCCAACTCGCACTATAATATTATTTATCAGCACTGCCTCCTGCATTGCACAGCAATCCCCTGTAGCTTAATGAAGAATAGATGAGGGCAGAAGTGTATATAAGAGGACCCTCTGTCATGTTATTAAGATTACTCAAAGAAAAAGAAAATGGCCAAGTAAACCCGTTCTGACAAATGGAAGAGCACCTACCTGGTAACTGACTGGTGACAAAAGGATCAAATTGTACAGTCTCAGTGGAAAGCACCTGGACAGCAAAGCATACTTAAAGCACTGCCCAGCTTTCAGGCTCCCACTGAGACCATCACAACTCATTGAGGGGCTTTCAGGTGCCTGTCTCCAGCCCTGCCAGCACTGAGATGCGAGGAAGAGCCCTGTCCCACAGCAGCATCTGCTGAACACGGAGTGCTTCATTAAAATGCTGCCCAACAGAGCCTGAGACTCTCAGGAAATCAGGGATGACCACTCACCTGCACCTCAAGGGGACAGCCACAGACTTCTGGGACACTTGAGAGTTTTTGGAGACCTGGGAAGTGAAGCTGCATCCTGGTTTAGGTAAAGATGCATGGCTAAAGAAATGCAGAATGTCCAAAAGAATGTCTTTGTTTAAAATGTAACAGGTGTAATAATGAAAAGAATGATGTCAATTTTCCTACAGGTGACAATACATACTTTGACTTCTGACAGTTTGGATTTAGACTGTGACACAACAGTGGTTTTTAGCAGGACTATTTCCTCCGATAATTGTATTGTTTACAGGGTTAGTTAACAATTGAGCATTATTATGTCTGTATTAATAATCAAGAGTTGCAAGTAAGCCATTAGCTGTCAGATCCAAACCAAGATGAATTGGTTCCTTCCTTGGCAACATTGATACCACGTGGTGGGGAGGATTCACTGCTTCTCAAGTGATAAATCAACTTAAAGGGCAACTGAACTGCCTTTTGAGTTGACAAGAAGAATAAATGCTTGCAAAATTTTATAGCAGGATATTATTTCATCCTTAAAATTAATGTAAAGTAAATCATCTCATAAGGCTCTTTTGCAACTGAAAAGAAATAAGACTTATTATTATACATTGTCTGGAATTGCGTTCATTTAAATCAAGTGATTTCACTAGGTGTTGAAAACCTTGTCTCTAAAATGAGAGCAGAATGAGAAGCTCTGTATGTGTACAGCTATCACAGAGTTTCTTGCTTTCATGCACAGAGCTGTTCATAGACTCAGTGCGCTGTGTTTGGCTGTTCAGTTATAAGCCAGAAGCAGACATCCTGATCACCTGCGTCTCCTGCCCAGGAACCCAGAAGATTTGCTGGGACTCCACAAAGCTTGTACTTAGCACAGAACACTGCATACTGCCTAGTTGAGCAGTTTGAGGTTTCAAGATACTAATGCTTTTTTATCTCTTTTTTTACCACTTGATAGTTCAGTTCATTCAGTTGTCTTCAGCAGTATCTCACACAAAAGTGCAAAGTTTCTAATACAAGCAGAAGAGAGACTCTTTGAACCTAAAACTCAGCCTGCAATTCCATAAAATAAAGCAAAAATAGAGAGTAATTCTTTAAGAACCATTAAGGGAATCTAGCGCCTTGTCTGCTTTGGTCCACTAGCAATATCTTTTGCAATAAATAGAAAAACCTGGCTGACAAAAAGGAATCTAAAGCAAGGGTAGAAAAAGATTTAATCCATTTTAAATTGGGTTCAAGAGAAAATAGCTGAGGCTGTTTGGAGACTCTGTGCTAATTCACTAACAGGACAGTACCGATTTTATGTGCAAATTAATTGTGACAGCTTAACGTAGAGAAGTAAGTTGTTCAATATTTACGGGTGCCTTTGAGCACATCATTTCGTTCCTGTGGTTGCACATATTTTGTTACCATCTCATTGTGCAGAAGAAAAATGATGAAGAATTACAATAGGAAAGCCGCAAGAACAGGAAAAGCAGCCGGTTTACATTCTGTGATGATGATCATGCCCTTGTTGGAGGCACACATTTTTAGACAGCACACAACTGTTAGAAGAATGTAGAATTATTACACAAGTACAATTGTGCCTCGTTCAGTCACGTATTGATACAGCTGATGAAGAAATAGATTTCTGCTGAAGACTGAGCCCAACTTTTTTTTATACCTGCCTTTTCTCCATTCCCAAGTTACTATCAAAGCAGACTCTTGATACAGAAAAGCATCAGCCCTATGCAGAATATCTAATATTCTGGGTCAAACCAGCAAGTCTTATCTAACTCTTGTTAACAAAAAGGACCATGCCCTATCTGGCTAAAATGCAGAGGCACCAATATGAGAAAATCCCTGATTTCATTTTTCCTCTCCTTTTAACAAGCCTTTAGGGAGCAAAGCCACTTTCTACAGGTCACACACTGCCTCCTGCTCAGGCCTAGCACCTCTCCCAGGTTCAATCAGGGCTTTGGCAGCTGTGCTAGGAGAGGGGATAGGGCCCATTATGAGAGGAGCTGGCAGTGGCATGGAGAGCAGGGTGTGCTAGGTCAGGGCACCCTAGCTAGCAGCACCTCTACCATGGGCTAGAGGGAGCTGGAGGGCAAAAGAGCTCTTGGTGGCATTGCTCCATGGATGCCACAGTAGAGGCACAAAGATAACTGTCATCTGTCACTTGCATTGCAGTCTATGTATAAATTTCAGAATACAGAAGAGAAAAAATAGTATGAAAGGAGAAATATACCTCCTATATAATTAATGGGTATTTGCTTTAATGATTTCCATTACCTTTAGGTTGTGTTTTAACCCTTAACTTAAAATGTTCTTGTTCCCCATTTATACAGGTTGCTACATATACCAAATGCATGTTACACCAAGTTTTAAGGGCTGCTATGGGAATTTTGGCTTCCCTGCTAAGAAAGTCATCTGCAGTTTGACAAAGCTGATGAACATTATTGCTATTTATAGAATTAGAATCATTTGTTTTACAGCTGACCTTTATGGAAAACAATATTATATCTGCTTTTTACTTTATCAAGAGTATTTATTACAATAATATTGCAAGGTTCTGAAGATTTTCCTTGGGAATACCCTAATAACACAGATCCAGATGTTATATTGTTTTAATTCATTGCTTGTGGGTCAGCTAGTTTATAGCATGCATGTGGGATCACAAGTAACATTTCATAAAATGGCCAGCCGAGCATCATATGGGACCACCAGGTTCCCGTAAAGCCAGCAGGTGATGTTTAGCTCCCTCATCTGTGTGGAGAACTGAGCATGAAGGAAATATTTTTTATTTTTAGTTTCCAAAAATCTGAAACCAGCTTAGAGCAGAACTGAGTTCCCTAAGGTAGAATTTGGTTTGTTCATTCATTCTGGCATACATGAATATTCCTGATGAGATTATTGAGCATTCCGTCACTATGCTGTGATCCAGAATCCACTGAAATGAAGGGGAACATCAAAGATTCTATTTAGCTGTTCTAATATGATCTCCCTATTAAGCAATATTCAAGTTATTAATAGTATTTGGGGGAAAACTGCTCATTAAAAATAAACTGAAGCAAAAATATGTAATCCATATCTTGCCTTCATTCTTCTATCTGGTAGTGACTGCAGTGTTATGCCATTTCTCAGAAAAAGAGTAGGGGTATATTTAGGGAGGGGAATATTTTCCATTGTCTCATCTTAAGCATCTCAGCTGTTTTCCAGCAGTAGCAACATGTGTTTAGAAGGGAAGCAATAAGGCGTTAATTATAGGGCAGTGCAGCAGCTACAAATGCCTATTCTACTGCTACATGTTCTCCAGAAGGATGTAATCAATTCATACTGTTTTTGAATGATGTTACATATTGTGATCTTGTAAACAGATCTTAAAATAGCCAGCTTATAAAGAAAGCTAAATCTCTATACTCAGGAGAGCTTTTCAGTTTTCCAAATTAACCCTAAAAGTAAAGTATGAAGATGGAGGTACCACAGTTTGATTCTGTACCCCGTACTGAACTAAAAGAATGGTAATAATTTGAAAGGGCTTTATTTTTTCCTTTTTTTTTTTTTTTAAGTGCACAGTCATTAAACAACTCATGCAACAACTAAACGTGCTGTTAGAGATTAAATTAAAATGGTGTTTCTGTAATGCCAAATGGCCACAAATTATTTAGGGTTGTAAACAGTGCGACAATGTTTTGGATTTCAGTGAAAAAACAAGAAAACAGCAGTCACTGAACCAACTTTTAGTGGGCAGCACATTGCTTGCTTTAGTTTAATCACTAGTTTACTTTGCCACATGCTAGCAAGACTGAGCAGAGCTGTCAAAAAGCTGACCAACACACTCAGAGCTTCTGCATTTGCTACAGGAGGTAATCATTTAAATTAGCGAGAGATTCTCATCTGGATCTCCTCTTTCACAAAACTTGAGGATCCCAACTATCTTTTTCATTGCTTTACAAAGTTCATAACTATGCTAATGAACAGGGCAAGAAGGTACATCTATATGGGAAATATTTCCATCTTTTTTCAGTTATAAGCTCCTTAACAAAATGACCAGAACTAACAGAATTAACTACAAAGTGTGTTCATCTAATCTCTTGAAGTTGCCTATGACACAATGACATCCTCGCCCTGTGGCAGAGGGCAAAAAAAGCTTCATGCTTTTCTTAGTCTTCAACAACATGCACATAGGAAGGAGAAAGTCTGTCAGGCCTCTCAGCCTTTCCTGTATTTTAAGTTTTATCATGTACTTCTGTAGCATATGGGCATAACTAATTACATTTTCGGAGCAGATGTGCAAAACATGGATTGATACGCCAAGGCTGGGAAATGTCCAATGAGAAGACTGGTGCACCCATGACATATTTTGTAAATGAGACATTTGCAGAAATGACGAATGTAAAGCATTTATGTCCTTTTAGTGTGTTATTCTTGAGGTCATGAGAACTATTTATAGACATCATTAAGTGGAACTTATTTTATTAAATTGAATTGAGGGATGGCATTTATCAGAGTGTGCCCCAATGGAGAAAAATATGTAATGCATCTCCCTTTCCATTCCACTTTTAGAATTTATTTTTTTTAAACTCTGGAATATGTGTTTTGTTCCTTTATTTAAAACTTGTTCCCTCTCTTCTCTCTTCCACTTTCTATGCACCATTAAAAAGGATGGTAACAAGGAAGGGATTTGGAAAGAAAAAAAGCTAACTGCCTCTCTCCCATAAAAACAAGATTAAAAATAAATATTTAATTTTGTAAATGTTAAAATGAACAGTCAGCTGATAAAACTAGTTAGAATCTGTTCACACTGCACCTGAGTGAAACAGCAACGAGAAATTAATGCCATTTTTGCTTGAAGCATTATGTCAGAGCAGATTTGCCTGACCACTCAGACATGCTTAATGGCACTGCTACTAATGCTGCAGAATGAACCTACTCAGAGCACATCAGGAATCTTACGGAGTCTGTCTTCAAAAAACAAACTACCCTATCATGCTAGTTCAGTATTAAGCTGAAATTCACTTTGCAAACTAAAAGTAAAGCATAATTTGATATTCAAAATGTTCCCCTTCCCTCCTCCTTTCCCCCCCACCCCCTAAATGTTACAGCCATTTTGTATATCAGTTCTGCTGCTCTCATAATTCCCTTTATTCAGATTGAGGTGTGTTCTCACCCAGCTATCTTCAGGGGTCTTCTTTCATTTTTAAATAGAACCAAAGAAAGTTTGGGAAGTCCGTATATTCTCTGTTGA
Source organism: Centrocercus urophasianus (assembly GCF_019232065.1). Classification (NCBI taxonomy): domain Eukaryota; kingdom Metazoa; phylum Chordata; class Aves; order Galliformes; family Phasianidae; genus Centrocercus; species Centrocercus urophasianus. The sequence continues at coordinate 11,882,312 of NW_024884733.1, read as the reverse complement.
GAAAGAATTGAAGAGAATGAGTATTCTGCCTCTCAAAGTGATTTGTACTTGTCATATTTTTTTGCCTGGAAATCGCTTCATTATTATTCAGCTCTCTCAAATCTGGATATTCACCTTCACCAATTTTCAGGTGCTTTCTCTTCATAGTTAATTTCTTTTTTTATATCAAAATCTTTCATTTCCCTCCAGTACCATGTAATATTTATTATATTAACGGTAAAGCGGTATGAAAAATTCATCAACTATTTTGCCTCTTTTCTTAATCAAGTGTGGCTCCTAATAATTTATTTGAAATATTCATTATTTGAAATACGTTACTGAACAACTTTTGCAAAAAGTTCTTGGCCTGTGTATCATTCAGAGGTGCTTGCAAAAACCCAAGTGGTAATGATTCAACACTTTCATCCACCAGTGAATAGAACACATTCCCCAGTGGAAACTCTTCTTGTGATCCAGTGCTGAAACTGCTCTTAAATATTTACTTACAAGGTCAGAAATAGAGAAAAATATACACACCCAGTAAGTGCATATTTTTAGACTGCTTGGAAAGACATGGGAGCTAGTGTCTAAAAGAAACCCATTTAGCAGTGACAATATTACCAAGGAGCCTGCTGCCTGTCCTGTGACCCAATGAGCTGCCTCTGCTGCCTTCATTCACGTGCTCCCTCCACTCCCCAGCACCACAGCACGTTGCCTAAGTGACAAGCTCCTTGAAGTGAAATGCTGTACGCACGATTACGTAGCCAGCTGTGAGGAAGCCTGAATGAGGTAATGCTGCTGCTAAAAGCACCAACGCTGCCGGTTGTTCCCCTTGTGGGCACTGATGCTGGCACCAGCAGGAAGTCAGCACCAATGCTGGACTAGGGAGATTCAAATGAGAATCTCCAGCAATATTCAGCTATGTCTTCAGATATAACTTGCAGCCAGGGTCTGGCATTTACGAGGATGAGGAATACAGAGGGCTGAGCTTTCAGGAGGCTGAAATCCAGCAGGATCAGCAGGTTCTGTGCAATGCTCCTTGGCTGAAAGCAGCCCCGTCTGCTGTCACCCTCTCTCTCACCAGAGGAACAGCCACGAGCAAACAAGTGCCCCTGACTATAAATCTCTCTGTTACTGAGACACTCAAGGGAATGTGGCCCCTCCCCTGGGAAACGCCTTTGTCCCCAGACTTGGGATAGTTTCTGCACCTTTTTAACAGGTGACAGCGCTTCCTTCATTGATTTGACTTCTTCAGTGAGAAAACTGTTTCCACGGGGAAAGGATGACTAAAAATTTTAGTAATATCATAGTTATTTCTTCAGGCATTCATGTGAGTACCAATGATGTAACTAGGGCACTTATTCATACGGCCAGCATTCAGGGCCGGCGGGGGGCTTGAGTTTGCTGCTACTGTGGAATTAGTATTTACCTCCGCACACATATTTTTGGTATGGCTCTGGGATGTAAACTATTCATGCTTGGAGGAGGAGCATGCAGTCACAGCAAATACAGGTCTAGGCCCCAGAAAATTGTCACCTATGAAATTCAGTAAATCTGTTTGCAAATAGTGCCAAACACAAAGTTAGTTCCCAAGGACATCTCCCTTGCAATGAAGAGGTTGCTTTTAATCTAATTGCTAATTAAAATATCAATCATATACTGCTTAATATTCCCAATTTAGTACTAAATGAATATTAAGTGATACAATTGCTGTCGAAATCCCCAACCAAACTGGAAAAGGAGGCATGAGGGGCCATCTTTCCCAGTGTCCCGTCTCGCTCTGTGTAGATGCCAATTTTCCACCTCCTCCTTTGGTTTGCAGTGCTGTGCAGCAAGTGCTGGATCTCTGGGTTAGTTTCTCTGGGATAAAAACTGGGAAATTAAACCCCTGCAGTTCTGCCACGGCCCAGGGGGGGCTCCTGGCCTCTGGGAGTGCGGTCAGGGCAGCAGCAAGCAAAGAACAGTGAGGAAGAGGCTCTGCTACCACAGCGATTGGACTTTGGGGAAGACAGAAAGCAAGGTGCTCAGTTACACACCAAACAAGTGGGAGCTACTGGGAAGACAGCGTGGAAAACATGAACTTCTAATCATATCTTGAGTACAGATATATAGATAAGGAAGACTATGAAGTACGTAATTAATACTGAGCAGTAATCTGTAAATGACTGACTACAGAAACTGTGACTTTTTCAAATCATGTCATTTTTTTCTGTTAGGCTGAGCTGTCACCCACTGTGGCCAGATTCCACGCATGAATGTGCATCCTGCAATTAATTATTCTTTTTTTTTGTCTGACCGCGGGAGTTAGTTTTTATAAACTGCAAATTGTCAGAATCTGAATTCGCATTCAGTGCTCCTGACAGTGGTGATAATCAGAAGAATTCACTTAACAAACATGGATGATAAAATAAAATGTCACATTTTATTACATACTTTTGTTCCATCTGTCTGAGCAATTTTGAATGCCAGATTTAAAGACGTGCCAGCAGGCCATGTCTTTCAGGATGCTTGCACATGGCTGCACTGGCTTTTAGCATTTACTTTCCACTGAGGGAATCATTTGATAGCTCCATGCTCTCTCTCATGGGGGGACATGCATGCTAGTAGCGGGACACTGACCTGGGCTGCCTTCCACAGCTGACACTGCACAGTGCTGTCCCAGCAGGGCTCTGCCTCACTTTCTCAGGTCACATTCAAAGGTCAATATGAGAGCACCCCTGTGTCTGTGGGCTACATCCCCCTGTGATGTTTAGGACCAAAGGACAGCAAGGCAGCTCCTTGCAAAGTTTCAGCCCATGGATCTTCAGCATTTGCTGAAAATAACATCATCTTTTATTTCAAATGACCAGCTGCTTGGAAATACAGGCCATAATTTTTTTTTTTTTTTTTTTTTAAATTTCTGTTATTTCAGTTCATTCAGATGTCTATGTGGAGATAGCTTCCACAGTGCCCTCACACTTTTGCCTCTCCTCTCCTTTGGGACTTAATTTTGTATATTAGAGTTTCTATATTAGAATTAGAGCTGAGCTTCCCAATAGCAGGAAGTTAAACATTCATATCTGTTTCAGTGAACTAGAAAAGAACATGGCAAGTCACTTTGGCTGGCTTTGAGACACCTAGTGTATTTTTCAGCCTTTCATTTAAAAACTGGCTGTACAATAGTAATACTCAGAGGAGGAAGTACTGGGTATTTACCAAGTTAAAGCTCATTTTAAAGAAAATCAGACCAGGAAATACAAATACAGAAGCCAAATCTGTCTCACATTTTAACAACCTTTGAGCAGAGAACTGCTGAAAGATGCTGAACTGAACACTTCATCCAACCACACCAAATCTTTGAGAAGACATGGATTTTTTTCCACATCTAACCTACTATCCTTCTGCTTGATCTCTGCAAACAGTGCTAGAATCAGGACTCTTGCTCTAGAAGTAATGTAGGCTATGAAGGGAAGAAACCATACAGAGTGCTGGGATTCAAACATAACTTTGCTAACTGCAGGCTGCCATTCATTTTGCACCCTGCCAGTGAGCAAAGCAAGGATTAGCCTCACAGAAATCCCCCTGACTGCACTCCCGCCTCGAGGTGGGTTTCGATCAGACTGATTGTTCCATTAAGCTCCCAATCCGGTGAGAAGTCACACCAGTAATTTGCATGCTCATAAAAGAGTAAGCAGAGCTGTTGCTTTGAAGTTCAATTATCCATGTGCTTGTTTAAACCAGAATATTGAAAATGCATTGTGCTGTTTGCACAGCTGCAGAACTAAATACACAGGATGTTTGCAGGTTTGCTCTGGGAATTTCCACACATCCAGGGAAACACAGAACTACTGTGAAGTCTGCTGGTCTAAATCACGGGCGGGCATTGAAGCAGAAGCAAAGCTCTAAAGAAAGTTTATAGCTTCATTTGTGGACGCTGAGGATCAATACAACAGGCCACTTAAGTGTTCATATTATGAGGTGCCAGCTGCAACTCTACAGTTAAGGCTGACTTTAAGGCTAACTTGAGCATTGAATTTAAATCAGAGTTTCGACTACATTATTTATGTGGATCATGCAGTTTCTTTTTTCCTCCCCTCCAAATTTACAATACTTTCTCATTAAGTACATGATGAACTTCCCAGCAACTAGCAAGTAGGTCAAGTAGCTAAGGGTTAAAATTTGAAATAAGGTTTTGTTCAGAACACTACTGATTTTTTTTCACATCGTTATCACTGTTAAAACTGTTATATGATAGAAAAAATAGCTGACAAACTGATTGCCAGGTAAGCTACAGCTACTGTTGTCTATGCAAGTTACTTTATATGTATTTATTATTTTATTTACCTAGGTAATTGACATAGTACTTCATGGACCTCTATTTACTGCTTTTGGCCACTTCACTGCATTTTGGCTGTTGCACTGTTGTTGGAGTTCCAGCCCAGCATCTGGGGATCAGCAGCTCTAATTCGCTGGCTGCCTGACTATTAATCAGAACAGCATCTTAACATCAAGGACTGCAGCCTACGGCACTTTTTAGGAGTGTGCTTCACTGAAACCTGAGAGAAACAGACAGATCAGATCACAGGGAAACAAAAATATTACAGTTCTGATCTTATCAAAATTAAATGACTGCCTTTGAACACACTACTCTTCCTTTAGTAAAGATAATTACAAAGAGAAATACAAGTAAGGAAGGCTTTTTAAAATGCAGTAAGGAATTAATGAAGTCTCATGTATGAAAATCCAGGGTGCTTTGTACAATTTTACACATTGACGAATCTTTGCCAAAAAAACAAAACAAAACAAAACAAAACAGTATTCCTTACGTTTACAACTGTGCACATAATTAACCACATCAAAATTACAATCCACGCAAAGCTAGATTTGGGGTTGATCAGATATTCAGCAGTTTATTACTTTTGTTTATGAGTTATTGGAAAAGCATCAGGTCCAGGTGCCATCACAGCCCCTGGTTAGACTGCACACCAATACAGAAACTGATCCAGTCTGTCTCCCCATACCAAACTTCTCACTCTGGCTTAAAGTGGAAACATTGTACATCTTATCCTGACTAGTGCAAAGCACATTAATGTTAGATCTGATTTCTAGCAATTGCTAAGCATCTCAGAGATAAAAGATGAGCCTTGCAACCTATGCAGAAGACGAGTAGGCCCAACTGATATTGAATGTGATAATATGGGAAGATCAAGCAGTGCTCACCTCCAACTTCTTTATAGTCTCTTTCCTGACTTGTCAATATAAATTAAATGCAGAGCAATTGTATTATGCATTATAAATGCAGAGAACATGAGATACCATGGGAGTGACTCCAATGTCCACTCCTTACATGATGCCCTGCTATGACTTATATTCTTTACCTGTTTATGTACAAAACTAATACTAGCTACATAAATCACTTTTATCCAACTTGCAATACTGCCCTGTTATAGTGACCATTCAGCCTGTACTTTTATTACTAACCAAAACCACTTCTACAAAACAATCCAAACAAAAAATCTATCAGTAAGAAGTGCATGCATGTTTAGTGAGGCAGAAAGATGAAATGATGCCATGCTATTGATTTGCTCACTTCCAATCTCAGCAGACCAAACTGTGAACATTTCTGTTAAGTCATAGCCAAATTCTGATGCAGGATTTAGAATGCAGACTAAAACCAACCCCTGCAATCCAGTTTGTTATCTCTGGTAGGTATCAGTGCTGGATTTTCATAAAAGCTTGGGTAAGAGAAAATATAAAATCCGATAGAAGCCCTTTCTTCAGTGCTATGGTTAGTTCCTCAGCCTAATAGTTTAATTATATTGCAAAAAGCTTGAAATTCCATCTACAATAATCATGAACAATTTTATCATCTATACAACTGATTGGTTTTCTTAAATCATACTAAGCTCTTAGCAGCAGAAAAATCTTATGGTAATGGATGCCTGGAGTTAATTTAAAAAGTCATCAGTTTTAAGCTTGTCTCACAGAAGAAATCCTTTGTACATATGACTGCAACTCCCTCAGAGTTATGGCTTCTCCTCTTCTCCCTTGCTTATTTTCACCATGGCCTCTCTCATTTGTTGCCACTCTAAACTGAATGCAGGCTTACTTGGGAAAAATTTGATTCGCAAAATTCTTACTTGAGAAATGGATACATTTGGGAGAATTCCAAATATAAAAACAAAAGCTAATCTCATTATATGAGTTATTCACTTCAATTTATACAGACTTTTCTGTGAAATTACTCTGTACTACGTTCTGAAGAGGACAAATTGATATAGTCTTACTTCATTATCTCAACTTGAAGTGTTAATTTACAGCATTAGCAAGCAGGATTTCTGTGGGGATTTTGCACCAAGCATGGAGACTTACCATGTGCTGTTTGTATCTCTCAATAATTTTCCTTTTTTTTTTTTTTTTAATAGAAATTCAGTTTTCTAGACAAATTGTTTGCCATGGCACACAGTGGAGTGGCTGTTGAACCACAGGAGGGGAGGGGAGGCAGGAGAAAATCACCAGAGCAGAAGAACAAGCAATCAGAAGCCCCACAAGACCTTTGTAGAAGAGAGAAAGACTGTTGTGACACCCATGGGTACAGAGAACTGTAAGTGGTTATGAACGCACACTGTGCTCACTACTGTCAGCAATAACCATTAAAATAAATACTCGGTAATTTGTTGGAAATAGCTCCAAAAAGGGAACAAGGTGGATGATTCAGTAAGGATAGTTTCCTTTCTTGCCCATAAGGCTCCTTCTACTCCTAGCTCCCTTAAAAAGTGATTTTACTTTCTACCCGAGAGCGGAAAAGGAAAAATATATTATTCAGTTGGCAGCAAATTTAGTGCCACAGAAAATGTATTGATGCTGTGTCAATAAAAACAAAATCTCCACATGCTCTGTTTGGTTCCTCACCCACCAGGCTGTTTCAGGGAGGTGGTGTGTGGAGGGAAACAGAATAGTTTAATTGGACACTGTTACCTTTAAACTGCTAGGTAGGCCCCAAGGTGTTATGAAACCACCTGTAAAACAAAAAGCATCTGCAGTAAAGAGCATGGAGAACATCATTCTTTGCTTATTTACTGCTTAGAAGTATTCTAAATCTTGTTTTTATTTCCAAGTGATCTCAGGCTGTAAATGCACAATGTGCCATTATAACAGCTGCAGCTGACATGAAGAGAACAGAATTGCAAGTACACTGTGGAGCACTGCAGTGAATCATCTATGAGCACTGGAGTACTGCTCCTGCATTATTTTAAATGTGTACAGGCTATCAAATAAAACAAAAATATTGTTGCTTTCTGGTATTGAATTACAGCACCATGGGCAGGTTGGACAGAAACAAGAAAAGGATAACCAGGGTAATTCTGTAGTCACAATACTTTAACAAAGATTGTGGGGTTATGTTACCTGAAAAAAAAAAAAAGACAAACTAATCTCAAAAGGAATTTCATTATATTAATTACACTATAGAAGACGCTCTGCTTTTGTGTGATTTGGTTGTTTCAAAGTGTAATTGCTACAGGGTTCTATAAATTAAATGCTCAATTGTTTGGACAAAGAAGCATAAATGATCACAAATGTTTTTAAAACTTTTTAATAAAATCTTGCTAGTTTCTGTGAATGACTGGTGGTGAGGACTGTAAAGCTGCCACTTAAATGAACACTTGAACATCAGAGAAACATTCTCATGCTTGCATATAAGCACAGATTTTTTTTCTAACATAGAATATTGCTCTGTAATGAAATAATGGTGGAAATGCCATAGTATGTCATAATCACTATTATCATTTTTTTCTATTAGAAGAATGCTTGCAGACACAAAGATAAGTTATTACAGCAGAACCATTGGTGCTTTCACAGTTAGTGCCTGATAGCATTTTCATATTAAATTGTTGTGTTTTTGTCCCCCAAGATGAGCATTTTCTGTAACTTGACAAATTTCCCTTGTGCTGAAACATGGCTCTGACCAACTAACAGTGGGGACCTCATTTAACAATTACTTCTAGGTATGTATTTCTAAAATGTGAGGAAAACTTGTTTTGTATGACTGAATCATGACAGTACATAACAACCATTAAAGAAGCATAGCAAACTGATAGGATAGTCAAAATCCAGTTTGTACTCCAAAGCAGGTTAAATATTACCTTTTCTGCAGCATCATGAAAGCTACAAATATAGCTCTAGAAACCAGCTTTTGCTTTATGTCACCACTAAGAAAAAATGGTGGCACTGGAAAATATGAATGATCATGTTGCAATTTTTTTGTTAGCAAGTAAAGCACAAAGACTCTCTGTCCCCCAAAAGGCCGTCCATCCTACAGCAACTCCTCTTGGATGTGGGATGAGTCACAGGCTTTCACTTCCCACTGGCTCGCACAGGTTTCCATAGATAATACACATTTATATATATATCTATCTCCAGCCTTCAGCCTACATGCCAAACAGGCATTCAGCTCTTTCAACTTCTCTATCCTCCTTCCAAAAGATATTGGTCTACCTAAACTGAAAGTTTCAAAACAACATCAAAGGAAAATTAAGCCCTGTTGCTGTATTCTTTCTAGTTTCTTCAAAGACAATCAGGAGCAGAAATATTGCTAAGTAGCTCAAACTAAGTACACTGCAGCACAAAGGGATTTCCTTCTCTTACAGTGCAGCAGGAAAAGGCTAGACAGTAAACATAGTGCCATACAAAGTAGAGGCAAAATGAAGATTTCTTTACTTCACAGGCACTATTTCAATATAGGGCTTAATAGATTTTAAAAAAAATCTAGAAACTGCCATGTCAAAAGGATTCTACAGAATCCATGACGCTTCCACTTAAAATTCTCAAAAGAATAGAACAAACTGCACTTTTCAAAGGCACCTAAAAGTTAATCCGCCTAACTCCCACTGCAAGCTAAAGAGTTTTGACATTTCTAGATACTCTAGCAAATCCTCCAGCTATGGTATATAAGCACCTTTTTATTGGCCCAAAGAATCTGCCTCCTGAAGAACTGCTCATTTTTGCACTGCACTGCTGGAACGAGGTATAATCTCTGCTTTTACACTCTTCGTTCCTGGGAACCTTTCCAGGATCATTTGTTCTGCATGGATTGTTTGGGCTGCCTCTGCCCCCACTATGTCAGTGATGAGGCCCTCACTGCCTTCAGCCCATGTTGGCTGTGTCCAATGAGCTCATCAAGGGTTTGGGATATATCCAAAATCTCAAGTTGAGCTCTTCAGAATGCATGGAAGTCCTTTGCTGTACCTGCCCTAAATAATTTATTTCCATAGCTCAGCATCCTATTTCTCTGTGTAGAGCCAAAAAAAGAAATAAAATCATCTTTCAAGCTGATGTTGTTAAAGTCATTCCACAAGTGCCAGCACATAAAGCCCAAATCCAAGTGTTCAGCTTAATATTAACTGCTCCATCCAGATATAGTTTCATTCATTTAGATATGGGCAATTAATACCTTTGAAAAAATTACTAACCTTCAGGTGTTAAAATGCCTTTGAGAACTTTGGCCTAAAAATGCAGAAAGAAGGTAAAATTGCTACAAAGAGTTTAGAAAAGCCCAAGGCAGCAGTGCTAGCGCTGTGAATATAGTTCTACTAACATCTGTTCAGGCAAAACACAAGACCAGAGTAATCAGAAAGAGACCCATTGGTATAAAAGTAACTAATAAGTAAAATCATACACATTCAGAAGTAACATCTTCTAATAAGTGCTGAGAGAATTTCCAAGTTTGCAAAATAATAAAGCCCAAATCCATACAAGATAGGAATTAGAATGTGATTTTTCTATAAGGAAAGGCATTTAAAGCACAAGCTATTAGTTTTCATATTCAGAACATTGCAGACCAAACATCCTGCATAAAACACTCTTTCAATATTCTCAATTCTATACTCTCTCCCCCCTCCCCCCCTTTATGTTTTCAGAATAATAAGTATTTCATTTTATGTCTCTATTTCACTATCCCTCAGTTAATTCTATTTTCCCAAGACTGAACCCAAGGTGGAAGAAATATTAGCCACTAATCTCTGCCAGATTTCAACCAAACCTGAAAATATGCTGCTAAGTAGGCTGCAGAGTATGCAAATAGGAAACAGTGGAAGCTATAAGCTACCTTTTAAAATGAATGCACGGTTCTCTTTTCCCACAGATGGAGCTTTATTGTTAATATTTCTCCATGCAGTTCTCCTTCATGGTTCATGAAAGTGTTTCAAAACAGGGAAAACATGAGACAAATTTCATGCTCAAAGAAGTCTGGACACAGATTCTGCATCTAGCACTCTTGTGCAAGTAATCTAAGGACGTTGGTAACAACATCCCCTGAGCTAGCGAGCCCTGATCCAGTACAGCATCACTGGATACTGAGCGCATGATAGCACTTCAGCCATCACCATTTTTGCCCAGTGACTGTCTTAGATTAGCTCCTTTAGTGGTGCATAGCAACATGATACCAGAGGGGAGAAAAGGGAGTGAAAACTATGTCATTCTGTTGGCAGCACAGAGTAAATTAAGCCAGGCAGAATATACTTGGAGTCTAGCCAGAAAACAAAGTGTACTACAGATCTTCTCATCAAAATGGCTAGGATCTTGGTCTGAAACTCAGACTAAACTCCATTTAGAAAAGCAAAAAACATTACTAGAAACTTACATCTGCACCAAAGGTGACCCTTACAATCCCATTTTTTAAGAATAGGGGAAGAAAAGGATGGGGTCAGTTCTCATTTGTGCTGAAATGCTTTGCTTTTTTGATAGTAGTTGAGACATGAAAAACCAGAACAGAGAAATGAAGACAAGAATAGCATCCAATTCCAAGAGCTGCTTCTTTGCTCCTGAAAAGAAAAAGTTTCCTAGGGTTTGATTCCTAGGTGTTGACCAATATTTCACTGGAATCAGGAAAGACCAGCCAAGGGACAAGGCCCTTGTCTATCAACATGAATACATAAGAGCCAAAGTAGTTGTTTTGGTTGAAAAAGTAGTCCAGTATGTTCCTATTACTTGGGCAACCATGTTAGTCAACATCCAGCAAGTCAAAATCACCCGCTGTTTAGATACCACAGTCACCACTTGTGTTAACAGATCACCAAAGTGGATGCTCTGATAGCAATTTCTCACTGTTACAAAGGCTCATAAGGTGGAGTACCTACCTTGTTATTTGAAATGCTCAGTTAGCTCTTGTGCAGCTGTAGAAATACCTTCCTCAAGTCCCTTCAGCCACTGCCTGGCAAATTCATCTTCTAGATCTCTTTAGAAACAAATGAGCAGTGAGAAACATTAAGACTGCTATACTTAGAGTCAAACTTCACCTGAATTGCCTGTTCATTCATCTAGAAGCTTCACAACTGCATAAACTATAATGTTATTACCAACAGAGGCAGTTTCTCTTGCTAAGATAGGAAATACAGTTCTTTGGCTTTAATCTCTCTTTGCTGGAGCAATTCTGTGTGATAAGAGTCAGTGAATGAAGGATTATTTACTCATCACCTCCAACCCTGAAGCTACGTTATATCTAGCAAATATCAGAAGTTCCAGCAGCATCACACCCGTATCCAACAAAACCCTTCTTGATTGCACACAGTGAGCACAATGGACTCCATTCAGGCAACAGATCAGAAAACAAATCTCTAATACATAAATACTGTAAATACAGTCAATTTATACTCTTGTACACTGATGACAGACTGCACTTTTCTGCACAGGATGGCAAAGCAAAATGCTTAGTCTAAAAAGAAATGGCAGAAATCTCTTTCCATTTCTTTGCATTTACATGGTTTCTTCAAGAAAATGTCTGAAAAGCTGCATTTTGGTGATTTCTCTTAAGCTTCTGTTTGTTTTGCTTCGAGTTTGTGATCTCAAGTGATGTGGGCCTGGCAAAGAGCAGGATCAGGACACTAAACTTTAGAAAAGCAAACTTCAAACTACTCAATGGATTGCTGGCCAAGATCCCCTGGCGCGCTGCCCTCAAAGACAAGGATGTTGAGGAGAGCTGGCGGCTCTTCAAAGATGCCCTCCTGGAAGCACAAGAGGTCTCCATTCCTCTGAATAAGAAAGTGGGCAGGCGAGGTAGGAAACCAGCATGGCTCAGCAAGGACCTGCTGAGAGAACTGAGGGCGAAGAAAGGGGTGTACAAGCTCTGGAAACAAGGCTGTGTCACCTGGGAAGAATACAGGAATGCCGTCCGGACTTGCAGACGTGGGATCAGGGAAGCCAAGGCGCAGGCAGAACTGAACTTGGCAAGGGACGTGAAAAACAATAAGAAAACCTTCTACAGGTACATTGGCCAAAAGAGACAGGCCAAAACGGGCGTACCTACTTTGGTAAATTTAAAAGGAGAACTGGCTTCAACAGATGAAGAGAAAGCTGAGGTGCTGAATGAGTTCTTCACCTCAGTCTTCACTGGTGGCCAGGATTCTAGTCTTTTTCACGTCCCTGAACCCTGCATCCCCAAACCTCTATGTGGGGACCAAGGAGGTAAATCCCTCCCCACTGTAAGGGCAGAGCAAGTCCGAGAGTGCCTCCTTAGACTGAATGAATTCAAGTCTATGGGGCCGGATGGCTTGCATCCCAGGGTCCTGAAGGAGCTGGCTGAGGTGGTTGCCGAGCCGCTCTCCATCATATTTGAGAAGTCGTGGCTGTCAGGTGAGGTCCCGGATGACTGGAGGAAGGGTCACGTCACTCCCATATACAAGAAGGGGAGCAGGGAGGACCCGGGGAACTACAGGCCGGTGAGTCTCACCTCCGTGCCTGGGAAGATCATGGAACGGATCCTCCTGGACAACATGCTCGATCACATAAAGAATGAGCATGTGATCCGAGACAGCCAGCACGGCTTCACCAAAGGAAGGTCATGCCTAACTAATCTTGTGGCCTTCTATGATGGAGTGACGGCATTGGTGGATGAAGGGAAGGCGACTGATGTCATTTACCTGGACCTGAGCAAGGCCTTTGACATGGTCCCCCACCACATCCTCATCTCCAAATTGGAGGGAAGTGGATTTGATGGGTGGACGACCCGATGGGTAAGAAACTGGTTGAAAGGCCGCAGACAGAGGGTGGTGGTCAATGGCTCTATGTCCAGGTGGAGGCCGGTAACAAGTGGTGTCCCCCAAGGGTCTGTCTTGGGACCGGTGCTCTTTAACATCTTTATTAATGACATCGATGAGGGAATTGAGTGCACCCTCAGCAAGTTTGCTGACGACACCAAGCTGAGTGGTGCGGTTGATACGGTGGAAGGAAGGGATGCCATTCAGAGGGACCTCGACAGGCTGGAGGGCTGGGCTCGGGTGAACCTAATGAGGTTCAACACGGCAAAGTGCAAGGTTTTGCATTTGGGCCGGAAGAACCCCAGGCACCCGTACAGGCTGGGAGGAGTGGTCCTTGAGAGCAGCTCGGCAGAGAAGGACCTGGGGGTCCTGATGGACGAGAGACTGAACATGAGCCAGCAGTGCGCTCTGGCAGCTCGAAAGGCAAATGGGATCCTGGGCTCCATCAGGAGAGGGGTGGTCAGCAGGGACAGGGAGGTGATCGTCCCTCTCTACTCGGCTCTTGTGAGGCCCCATCTGGAGTACTGTGTCCAGGTGTGGAGCCCTCAGTACAAGAAAGACATAGAGATTTTGGAAAGGGTCCAGAGGAGGGCGACTAAGATGATCAGGGGGCTGGAGCACCTCCCCTATGAGGACAGGCTGAGGGAGTTGGGCTTGTTCAGCCTGGAGAAGAGAAGGCTGCGGGGTGTCCTCATTGCAGCCTATCAATACCTGAAGGGAACCTACACCCACGAGGGGAGTAAACTCTTCAAAAGGGCTGACAACAGCAGGACTAGGGGAAATGGATCGAAGTTGAAGGAGGGAAGATTTAGGTTGGATGTTAGGGGGAAGTTCTATACAAGGAGAGTGGTTAGGCCCTGGAACGGGCTGCCCAGGGAGGTTGTGGATGCCCCGTCCTTGGATGTGTTTAAGGCCAGGTTGGACAGGGTCCTGGGCAACCTGATCTGAATGTGTGTGTTTGGTGGCCCTGCTAGGCAGGGGGGTTGGAACTACATGATCCTTGAGGTCCCTTCCAACCCGGGTGATTCTGTGATTCTGTGATCTGTTTTTCTTAATTTCAGTGCACAGTCAGAATCTTATTGTAATATCAGAATAGCTGTTAATATTCTTAGCTAAATTTCTTTCTCTCACCTTTTACTGTTTTTGCACACAATCCATTTCACAGCATCACCATTTTGCAGCATGACAAGATACTCATGCAGCCTGGCCTGTTCTTTCATGTGCACATTTTGGCTTGCAGCATCTCAGTGCCACGTCCACATCTCCATGTCTGCAGACACTATGCACAGCAGTGGGACAGACAAACGTGTCTACCAAAGACTTTGATTGATATTTAAAGGTTCAATTTGTAATGAAATCTCAATTCAGTGAGGTGGCTTGCAGGTACAGACAATTAATTTTGCAAAGAATCTACAGTCTAACAGATACAAATCACATCAAACTTGTAGCCAAGTAAGTAGTAAGAAGGCAAACTCAGTCATAACCAGTACTACCGCTGATATATATTGGTCTTTGTTAAAATGCAACTGAAGTCACAGTGGCTAACAGTAACAGGGGAGTCACCACAGGATGGGAGTAAAACAAGAGAAGAGAGTCAATATTGTTCTCCCTCCTTGGTACAAACATGGACATTAGTATCTGAGAAATGGATTTGAAAACAGATAAGACAATACTTGCACTGATAAAGCATCATGATGCATGTTCCAAAGAAGAGGTAGACAAGAGAAAATTAAAAAGCATTAGGCAGCCTCTGTGTTTCCAACATTACTTCTGATAAAGAAATAGAAGTGTTCAGAACGTCTCAGTACAGTTATCACTGTGGCCATCATTTTGTACAGGAGCAAAGAGCTCCCAAAGGATCACTCTTGCCTATAACTGAGCTTCCTCTGTCTGTGTGACTGCACAGAGAGCCACAAGGACACTGAGAAAACACAAAAAGAGACATGAGCAAACTGCTGCCAGGACAGGGAGGGCTCTCCCTGCTTTTGGCAAGTCTCACATTCCTCCTTGTCTGTACCTCTACACGGAAAACAGAACTCATATCCAATCTCATGCAAAATAGCAGAACTTCCAAGTTCTGCCACTGCCACAGGGAGATGAGAGCCTAGATGTTACACGTGGACAGCAAATACTGATCTGCAAACAAACACCAACTGCTGCTGAAGCATAAAAACCAGAAAAGACGCTGAAGGAAAATGGAAAAATTTTAAAGCTAGATTAATGTATGACACAAAGCTCTTTATGCCATCTGGTAATAAAAGCAATAAAAGTCCAATGTGGAAGAGTGAATAAGTTCAAAAAGTAATCAAGAATAAGAAACAGGCACACACATATATACATATATAAAAAGACAGCATCTGTTGCAGAGAATTAATGGAAATCACATATATCTCTTATTGAGGAATAAGAAAGAACAGACTAAAAGCCTATTCTGACAACATACTGTCCTAGAAGCAGACTATGCTAGGACATCTTAAAGCTTCGGGGAGAAACAGCTGATAAATTCACATGATAAATCCAGTCTCCATCTGGCAGGTAAAAATGAAAGAGCATTTCCCTGTTCTGGGGCTGGCCACTGATTGCACGACTTTGCAGCCTCCTGTCACAGCTAGGTCCATCAGGAAGAGTAATACCAATGTAAGAGTAGAAATGTGCAAATACCCATCAGCAACTAAGACTTGGTCTCCCAGTCTGCTGTCTTGCTGCATACATTAGGTATCTCTTTTACCCTAGTTGGGGGGAGGATGGCTGCATATCTTTGCTCCATCTGTCCAACAGCACTGACGAGGAAGCTGTAGCTGTCCTGTGTCCTCTTCACAGCTAATGCAAAAGCTGTGTTTGGAGCCTTGCTAACGGCCTGTGAGTGCAGCTGGAGTGGAGTCTTGGGGAGAGGAGAGCTGTGCAGGAGAGGAGGTGCTGGATTCACATCCGGTGGCTTGCACTGGAGCTCTAATTGAAAGCCTGACCAGGGTAGGGTGTGGGTTTCAAGCAGGGACCTCTCAAATTAGAAGGATAAAAGTAGGCTGAAAGGGAGGAATGATGTTTCAGGTTTGTCTGTTGTCTCTTGCACATCTTTGGTGGTCTGGTGACTTCCTCTGAGTAGCTCCACATAAGAAGCTTTCTTTGGAAAGCTTCATCATATCTAGAGTTCTGCTTCCATATATCACATACATTTGCAAGAATGAAGAAACATATGGTCTTAATTGTAACAAATACAAAGTTATAAAGCACCCCTTACTACATCTCCTATTTAAAACTGGAACAAGGCCTCTGACTACGACCAGGAGCTGCACAAATGAGAATAGACTGAGCATTATCTAGGTCTTTCTTGACCACTTTTGTTTTTCTGCTCGATTGCAGCACGCGTAATACACATGGCCCTGTACAACTTTGCCATCCCTTTAGTTTGTTGCTGTTGTGACACGTTCAGGTCATTTTTTATGCCTGTAACACAACTGTTAGACCACTATCTGTAGGGTCTGCACTTGCTGGTCATTACACAGTGTGACACAGTGCTATGCAGCATCTAATGAGAAAGACAGATGCCAGAAGCAGAATGAAAAAGTGAAGACAGAGCATAGAGCCGTATAATAGAAGGAGTAGATATACAGAAAGCCAATGAGGATGAAGACAAGTTTAAATATTATTTCCTTTTGCGTTGACATGTATATTTCTCAGAATTTTTCCTTCCAAATGAAACAACAATCAGACTAAAGTGCTATGTATGTAAATCAAACCACTTGAGATTAAGCATGCCACAAAGAACCTTGTAGGTGAATGAAACCTTGTGATGCTCAAGGAAGGCTGGCTCTTCCTTTCAGCATCCAGATTCGTGAAGAAAAATTCCACTCAAAAAGCAGATTGCAGCCCTTTTATCTTAAATATGTTGTGAAAGCACATCATCAGACAGAAAATAAAAAGCAGCCTAGTGTCCAGTGCCATGGGAGCACCAGCTTCTCTTAATCTGACAAAGAACTGAAGATCAAACATTTTGTATTTGTTCTCATTAAAAAAATGTTAGTTAACAGAAATGTATACAGTATAAGTAGAAAATATTCCCATAGGATACAGAGGACAACAGAACTGTCACATTATCAGCTGATACTAAGTCCCTGTTCACTTGGTTTACTTCCAAAAAAGACTCAGAGTGGAATAACTCTCACCCTCCATTGATAATACATAGTTTGTTTAGCATTTCTATTCCTCCTCTTCTGCACAGTCTCACTGTCTTTGAGTGTGACTCTGTGGAACAAATATAATGCAAATAAGGACATTCTTTATTTGTCTCTGGAAAACTGCATGTTCCAAGACTATGTCTTAATACTGTTTTCTCAAAAAAAAAACAGGGTATTAAACTCAAAAATATCTATCACCATATCTTGGCAACTTTGCAAGTTCTGTCAAAAGGCAAGGGTCTTGCTGCACTCCTGCTAAGACTCGCTTCAAACCCTCTGCCTCAAGTGAGAGTCAAAAGGGCTTTTGTTTTGTTTTCCTAAATGATTGTTTCATTCTTATTGCATCAGACCTATTTTTAGAATATTTTAATAGATATGTTTAAGTTGTCAGTTGCTACTGCATAGATAGAGGTTGCTAGGAAGGAGTAGTAACTGCTGCTTTAAGAAACAGTAGCAAAAGAGAATGAAGCAGCAGACAATTTAATAGCAGAAGGAGTACACTAAGAATAGCACTTCTCTACTGCAGTATTTCAAAAATGTAGAAATGCCAAAATTTAATTTTTAATTAGAAAAATGCAGCAAATCTACCTGACATTTGTTAATGAGTATAAGAAGGCATTTTCCATGCTCCTGAAATTTATCCCTTTCTCATTTTATAGCTCTTTAAGTTCTTACTTAACACTTGTAGACATGATTACTCTCTTTCTTAAGGACACCTGCCTACTTCAGATCAATCCTGAATGTCCAAGAATCTCATTCAAAACCACATCAAAGATAGCAATACCATGAGATCCCTATAGGTACAGAGAATTTGTATTTATGCATAACACTTATTTAGTGAGAGATTTGACAGAAGAAGGGTTTGGTTTCTTATTTTTATTTATATAAATCTGCATGTTGCCAAATGAGAACACTGATGCACAGAATTTGGTTTATGGGACTGTAGTCCTTACTGGGGGCTCTTCTGAAGCCCTGTCTCAGAGGACAGGTTCAGTGGCCTCACAGGTGATCCCAGAATGCTATATCCAGATCCATCCCAAGCACCAGGCAGTGCTTTAAACCCCACCTACTAAAAAAGCCTCCAGAAACTGTTTAACGTTGTGATGATTATTCTGCTGATGAGATCACTTCAGGAAGCTGGTTACCGCACACCGTGGCTTCAGTCACTGGGGAAGATATTAGAACAGCAGAGCTTCTCTGGCAAAATAAGAGGCTTAGGACTCATCCACGTAGGGGGACAGTACAGGACAAATCTATCTGCCAAGTTTCCTTTGCTATTTTACCTTGTGGAAGTCTCTGAAAGGTAAAAGGACTAGAGAAAGGCCTGAGGAGATGAAGTCATGACAGATTCCCACCCTTTTGTCCTGCTGGACCAAGAGAAAATGGCAGCCATCGGCTCCGGCTGCAGCCACACTCATATAGCATCTCAGGTTAGGGCTGCTATCTTGCCTGATCTGTCCAGCTTCTCCCTTCAGTACCAGAGGTACCTGAGGGGAGATGACAGGTGCTGGGGTGTGATAGGAAAACCTGGCACTCAGGTCAAATTAAAGCCAGATCTGATTTTGACCTCATCAAAGGCAGATCTCTCGGTCCACTTGAGAGAGGCTTCAGGGACCTAAAAGGGCTGAGAAGGCCTGCTCCCCCATCCCAGCCCTCAGCCCTCCTGCCTATAAACACTCCTGAGCATCCCTGAGGCCAAGGCAATGCAGATGGCAAGGGATGCATTTGCTCAAAACGGACTCAGATTGGCTGTTTCTAAAATGTACTGCACTTCTCTTTCAATGTGGCAAGGCTCAGAAATACCAAAATTAGACTTCAGAAGAATATAAAAAGCTCCCTGCTAACATAACATGCAAATGGACTGCCACACTCGTGATTTTGGACAGCAACAAAATTAGACAGCAATAGCAAACAGCAGAGAAAATTGCAGCTGAAAAATAGCAACATTATCCTCTTTTAATACATATTGTTAAAATGAACATTTCTAAAAGCTGAAAAGATGTGAGCCCAGATGCTATTGCCGTATGTCTTATGCAGCTCATGATTACGAACAAACAACGGAATACGTACAAGGGAATCTAAAATGGTATGGATATGAGCCCAGCTGCTGTCCCCATATGCCTTATGAATTCCTCTTTTAGGAACACCGCAGCATATAGAATTAAAGATGCTTATCTTATTTACAAATAGAGTGGAACTGTTTAACTGAAGCACATATAGAAAGATTCATAGGGATCATAAAAACAAAAGGTCCACAATGATCATAGAAACAGATGCACTCAAACCCACTGAAATAGTTCAAATACCAAATTTTTACTGGAAACTACTTTGAGCTAGAATCTAATTACAGCAAGGGATGATGCTTGTTTTCTTCACTGGGATTTTTCTAAAAAGCAACCATAAAAAAGCCATGTTAGTTAAAAAACACCAACTTACTTTTATTTCGATACACTGTTCCTATTGAAAGTCCAGAAAGGAAGAGTGAACACCCAAGCTCAAGGGCAGCGGAGCCACTGCAACCGCAGGAGAGGTAAACTCTTACTCTTCTACAAATCACTCAAGGCAGGATCTGGAGCTTGACCTGTCCACATCCTGGAGGGAGTCCTTCACCAACAGGCAGAAGACACTTCTGCAATACAGCTCTTTCACTCCTGCTTTTCAGTGTCACAGAACAACCTTTAAGGGAAAGCAACTGAGAACTCCTTGTTAATTATGAAAATACATCACCAAATGCAGCTGTCCTTTAAAATCATCATTTCTTTGTATGTATGCTATGAACATATATCTACAGCAGATATCTAAAATAAATACACTGCATATGATTGAAAAATTATTTTATTTAAAAATACATTATACAGCAGAGTGTCTCTCTTTGTTTTCTCACTGCTGGTTCACAGAGATAATATGATAAATTTAACCCAAATATTTGACTGGGAAAGATCCTGAGAGAGAAAGAGACCAGTTACAAGTTGATGATATACAGTACAGTGGAAAAGAGTCATCTCTTTTAACATAAAAGAATCTCTTGGTAATCTTATAAATCAGATATTAAAAAAAATGTAAATTTGCTACCATGCAAAAATGAGTGAGAATTTCTTTTAAATCTACACACAGAGATCATTAGTACCTTGGACCCTAGAAAGCTATACTAATAAGAGAAGGGTAGGTGTGCCTAACGTGGTGATACAAACTTTGGACCTACTACAATTTTGTAAACACAACTGGTAGCCTAATAAGGGTGGATTTTCAATCACCTAAGTAACACCATTGTAGCTAAGGGCTCTATTCTACGACTTTTTTCCCTGCTGATACATTTCTTTATTCTCTAATTCTCAGCTTAGTATGATGACTCCACGGGATACACTGCTCTACTGCACTCAAAGACGACTTGGCTTTGCCCTGCTTTCCAAGCAATATTTAGGTAGCTGCATTTAGTGAAAAGAGAAGTTAAAATGAAAATGGACGGATAACTATGCGGGAAAGCAATAAAATTCAACATAGAAAAATATACATCCAATTCTACAGTTATGTTTGAAATATCTTCTCCCAGTGACTAATGCAGAGGAAATGCAGTGAATTATGGAAAACTTAAGGCCTAGAATTCTGTACTCCTTTCAAGGACCACACTGAACTTCTCTATCTATAGTGCTAGTGTTACAACTGCGGTTGCCAGAGGAAAACATTCTGGCAGTTAAGAGTATCTTCAGCATCTACAATACTCCACTATGAATAGTCAAGTGAGGCTGTCTTTTAAAGGGGAGGCTCAATTTGATTTTTCACAGTGATAACAGCAATATAAGAACACCATTCGAATTTGAAGGAAAAAATCCTGTTAGCAACGCAGAGTCTGACAGAGGATTTGTTGCAAGAACATGGCCCTGAAAAGGAAACAGGGATAGAGAGGATTCCTAGAGATAAATTCTGCCTGTCTCAGTCACTCCAGTTGAAGTAAATTAATGCAGCCATTGCTTATTTTCCATAAATGCTCCAACAGGAGGACAGAAACATGCACTTTTCCTCACTATATCAGTGACCCTCTTCCTGTCTTAGCACTCCATTCTCCCAGCATAACATCTGGGTGTATAACAAATATGAGATGATGCAGGGCTCCTCCAGTAACTTGTTTAAGTGATCTCTGATAGCAGGGCTTCCCATCAGATATGCTGAGCTAAGAATGGAGCCCTTAACCTCTCATGGGATAGCATTAGTAATAAAGAATATATCAATGATCAAAATTTCTATATAATTTTCATTTCTTTAACCTAGATACATATATATCATTCAAGACATTCAAGAGCTACAAATCAACAATTCAACTACAATTATGTCAGGAAAATATCCAAATAAATAAACTTTTAATTATGATACAATACTTATTACAGTAAAAATTGGCATTTTTTTTCTCTTCAAAAGCAGAAGCACCAGTTTTACATATAACATTGTTTGAATGATATCTTACATGGAATACAGCGTAATACAATGTGCAAACAGCATTTTCATACAGAAGGTAATATTTTTTCTAGTTTTTATACACTAAAACTGCTCAAATGGAAACAAATTCATGCTGAATTAAAAATGCAGATTTTAAAAATCAATTTCAAATCGAAGTATGGAGTACTACTGGAATAGGTACATGAACCATTAAAAAACAAGAAGCCAAAATAGAGGGTAGTGTCAGATAAAGGTAATTAGTGCTTAGTTCGTCCCATTCCATCAAAAAGTAAACAGTTAATATTTTTGCTAGAAAGTAAAGTGACGTTCTAATATTTAAGAAATCTTCAAAATGTAGGTATCAATTTAACGATGTAAAAATCAAGTCAGAAAGAGGACTTTAAAAATTTCTTGATTTTGTTACACTGCAATTATCGTGAGTGGGCTGTGAAAAGAGATGAAGTCCAATGGAGTGAATATACCTCAGCGTCAACATCATGTGACTTCTGCAAAGGCCGTGATGTGGTTCTACAAGTTAAAGGAAAAACAAAGAAATAAAAACCCAGAAACCACACATGTAGACATCAGTCACCACTGTGAAAACCGTCACATCTTCTGTGTTAGTGACAGCCTCATACCTGCCATGTATTGCAGACAAATGTAAATAAAGCTGGGTTTCACTGTCATGCTCTCACTCAGTTCCATGGCAAATTCTTGTCAAATGCTGGATGACTGTATATGTAACTGTACTGAAGAAAGCACTAAGATGTAAGGGTTCAACAATATTTTAGTTTTATATGTATTTTTAAAATAATGTGAAAAATTGAACTTGCTGTAATTTTATTCCTCTCTTACTCGCAGTTCAAAGCAAGATGCCTAGAAATTGACAGTTTCTAGCAGACTATAATATTCTATTTTGGTGTTAAAACAATTTTAATGCTGTATGTTTTTTAAAAAGATGAATTGCTCCCTGTGAGTTTGATGGCATAGAAGCAAGTAGTGACATGGAACAATTAAATGGCATTCAGCAGTTGAGAACTTGAGTTCCAAATTTGTTCTTCTGAATCACTAGTGTCCTCTTCACCTGCAATGCTAGCCTCCTGTTTCCTTCACCAGAACAATCCTTATGAACACAAACACTTCTCAGGATACTACACAGAACTCTATGCAGTAAAACTGCAGAATCCTAGAGAATTCTGCTTATTTTTCTTGCTCTAACTTAAGCAAATGCCTCTGTTGACATTTCAGTGGAAGAGACTCGAATGTAATGGAGAAGGTCTGTGCCAGCTGAAGAGAAGGCAGGGACTAGGTAACTCCTAGAGAGTGGGATGCATCTCCATTTTCTTGCTTAAGGGAAGTTGCTCTAAGTCCTTCAGCAACTCCCTTACCACACACCATAGAAAGTGCTGGAGGGAAACAGTGGCCACCACAGAAGTTTGTTTCTTAGTTCTTCTTTAAACTGCCTGGATATTTGTCTGTCTTCAAAGAGCCGGAGGAAAGAAAATGAGCATCTTCAATTTTCACACTACAGAAAGGAATCTCTCCTCCACATGCCTTCCCATGGCCGTATAGGTTACAGGATGAGCATTTTTTTTCTTTTTCTTCCTTTGTATACTAAGGATTTTAGCTCTAGCAACGTCCTTGCTGAATTTTGTGACAGCTTCAATAGGTGAGGAACACCAAACCATATGTATCTATGTACTTTTTTTCCAAAACATAACTTTCCTTTTTTAAAATAAGCAGCAATGATAAAACCATAGCTAGCAGACATTTTTTAAAGTGTGAGGAAAGAAAACAATCAGCATGCAACTTCCTGTGAAAATGTTTTCAGTAAACAATATTAGCCATTAGTCATTGTTTACAGATTTGGATTCTGAAGCATAAAAGCAAATTTAGATTTCCTAATTGGAAAATAAAATACAAGCATTTCAAAGCATTTCAGTTGTTGGTCTGTTTTCAGCAGAGCAAGGAGGATGTACTGGGCAACCTCAATGATCCTGGAGTTACAGTGAGGCTATTATTAAGTTTGGCATTTTTCACTGTTTAGATCTGAAAATTATCCTGACAACTTAAGTCAGGATCAGACTAAAAATTACTCTTCTTTTTTTTAATAAGCAAAATAGTTGAAAAATGTGGAATTGAAGAAAAAATGTGTTTTGGTCATTATTTATTCTAATCAATTATTTCACTTCCTACTACACAATACTCCTTTCTCTAAGCGGCACACGTTTTCCAGTGATGCAGAGAACCAAGTAGTATTTCACGTGCTATTAACCCAGGGTTTGGTAGCTATTACTTGATAAAGGTGAATGTGGCACTCCTGCCAGCTATACATCCAAAATGAGCCGGTCACCATCCTTGGAAGCATATGTAGAACACAGAACAGAATCACACAGGAAAAAAAATCCCCATTCCTCAGTAAATCCTCAGGGAGAAATGCTAAGCTCCCAGTTGGAGAGCAATTGATTTGGACTCTAGTGAAGACTCGTGGATTCATTTCCAAGGGATTAAGCAAGATGATGCATAACTAGGTCAAAAGTAATGACTTTCTAATGGTGAGAATCACTGATACTGATTCATGAAAGTGGGTATTCGTGCCTTTTCATCTGCTTATACAAAACCAAAAACAAGCTTTTCTGAGACAATTCACACACACACACACACACACACAAAATAAATAAATAAATAAATAAAATAAAACACCAACAAAATATCCTTCTTTGAAAAATTTCAGTGTGAGATACTAACCATCACCAGCTGAAGATTCACACAGGTGCAAGAAACAAGCCAAAAAGCATGCACAAGACATTGGGTTCTCAACTCTGTGGTAACCTACAGCACTCAGAAGAAGAGCATGCTGAGGGTCTGCTTAGCAGACACAGTTTCACAGACAGACATGTCAGATTTCTTATTGTTTGTTCTAAACCAACAGCATCAGCTTGGTGTCAGCAGTGCAAACAAAGCATGCTTCATAACCATGCTCCCACACCACTAGTAGAAAAATGAACGTCTAAAAGGCTAAGCCTTAAGTGCAGGTTTCTGGGGGAAGATTATCCATATCCACATATCTTCTGTTAAGATTTTAATTAATTTCTATTTACAAGCTATTCTAAAATGTTAAAGAATTGAAAAAAAAAACCCATAGTGAGTTTCTTACTGGTTTGCAACTTTCATAGTACATACTTAATATTTTTAATCTGTTTTTTTTTTTTTTCTGTTGTGCACTCATTAATACAATTATAAATATTTGTAACAGTCATCATCTTTAAGATTTTTCCAATTTCAAAAACAGGATTTTGAAAAATTGCCTATAGTTTTTCATACAATGGTGTTTATTAACTCAAAAAATTGTACAGTAGTACTTCTGGCAAAAAGTAACTACTGATTAGTTACTGCAAAAATCTTCCTGCTCAGTAAAGCATATTTTATGCTTTTGCTGAACAAGTCACACTTTTAGAGAAAATAGTGAATTCAAAGTGAAGGTCCTCTTTTAAAAGATTGCAGACCTGCACAGAACACTGCCAGCACACTGCATCTGCCTCTGGTTTAAGTCCAGACACAAACACTTCAGTGCGCTCCTTCGCATATACATTTATTGCCTTATGTGCAGGTGGTCTAAACAGTCCATTCCTGAGATCCAGGAGAAGAATCTAATGAGGTGTGCTTTGAGGGAGCTTTGTTGCAAGGGATCTTCATGGTTGTTACTAACACTTTGATTCTTTAACACCTACAACACGCATATTGGAGGGGTCACTCTGAATATATTGTTCCTTTTTCTATGTTTAAATACAATTCTATCTGAAAGTTAGATATTGTGATCACAGTTTGCATTCAAAAACAAATGCAAAAAAAAAAAAACAAAATGCAAACAAAAACAAAAATTTCTTTTATAATCCCCTAATATAAATAGATTGAATCAGAAGAATAGGATATGAATGCCAACTGAAGTGTTTAACACTGGAACAAAATTGCTTAGATCTTTTTGTGTTGAAACACAACATTGTCTCCTTCAACACATTCTATTGTTAAAGAGACCCAATATGACCACAGAAATCAGAAAATCAGCCCACAAGCTCATGTCAGCACATGGGCTCTAGTCAAGCTGTGCTGGAAACACACACACACACATACTAAAACACAACCGGTATGGATATCTGTGTACTCTTGTGGATGTCAACACAACAGTATTTGGATACTTCTGAACTAAAATATCTTAGATCAGCAGAATTAGACACAAGTCTTCTCCCCGGTTCTCTCCTAGCACAATGACCTAAAACATCTTTGCATTTTGCATTCAGCCTGCAAGCTTGGTGACAAGGCATCAGCCTCACCAGAGAGCCCGGAGACCAGGCTCAGGTATCAGCCATCCTGTGCACACAGTGCACCAGTGACAGACTCCTTAGTACCACAGAGCTGAAGACCTCTGTATCTCATGATAAATCAAGGAGGAGTAAACAGAAAAAAAACATTGTTT
The DNA here is from genome assembly GCF_019232065.1 of Centrocercus urophasianus. Classification (NCBI taxonomy): domain Eukaryota; kingdom Metazoa; phylum Chordata; class Aves; order Galliformes; family Phasianidae; genus Centrocercus; species Centrocercus urophasianus. Next base: position 11,856,243 of record NW_024884733.1, on the reverse strand, counting down.
TTAAACACAGAAGGGAAAAATCTTCCTCAGTCTTAAAACACAATCAGAAATTTAAGAGAAATGCATGTCTATATGTATATTTGCTATTGTTAAAATGTTCCATTTTCAAAGGGCAAACTAAACCACCACTACCACAGCTGACCGATCTGTGAAGGTAAAGACTGCAAACTACCTGTTTGCAGCCTCAGTCAGCTGGAGAGCCAGTCCCACAGTTAAAACACAAGCAACCTCACTGCAACCAACAACTGCGTTTGGGGACATGGCTTGGACATTGCCAATAGAAGAAACAATGCAAAGGAATGCCAGGCAGAGGCTCTGGAGATGAATTCTGCTCAACAGCTAAACAGAGCAGTGTGCAAATAACACTGAGCAGATGCAGAGCCCTGGTGATCAGACATAGAAAACATCCCATAGGAGATGAACTACAGTGCCTATCCTAATTCAACACTTTCTTCTAAAACCTCTATAACCTATTTCATCTACTGCATCAGTTCTTCCTCAAATGCTCCATATTTCCTTTGTATTTGATTTTTCAAAGCTACAATACCTCCATAAATAGTCTAGCAGGGTCAGCAGCAACTACAAGACATGTACCAGCCCTCTGTAAATCCTGCCCAATTTCAGGTGACTTCAAGCATGAAATAATAAGTGTGACTCCCCCTCAAAAGAGGAAAAAAGTCTGTGACTGTATTGGTTGAACTTCAAACTTTTCTGAGTGCCACCCAGAATATTCTTATTTCCCAGGAACTCTTGCAACAGAAAAAAAAAAAAAAAAAAAAAAAAAGTAAAGAAAGAAAGAAAAAAGAAAAACCTTGACTGCCTTGACTGTGGTTGCAAGTGGGCCTCCCATCTGCAGCAGAGTGCCAGCTGACTGAAACACAAATTGCCTTATAAGAGATGATGAAGGTCAGAGACAGAAGAGAAAAAGGAACAGATGGGTGAGTGATGAGGTTTCTTGGCTTTCACTCTTTTCATTAATTCTAAGGACGACTGTAGTTAAGGTGAAAGTAATAAGTCTGAAGTCTGCACTGCTGAGCCAGCTCTGCCAAGGTACTTCCAGGAGACACTGCAACTTTGTTTTATTTGAGTGCATAAGATGTGGGTACCTCTGCAGAACAACTTAATCATCTGCATACACTGCAATTGAACAAGTGGCATGCAAACAGTGATCTACTCTTGTCATTAACCAGCAGAATATAAAATTCAGGATGCTCAAAATGCACATATTCCTGCTTAAGCGTACTTCATAGATGATTCCTGACCTCCTCCAGAACTCAGACAGTGATAGCACAGAGAGCATACCAAGCACATTCATTCTTCAGCAGGAAAACAGCACTGCAACAGATGAGTAGCAGACCTTGAAACACAAAATGAGGTGCTTCCAGGTCTGTTTGATGGACCGCGTGCTTATTCATTTATGAGTGATTTTCAAACAAAATAGCAAAGAGAGAGGTCCCATCTGGTATGCATTTCTAATGAAGTTACTGTTTAGGGCAGCAACTTTGAATTGCTCACTCCCAAATGCCCATATTGTTATTTTTAAATACTGGTAAGAGAGGAGCAGCTCTGCTTCATCCCAAAACTGTTTTAGCCTGTGACTTCAGCCCTAACTTTGGTTAGTCTTAACTCTTAGTAGCTAATTTATGATAGGCTAATATAGTATTAATATAGCTAATAGTAGCTAATTTATGAAGGCTGTTTTTAATATTGGCACAGAAGCTCTCAGACTGAGAATAGAGAAAAGTAAATATAAAACAAGCCAAATAGAACTGTTTATGAATTCAGGCTCTATAACTAGAACAGCACCAGCTGAGAAGCAGCAAAAAGTAATTTGCACATGGTTAGAGTAGGTAAAAGACAAGTAGCACGCAAATCATCCAGCGCCTCTCTCTAGAGGAAAATAAAGAACAAAAATAAGAATACAGTTAAAAAGCAAAGACCAACTTATGAATTCTTGAAGTGGCGGCAGTTAATTAAGATGGCTCAGTTTAGACTCTACTTCCACATAAGTATTATTCCTAGTGCCTTTTATTTAATAGGTTCTGGCTTCTGTACAAACCTTTAGACCAGACATTTAAACAAATAAACATCTCACCACCTGCAGCACTCAGATAAGAGCAGATTTTTCATCAATTATTTGCTAATTCCAGTTCAAGCTTTCCGTAGGTGGAAACAGAAGAAAAGCATTTCTGAAATAGTGCACATACTCATCCTCCCATTTCATCTTCTCGGTCTGGAGAGAACAGAGACTTTGCAACAGAAGGAAAGATGAATCTATACACTAAGATCTCATCAACTATAACACCTTGCTGGCACTTCCCTCCCTGATTTAAGTGAGAAGTCCCATGACAGCAAAGAGCTATCCTCCGCTATCACAGGAGCCAAGAGAGCTCAGAAGGAAAGACTCCCATTCATATAATAAGAGTTCTGGCAAGTTCACAGACGTTATTTTTGCAGCCTCCCTCCCATTGCTTTCCCTACATTATTTCAGCTTTCCTGGACCTAGTATTTGGAAAAGAAAACAGTTTGTCATGGATGAGAAAGTGTCAAATTAGGTAGAAACACTAAGTTAACATTAGGTTTTAATTCTCAGGATAAAAATAAAATAAATTTCAGCAGCCAAACACTAGAGCTCTTATAAGCAGAATTTGCAGAGAATGTACACTTTTGATCTATGATGGCTTTTGAGCTACACAAACGGTTTTTACTGTAGGAAAGCCTAGCACATAAATAAGACATGCTTATTAATATGGTATGCCTAAGCCAACTGACATCTTGTTTTGTTCTGACATTTTACAGAGAGTTTACTGAATGGATTATTTTGAAGATACACATTCATCATCTAAATGCTTGTTCTTGTTCAAGCAAATGATACTGTGACCTCCTTGTGACAAAACATCAGTAGAAGTAGCTTAGACACATTTGGTTCAAAAAGACATGTTGGATTATCCTGAAAAGAAATCTTTCCCCCAAGCAAATAAATAAGAAACCTACTGCTGGCAGCAATTTCAGTAAAAGACAACTTCTGCCCATTCCAAGTGACAAGCACAGACTAGGAAGTGGTTAAAAACATTTATTCTTACAATTGGTAGGAGAAAATGTCAGCAGTAACACCAATTTAAAAGAATGCCATAGAAACACACTTTTGGTAACCTAAAATGTTTAGGATTGTTTACTATCTTCAAGCATGGGTATAACAAAAGAGATTTTAATAAGTAATGATGGAAAGCGATTATAAATTAACACTGCTTTAAAACTTTGCTTGTAGTTCTAACTTTACTTCCGGTAAAAATGCCTGAAATGTTCTCTTTATTTGGATATTACCTTTTTTCAGTGACTGCTTGCTCTCCGTATTATTTAGACAGAACCTTGCCTAACACTTACATCATCTTTGCAAAGCCATTTTTTTTTACTAGTAGAAACAAAACCAAAACATTTAATCACACAGCAGTATTTACTCATGCCCAAGAGACTACTGCTAGCATGCTGAAGTACAAAATCATATTTTTTTATAACATTTTTAAGAAAGTGAGACATTACCTTTTCTAAAGGGCTTTCTACTCGAGGTATGCTGATCATGGGCATCTGGGCCAGATTATCCATATGAGAATGTTCATGTTCTGGCTGACGTCCCCTGAAATTATTTACCACGCAAACAACCTAGAAGGGATTAGAAGACAAACAGAATTGCTAAGGAACAACTGAGCTTTGATCCTGACACCCACAATTAGGCGGAACTGACACGAGCTTTAGTCAATGCTTACAGCAAAAATATACAAATGTGAAGTTCATGTTTTATAGGAAACAATTAATATGACAAAATGAAAGATTTTTAAGCAGTTTTTTTTAAACATGCATCGTCCAAGAACAAGAAAGCTCTCTTATCTAAAAGCAAATCCATTACCTAATCTAAACAATATAATACTAATTATCTTCAGTGTCATGAATCAATGCCACAGGAGCAGAGAATCAGGGGCTGGGCAGGACCTCTAGAAATCATCCTGCAGGTTCCCTACAGCAGGTCACACAGGTAGGCATCCAGGCAGGTTTTGAATATCTCCAAAAAAAAAACTCCACAACCTCTCTAGGCAACCTGTTCCAGTGCTCCATCACCCTCAGAGTAAAGACTTGTTTCAGTTTGGGTCCATTATCCTCGTCCTGTCACTAGGCAGCATGAGAAAGAGCCTGGCCCCATCCAATTGACTGCATCTTTTTGTTATTTATCAGCATTAATAAGATCCCCACTCAATCTTCTCTTCTGCAGGCTGAACAGCCCCAGGACTCAGTCTTTCCTTATAAGGGAATGATGTCCATGGTATGTATGAAATATGTGACAATCTTATGCTCCTAGAAAGGGCTAATGCCATGTAAGTTTTGACCAGCAAAGAATTTCTCAAGCAGAGTAAGAAAGGGAGGACAAGAAGGCAAGAACTGTGCCCAGGTTTGAACTAAACTAAACTTGCTCAGGCCAGCAGCAGTGTAGCAGTGAGACTCACACAGGCATTTAGGAAAGTGGCATGCAATGTTCTTTTGCTTGGGGAGGGGAAGAGGATTCTACTAATTAAGACACTCAACTAAGGCAGTTTTTTCCAATTATATTGTCTTTAAAACACAACTAAATTTGATGCCATTCCACTTAGAGAAGTTTATGCAGCACACACCAAAAAATATAAGAAAAAGTTCTGGAACAGACTTCTCGTCTACTCTCTTTTCTTTCATGACTTTAGGGCAAAAACATAATACAAAAAACTTAAGAGCACGCAACCAAATACTACACCAGGACACCTTGTGTGGAAAGGAACGTTTGGAAACACAAGCAAGTGTGTTTTAAAAGAGACTTAAAGCTGCTTTCACATTTATCAGATGAGTGAAAAAGTCCACCTCAGCCATCCCTGGGCAAGCTTGAGATTTAAGATCTTGAGATCCCAGAATCAATATCAAAAGTATTTTCACAGGGAAAAAAAATCAGTTATTTTTAGTACTAATACAAGCTGCCAGGCAGACAAACTTAGAGACAGTAAACAGCAACGACTACATTATGCTGTGGTTTTACACTGAAGTTATTGGTGAAGGTGATTAATACATTAGTGGCAGCTTTCCGACACAGACACTGGTCATCAATAACTAGGATTAGAGACTCAGTACTGGAACACGACTCCAGAAAAATGAGAAGACTAAACAAGAATTTTTGACTGGATAAAATGGAATTTCAATTTAAACTTGAATTACTATGAATAAATAAATAAATAAATAAATAAATCAGAGGGGGCTACTTTAAAGGCCAGAAAATAAACGCTACTCATTCTTTGATCAGTGTAGGCATCCCTCTACTGCATGTAATGCTTTAAAATATGAATAGTTATTATTCTAAGAAATATGCACTTGTTTAATGTGGGGCTTAATGTAAAATAAATTAGTGGATGAACCTCTACAGTCTGGTTTATAAGGGAATCAAAATAGACAATCTGATCAATTCTTTTTTTGATTCGACATTTCTGAGTGTACGTAAATACACCTAAGGAAACTGATAATTAAAAAAATAGAAACACCTCATGGACATTCGAAAAGTCAAGTCTACCAACATGGGTTAGGAGATACAAACTAATACATTGATATTTTTCAAAAAATAAAGTGACAAATACACACTTACCAAAAACACTGCTATAGATATTCCAATTATAAATCCTGCTATTACATCTGACCAGTGATTTCGATACTCTGCTACTCTGTTGATTCCAGTAAGGAAAGCCAAGCACATTAGGCCCAAACACAGAACAGGTTTTGCAAGCCTTGTTCCTCTGGCTTTTACCGTGCTGGTGATGTACATCTGAAAATCAAAAAAGAAGCAAGATTAATACCAATGTATAATACATCCCACTAACTGGTGAACAGAATATTAGAGAAATATTAGAGGTTTAAATAGACTATGCATCTTGGGGTTTGTATTTATTTATTTATTTGACAACCCTATCATATCAAGCTATTTATTTATGCAGAGATGTAAATACAGGGACTAATTTTTCACTGCCTAGTGTTGGCAGTGATAGAAAAAACCCTGTCCTGACAGGGGCTACATCAGAACCTTAGTTTTATTAGCAAATATCTTTCCTCCTCACATGTAGCTTCTCCATGTGATTAGCTTGAGGCTTACCAAATGTAGTGAAAAGTGAACTAGATGTCATTATCTGCTTTTAAAAATGAAATGTGGCACTTTCAACAAGTGCTTGACCAATACGTCCCCACACTTCTCAGAGGCTATCTGAGGATATTTAGTACCAATTCCCCACAGTACCCAAAACCAATCCTAGTGTAAGAGTTTTTTATACATCCTCCAAGAAACTGAGATCTCTACCTCTGCCCTGCTTGCAGTCTTATGGTCTACAAGTACTACTGGATTAAATGCAATGCATGGAGGTGCAACAGCTCTTCTGCCACATGGTTAGGTGCACAAGCTCTGACAGGCCAATGGAGGAAATGAATTTCAAAACTCTGAACTTCCATTCTCTTGTTTATATTCAATATTGACATTAAGGGTGCTCTAAAGTTCCACCCTGAAAAACAGCACTTCAACTAAGTAGGCTTTTGAGGAAAATTAGTATTTACATTCCACAGCATCTGCAGATAACCCACTGAAGTCCTTAAGCTTCATGTTTAGGTAAAGTACTATCGTTCTAAAAAATGAAGAACTGAAGTTTCTTCGTGAGGTTTCCCTTGAAACTCACAGTCTGTAGCGTCACCATTTTGAGCTTGAAAGGTGAAACAGATGAGTCTGCACTAACTGGTAGCTCCTTGGTTAACAGGCAACCCTTTGTACTGTCTGAAATTTCACCTGAATTTGCTCAGCAACAAGTTATGCATTAGTGCAATAATTTAGTCAAGGATTAGCTACACTCATAGTAAATCAATCAAATGAAATGAAGGAAGCACCGATCAGAGCATGCCTGAGAAGAACATCTGCCAGCTGTTTTGTTCAAAACACTAAAGAAATATTCATGGCAGAAAGAAAGAATCACAGTGTAACCAGGTAACTTAAAATCACAGCAGCATACTGCAACAAATCACCAATGTACCTCATGCAATGAACAGCTTTCCAGCAGTGCAGACAGAGCAAGGTTTTAAAAAGAGAAATTAATTCTTTATTTCCAACACATATTTCTCCTGTCCTCTTACTAGCTCATTTAAGACACAGTATTTCTCCCATTGCTCTCCCATTGCTTTTACCTTTGCTCCTTACAGTTTAGCAAACTCTTCTCAGTGAGTTACATGGAATGCTGACAAGATGACTTCAAATCTCACTTCCACTGTTTTAGTCCACCTTTTTTTTTTTTTTTTTTCAAGCGACAGAGCAGCCTGTGCTGAGTTACTCAGCAGCTTTCTGTGCCAATGTCCTTCCAGATACTACCACCATTACACTCATTAATGCTATATGTTAGAACATCTGGTGCTCAATAAAACATTTTGAATAGGCAGCAAGATCATCAAGTCTGACACACTGTTTGGGTGAAGGTGACTGTCAGTGGCAGTAGGCTATCCTGCATGAAATCCGGTTTAAGGGTAAGCAAAATCAAAACGAATATTGAGAAGGAAAAATCAACTGATAAGAAATTGTTAGTTTATTTCAGGCAGGTAGTAGCAATGTGTCTCAGTTATCTATAACAACTAGTCATCACCTAAGATGCTAAATTTTATGAAGTTAAAATGCATTGCAATGCAAACACTAGTAATTGATTCTTCAATATTTCAGTCAAACTTCAACATTTTAAATACAAAACTAAACTGAAGAGTACTCTGCAGAAAATTCTTTGATCCATTTTTTAGAGTCAAGATCATCCTTCAAATCCTTATTTAAACAAAGCACTCAGAAAGCAGAAACAACTGCAGAAACTCCTGCTGCTAACAAAGACTCCCGTGTGCCAAGTCCCTTCCTATACACATAGTGAAGATTGCCATGTTCAGTTCATTACTAACAACAATCAGAGGGTTCTGACAGCATAGATTGCTTTTTAATTTTTTCTTTAAAGAACAGCTATTGAGATATTAAGGACAGCATTCCACTAAAGGGTCAAGAGAAGTACAGCAAAACTTCTGGAAAAATGTAGCCTATATTCTTGAAAAGCTCTGCATAAGAAACAGAATTCTGCAAGTCAGGACTTACAGACATCCATTTTTAAACTTACAGCTCAAGTACTATATTAATGCAGTTAGTTCAGTTGAAGTTCTGCACTGCATTGAAAATGAAATGTAATATAACAGTTTTCTTCTTGATTCTAGAGGAAAAGCAATGCACATACATGCACACATTCAGGAAGTCCTGGAGTCCCATCTTGGTTAGAGTGGAGCTAGTCATCAGGCTGGACACACCAACTAGGAGGAAGGTTAGTTTTCCTATCTGGTTCATTAGACTGAGTTCCCAGGGTATGGGGAGGAAGATGTCCTCCATGCTTGCTGTTTTGGTCCTCCATGAAGCAGATGGTCGGGGGAAACTGACAAAGGGACAAACCAGTCTGTTAGTGGGCAGAGAACAATGACTCATGAAGTGGCAAGTGGAAAGGAGATTGGTGCCTGTATACTGATTCCTCCCAGGCAGAGCTCCAAATATACATTTCCAAGTTTTGTTTTGCTTGTATAATTTAGTAGCAAGAAATATAAGTCGTAACTTATACACCTTCCACCTTAGAAGTGCACAGATTTCAACATTCCTCATCATAGGTACAGGAAAAGAGATATTCAGAGATCAAAAAGATGAAAAAGTAGGAGGTGTAGAGGACTGCAGATTACAAGCAAGTTAAATCTTTAGTCAGAATCCTGCCTGACATTGTAAAAGCTCTTCAGGTCCCTTGATTAGTAACTATTGGGTCAAATTATTACCAGAGCAAAGAACAGTCCTATTCTCATTTTATTTGAGCCATATTGCAACCAAAAATGCTCACTGATGATTCATTTGTTGTTCTTTTGAGGCTTTCTCCTTTTTCTTTCATATGTTTTGCAGTAACTATTGATAACACCAAGCAAACTTGGGTTTCAAAGTCAAGACTGTGGATTGGAAAAAGGAAAAAAAAACTTTTAGAAAGGCTGGAATTCACTGTAAATTGTCCCACAAAGAGTTTTTTACAGATGCAACTTGAAACAACTGGAGGAGACAGATATTCTCCGATGTATCAAGACCTTAAGATCATCAAACTATTACCAAGAACTGATTCAGGCTACAGAGGTTATTATCTTGAGCAACTGAATTGTTACAAAGAACTGACTGACTAGAAATCTCCAGTGGTCTTTAGGTAAATCTTTGGAACAAAATTTTAATGTTTATTTGCTATCCAATCCGAAGCAATCAATGCATCCATTAGATGAAGACCATTATATATGCTGTACAATCAGTGTCGGTGGATACTTTTGCTCACTGAGACACAGACAGTGAAAAGAAAATCCCTGAAAAGCAGCCAAAAGAATTCTTTAATCTTTAACTTATTGAAACAAAAAACAAAAAAACAACAAAGCAAATTCTATACGATGATTCTCTCAAATCTCAACACTCAAAGCCTATCAAGAGAGACTCATCACGCCACTGTCACCTACCCACTGAGTGGAACCCATAAAGAAGCTTCAAGAACAAGGTCTTCACAGATTACATGAAACCTCAAGACTCAAAGACCAGATCAAGGAGTGACACTAGGCAGTGGCATGTTACCAACACTGCGACCCAGAATGCCTTGATGTCTTTTCCCAGTGACTTAGAAACACACTGAACAGCAAGGGTGATACAGCAGCATGCTAGAAGATAGAACCTTGCCAAGCAGAAGATCAAGATCTCAACAAAAGCTCTGCATATAGGGAGGTATTATTTGTCAGCTGTATTTGCTAGCCCTGCCTGAGGTTGTAATTGCAGCCTGCACATCTAAGGACTATGTTAATTATCAAAACATAAAACCTTCTCCTCTATCATTACAAATCTAAAGCAAGTCTAAAATGTATCTGATAGAACCAAGTTCAAAAGCTGTGCTTCAGATAGGTCAGCTGTCAATTCTTCTTATCCAACGCAGCAAGAAAATGCAAAGTTTTGTATGATTAATTAGAATTTATTTTAAACTACAGCTAGCAATGAACAATCCCCTGTATTTGTAACATCAAAGGACAACTGTTAGTCACTAGTCTCATACTGAATCCATGGGAATAGATTGACTACATCTTCACAGATCACTTTGAAATCCTACCAATAGAAAGAGTCATGACTTCTCATTTCTGAGTGTTGGTTGTTGGGAAAAAGACAAACAAAACCATTCCTGCAAATATATACACAATTTCATAAATTCAAAATGTATCTCTAATCATCCAGGCTATGTTAGCTTATGCATCTTGAAATGTAGCTTATACAGTTATATCAATTTAATGAATTTGGAGTATCTGCCTTAATATCCACGTCAGCAGATGCTGTACCAACTGAGAAACTGCAATGCTGATAAGAAGTGAATGCTGATTGCACTGAACTTAGTAATCCAACTCTAGCTCATTCACACACAAAGGAGATTTAAGATTAGCTGAATAATCAGCTAAGGAGATATCCAGATAACAGCCATTTTGGGTAGAGATTTTGAAACATATTTATGGTAGTTCATTTTGAAGTTTCAGGTATGCAAGGGATAAATTAACCTGCAAGTCTTAAGAAAATAAGTTATGAATCATTGGAAGCATTCACATTTGGATAGGGTAGAAAAAAAAACCTAAGCACATTGCTGCCATTTAACATTTCAGTTGTTAAGTCTTTCTTGATAGGTACTCAGAAAAGCAATGGAAGCAAATGCTAGAGAGGTCTAAATATTAGCAGTATAATTGTTCGCAAAAGCCTGTACTTCCAGCGGGAAGGGAATTCAGAGTTACCATAGCAGCCACCCACTCACAAAAGAGGGGAGGAGTGAAAAAGGAAGGCTTAAGAACTTAGATGAAAAAGCTGTTGCTAACAAGATGCTGGGCGCACATCGCCTATTTGTATCTTTAAGCTGGTTTTGGTGTGTGCACAGCTGGCTGAAATGTCCAAGAAAGATTCTGTAAAAATCTCACCCTCTCACCCAAACATTTCTGTTAAACAAAATGAAAGCACACTTTGTATCAGAAATTATATGCTTATGAAGTACTAGCTGAGTAGTATATGAAGGTCTTTATGTCCATGCTCTCAATAACTTTTGTACCAGTGTTCATACAAAGACTGGGCTACTGTTTAAACATTCTACTTCAGTGAATAATGATGAGAAAGTTGTTATTCAGAGCCAACTTTCCCAACAAACATCATGACACTGTAAGGACATGACCCTAAATACTGGAACATTGCATTTCTCTGCCTGGTGTGTAACAAACTATATTTTTAGCAGCAACAGTGCAACTGGATTTGAAAAAAAACAAAAAAAGACTGCCAATATTGCATCAAGGACCTAAATGTGTAGGCTAGCAGTCAGCAGATACATCACAGTAATTAGTTCTTCAGGCAGCCTACAAGAACAACTCATCAGTCCTGTCAGCAGTTTACAGTGCTTTAGTTAAATGATGACACTGTCATGCATGACAGTGATACACTAATGACACAGGATATATCCTTTTCTGCTGTTACTGAAAGACTATAAAGTCATGAAACAGATCACACCAGCTTCCAGTTTTGATGTTAACTGATTATTGATCACAGACAACGTAAGTTTTGCATAAAGCACTGTAGCTGTAACAAAAGCCACGACACTAGGTATTAAGTCTTAGTAATTGCCTACTTGTTCTTTTTAAAATGTGTCAATACTGTTTTCCTTCCTGCTCTGCAGTGCTGAACAGTTGGCTTCCTTCAGTTTTCTGTGACTCATGGCAACAGTGGAAATCCAACTTTACAGATGGATGAGAAAAATAGGAACAATTAAAATGTAGAATGCTGAACATTTTCTAAAATAGTTTGCACCAAATTTGGATGCACAGTTCAGCAAAGCAAAGCCTCAAATATCTCCCAAATAAAGATGATATTATTAGCAGTCTTACATATACCACAAGTTAGAACAGAATACTATTGCTCGTCTCTAATTTGTAGCTAACACCTTCCTGAGCTAATTGTTAATCTAAATCTCCAAGAAAGCATTGCCCACAAGGAACTTAAAGTAAACGCTACTATCAGGGATGCAGATTTTAAGCACTGGCACTGAAACCATACCCAGAAGTGTGGCATTGGTGCACTGCCACATATCAAGTATCAGCTCGCATGCATCAGTTTCCAGATCAAAGATTAAAAGTCAGCTCATTAAATATGTATGTTAAAAACTGATGAACACTCACATGTGTCTACATACATATGCAGACACACACACACCACTATTCACATACTGAAGGATTTGAAGGGCTGAATCCTGAAATTATCAGAGGCACACACTTGCCCTACTCCCCACTGACACCATGAGGGAAACCTTGGGCCCTTCCAGTGGTCTATAAAGACCTGTGGATGCAGGCCCAGGTCAACTGGAAGATTTCCACAAGGGTGCCCCAAGGAAATTTGGTGAAGAACACGTGCTGCTGCTTGCAGATGGAACAACCTGCACTCCAGACTAAGCCAGAGAACACTGCACTGAGCTACCTGAGCAAGGTTCATTCCTACTGCTCTCACCTCTGAACTACCTCAGCAGCAGCTCTCATGCCACCCAGCAACAGCAGTTTATCCCAGCCCTACTCATCAGTCAGTGTGAAAAAGAAGAGGGGGAAGAAAGATTGGATTGTCTTGTAGCCCACTTAAATGCAGAATCAGAGCCAAACTCACTGCAAGAGAACTACAGTACCTATAGATATCAGTTCTGGTACATGGTTCCTCAGGAAACTTGTAGAGATCACACATTTGCATATGCCCAGTCTTCTGCTTTACCCCACCAAAAAATACTGCCACATGCAATTCCACTATTTTGAACTGGGTTAAAACAGAGGAAGAGACTACTACCAGTTGGTTACAGACAATCCTTTCCCCCTTCCCTTTACCACACAACAGAGCCTTCTCCTTCTCCCTGGAAACAGGGAAAAATAAACTGAAAACCTGGTTATCCTAAGTTTATAACCATTCCTGAACAATTTATCCTCTCTTATCCTCTCTCAGCATGGCCCTAAACTTTTTTTTTTTTTTTTTTTTGAAGCTTTTAAGGCTTACTACATCTGCAAAGATAAGCACACATGTAATTGTCAGAATTAAGTCCAATGAACCAAATTCTCAAAGCTTTCACAGTAACACATAGAAGGATTATATACATAAAATTGGTCAATAGCTGTCTTACCTTCCCTCCATTCTTCCCCTTCCAAATAGTTTGAGTCAATATTCTCTCAAAAATACAGTGGTATTAAACAGTACAATATACTTACAGCCAGATACATAGCTGCATATATGCTTAGAGCTGCTTCTTTGGATGGGAATGTCTTTCTGGCTTTCATGATAAGGTCTGGGTTTCCAGTACAGGCATGTGCACTACTGATGAACTGTGTGTACTGTTTACATCCAAGTGCTGTATAGTTGGGTTTACAAAGTGCAAGAAAATGTGGTGCAAGATTCCCTGTTACTACTTGTCCAGCATTTACAAAGATGTCCGTAGCAAACAGTCCAAACGCGTAAATTCCTAAAGAGGGAAACAAAGAGTTAAATTTCCCAACAATTTCAGTCCAGGACAACATATTATAATATTTATCACAGTAATTAATCAGCTCCCTTCATTTAAGAATGTGAGCAATCCTCAAGCACAAGACAAGACTATACCCTAAGGAACCTTGATGATTTTGGAGATGATATCTTCCTATGCAATGGCAGAAGCAACACTGCAATATACCCACACTCTTGATTCTGTCTCCATTCTTCAGAGGAGTACACTCATCTTTCATGAAAAAGCCTGCTTTCCTGGTCCCCTAGCCATGCATGCCCAGCTATCTGGGGCAGTTAGCCAAACATCTAGCCTTTGTCCATGTTCACCTAACAGAAATAACAGAGGCAAATTCTCCACCCTATAGCCCTGTTTCAAAGCCAGAGAAGTCAAGCACACTGAATGGTGAAGTAACTTGAAAAGTCATTGCACATACCGGACAAACATTATCCTTTCTCTCTCAGCTGTAAGTTTGAGTACTGAATAATTTAATATTGCCATGCACAAGTTGTCTTTATCTGTCTGCTACTGGGTGCATCTCTATGCACATGTTAATCATAATATCAACACAGTGAGTTAAAGATCGTTATATTCAAGGAGCTACTTATACTAACGCTCTTTTTTTTATGAGATATATCAGCAAAGCATTAAGCATGTGCATTTGTTCATAAGAATAAAAATGCATTTATCTGATTAGTGGAAAAAGAAAGCAAAATTAGATACATCCTATTTTGATGTCTCTTTCTATTTTTTTGGAAGCAGAAAGCAAACTCTGGAAGAAAATACAACCACAGCAACCACTGTGACTGGGAAGCCAAATCAGCAGACACATTCAAACTCCACCTTAGCTACAGGATTCCTGGATTCCATAGGCAGATCAGTTTACCTTTTCCCTAGTTCAACTCTACAGCTAGCTGTGAGTATAATGTGAATTCTGTCAGCTCCCAATTCCTGTAGCACCATGAGGATGAGGACATTAATGGATGCACACCACAGCAGATGTGATACCGCAGAAGCACGTGCATCTTTCAAGGCCAGTTTTTTTCCCTCTGCAAAGCTGGAGGCCCAAGAATGGTTCCTGGGATTCTGTCTGGTCAGCAATGTCACGCTGGTTGATTCACCATAAGTAGCTCGACAGTAATGAGCACTGGCCTGTACCCAGCCCAGGTACTGTGCAGGATGGCCCTCCAGCAAGCCCCAAAGTGTATGCAGACCCACAACAGGCAGCCACATCAGTTCTGTGAGAGTAACATGAAGCAACACCTCGGCTGGTGCAACAGTGCAGAAGCCCTGCTCATCCCTGCTCTACCCTAGCTTCACTTCTGTGAGCAAGGAGAGCCCACCAGGTGGACTCTGGCCACACACAAGCCCTGTACAGAGAAATAGGAGCAGGAGGAACTCCTCAGTATGACTGCCCACATAACTCCAGCTCTATGCAGGGCAGCTTCCCACTCAGTGACTCCAGAACTCCCGTGTGACAGTAAGCTACTGCACTGGCAGACAGCATCATGGCTATGGCACACGCACAGCACACACAGACCCAGCTGCAGCTCTCCCTCCCCTGCACGGGGGCACACGGGATGAGCTGCCCTGCAGCTTTGCTCCCCAGCTGCTGCCCTCAGATACAGCCAACAGGGAGAAACACACAGCAGACAAATGGAGTCTGGCTGCGACATCCTTGCACACACTAAAAAGCAGCATCTGTGAGTATTTAGCAGACATTCTGAGAGGTGGTACTTCCCCCTCCAAAATACATTTACTATGAAATAAGTAGAAAGCACAACATCTCAAATTTAGTGAAGTCAGGGGAGGTGGGTTTTACAGCTGACCTCAGTGGTTTTCATACAGTTATCTATTATAGATTATAATACATGCTCCAGGCTAAGAAAGTACCTAAACTAAGCAGGCTTTGAAAACACACAATTATACACTGATGTCCTCAGCTTTGGCTGCTGTATGTGTGCACAGCCAAAAGAGAACTGTTAACCATATATTTGGTGTAAAGATACTTCCCCTCTCCATCTCCCACTAGTCAAGGCCTGCTGGTTGGTTTTTTTTTTCCCCTCTCTTGTGATCCCAAGTTTTTCCATTCTTAGTACTGTTTCTGCAAAGTGATTTTTGTTTCTTCCAAGCCATTTAATTTGCTGTCCAAAAGGAAAGAATTCATTGCACCAAAGTTAGGACTATACATGAAACATTGTAGTGTTATCTGAATAGTTTCTCCAGGTCAAACTTAAGACATATTTAATCACTTTCAGCATTCAGAAAATGAAAACATTAATTTTGCTCATACCAAGGAATCTGATGGTTCTGCGCACCAGTGGATTTATATAACAACAGTCTCCAGTTAATATTGTTTTTTCTTGATTTTCAAAATCCTTTGTAGCTAACTGTAGACAAAACACTGCGGTTTCTCCAACGATAATCTTAGGGGGAGGAGAAAAAGGGGAGAGAAATGGTACATCAGATTACAGTAAATAAAATATACTACCATTACAGAGTGGTCTATCTCATCTTAAGGAAACAAAACAAAACAAAAGACAACGTAAGTGAACCAAGTTCTGTATGATAATCTTCTTATGAGGCAAATAGGTCATATGACCCTCTTTACTTTATTTGCACTAAGAGAGCTTGAAATCAACATAGCATAGCCTAGTTTTCAGGATGAGAAGAAAAACAAAGAAAGGTATTAGTTCAAGAAAAACAAACTGCATAACACACAGGATGGAAATGAAAGTAAGGGCCAATCCTGGAAGATGCTCAGCACTTCCCCTCATAGCTCTCACTGACATTCAGCATTTCACAAAGGTGGACTCTAGATTTTGGAACACAGAGAAAACATTCACAGCAGAGCTCTAGCCTACGCTGAAGGAATGGTTTGCCAGAAAGTACTCTACAGGGTTTGCTTCATAGTTTGCTAACTAAATTTATTAAGTCTGACTTTAGTTATTTTGTCTAGAGCTCATACATGTTACACTTAGGGAAAATTAAAAGGGCTCACAAATAAGAAAACAAAAATGTAGATAGTGAACGTAAAATATTCCCTATAAGACATGTATTTACCTGTGGAAGAACATGTGACTCCTAATTTACTTACGACAGTTATTCCATTCAGCTCTAATACCAACTACAAACTGTAAACATGTATTAAGTCAATGATGTTGAAGCTTTAGTGCAAGTAGGACATGTATGATTGAAAGTGGCATAGAAGAATCACTATATTTCAACATTCATTCACTGCAGAACTTAAAAGAAAGGTATTTTCTCTCTTCTATATGAAAAGTAGCAAATATTATTGATACATAAGGTACATAACACTTGGATAATCAGGAATGACAACCAGCAAATTAAAGCCTTGAACAAACTCAAGAAATTACACAAACTCAAGAAATATTGTTGTCAAATCAGACAACCACCTAGGTCTTCCTAAACTTTTTACTAAAAATGAATTATAAACTTTGCCATGTATTACTACAGATCTGAACAGTTCTACACACAGCACCGCACAAAACAAAGAACACACAGTAAAACAGTTTAAAGAAAATGGCTTCAGCTCATATACACATTTTGTTGTCAACAAGAAGAATGCAAATTAATGGCCTTACTTAAATATTATTAGGTCTATGCAGATGATTTTCAGCTAAATTATGACATACAGAGCAAGGAAGTGTTTCCCATAAATAATGTGGCACAAATAACAAAACAATTCTGCAGTTATGTGGAACAGGCAAAATTCAGTTTGTCACAAAAATACTCATCTATTTCTTTAGACTGGTTTCAGATCACTGTGGCCTCTTTACATAAAACAGAAATGTGAGCAGCTGATCCAATAAGTAAAACCACTTTACTACAATGAAAGAAAATTTTCAGCATACTGAAGTACAATTCCTTCATCTGTAATTAACGAGCTCTCAGTATGCTTATGAAACATCACCCAATCTTGAATTCAAGTTTATCAAAGTTGTGACAACAATAAGGAGTCAGCTCGATGACTCCCACAGGTCTCATGAGAAATGCAACAAAACAAAACTAAAAAACAATTCTAATGCAATTTATAAAGATGAGGAACACTTAGGTTTTTCTGGTGAGTCACACTAACTCCATTCTTTCTTCTGGAATAATTAAACATCCAGGCCTAGGTAACCAGAACATTCTGTATTTATCTGATTATTATTTTTTTTTTTCCCAAATCTAACAATTACAGTAAAATTACTGCATATTTCCAGACTCGAGGAAAAAGCAGAATCCAGCAAATATATGTGATTTGTAAGGGCTGCTCCAAAGCTAATGCCTCCTATTTTATTATGTTGGACCACAAAATCATAGGCAGAAGTTGGTGGGATGGCTTCAAAGATGGAATCTTCCCACCAATATTCTACATTTTGTTGTCATGTGACAGATGACAACAGAGGGGTAGAGTTGGAACATGAAGCAAAGCTGTGCCACTGAATTCCTTCATGCAGAAAAAATGGCCATCACCATTTATGTACGCCTGTTGAACATTTACAGAGATCAAACAGCAAATGTGAGCACAGTGAAGCAGTGGGTGCTGCGTTTCAGCAGTGGCAACAGTGATGTGAAAGATGAGCTGTGTTCCAGATGGCCATGCACAGCTGTCACACCATTAAATGAAGAGCATCTCAATCAGTTCATCTGGGCAAATCAGAGGATTATAGCCAGGCAACCATGTACAGAGCTAAATATCAGTTTTAATGCATTGGAAACAATGGTGGAAACACTGGAATATCACAAATGCTCACAAAGGAACAGAAAGAACACAGTATGCAAATAGGTCAGGACCTATTGAACCAACATCAGGCTGAAGGTGACAGTTTCCTGGATTGCATCATTTCCAGCAACAAGATGTGGTGTCACCATGAGCTGGAGTTAAAATGGCAGTTCTATGGAGAGGTAAATATGGATTCCCCATCAAAGTTCAAGACGCAGCCCTCAGTGGATAAAGTGATGTGCACTGTCTTTTGGAATGGGAAACGTGTGATCTGTCTGGATTTTCTGAAATCCTGACAAACCATTAACTCTGCTACATCGCAACACTGACTAAGCTGAAGACTCAACGTTCCAGAGTCAGGCCAGAGAAGAAGACAACTCATCTCTTGTGACTTAATGCCAGGCCCCATAACAGTTTGAAGGACGTGGAGTACATCATCAATCGATTGTCTTACCATACTCACTGTATAGTCTCAAATTGGCACCTTTTGACTTCATCAGTTTGGGCTGATGAAAGACAGACTGTGGGAAAGATTTTCCTAACAACGAAGCTGTCACAAAAGCTGTTCAAACAGAGTCACCTCTGCTGGTGCAGATTAGTAAATGGTAGCAACTGTGTTGAAAAATAGGGTTCTGTAGCTGAGAATTTGCTCTATTAAACAGCATTGTGGTGCTCTTTGCATCTATTGTATTTGCCATGGAAATAAATGAGGCATTAATTTTGGAATGACCTACGTTCAAATGCTCAATCTCTTGCAAGAACATAAACAGAAAATACTCCAGCAAGCTGAACTCTCCAGTTTTGGGAAGACTCCCTGAACCTGCTGATCACAAACAAAGGCTCTTATTTCTGGCTTCCATAGAAGCTGGGATAGCAAATAAGACAGCTGCTCATTTGGTTATACAAAAGGAGACCTTCCCTTCCAATACCTTGCCTTCATCAGCTTCATCTGGGCCCTTGCTGCTAGCAACCATTTCTACTTGTTACATTCCCCACTTTTGATGATGACCTGGATGAGGAAAACCCACTACTCCAAAAATTGCAGGGAGCAGCATTCACATTCTCAGCTGAATGAAAATGCTCTTAGAGTGGGTACATAGGTGCAAGGGTCAGAACGATGAAGAATTCAGCAGTGACTAAATATTTGATATAATGGGCTAGTGCTCTATCCTCAGAAGTAATGTGAGTTGGACACGCCGCTGAGCACAACAGGCATTTATCTTTATGCTTCTGTGGTTTTCTTTTGATAGAATCCTTCTGGAATTTGGCAATAAATACAGATTCTGTGTTTTTCTGTACTGGCAGCTCAGAAAAGCAATTCTCCCTTCCTCCATCCTTCTGCACAAGTGCTGCTCATCTCAGTAATCAGCCTAATGATATTTCAGAAATGGAAGGAAAATCTTCAGCTTCCGTAGGTCCAAGGGAACCTTTCTCCTCCTTCTCTCCATCACCATTTTTCTCAATAGCATAAAGAAAAGGAACAGCTCTCTCATTCTTGCATTTTACCAAGACTTGTATACCTGGTATATTTCAGGAGAGAATAATTTCTGTATCTTGACTGCAGAGACCATCACTGTCCCTTGCATTCCATGTGTGAGTAACAACAAGTAAACAAATGGCATTTAAGGCAACAGAATTACTTGTGTGTTTTTTCATTAAGTCTTTCCACTGAACAGTAACAACACAAAATGCAGTAGTGGATATGTACTGAAACAGGCTGCCCAAAGTGGCTGTAGAATCTCCTTCTCTGGGGGGATATTCAAACCCTACCCAGATGCTTTTCTGTGCAACTACTCTAGGGAAGTAGTACCTGCTTTAGCAGGGAGTTGGACTAGATGACCTGCAGGGGTCCCCTTCCAATCCCTATGATTCTATACATATGTTTATACAAATAATTTTCCCAGTCCTTAGATAAAAATGCAGTGTACACAGCTGCTACAAAAACAACAACAACAAAAACAAAAAACCAAAACAACAACAACAAAACATCAAGATAAGAAGGACCAACCAACGGGCACTGGTCTAAACGCTGATAGGCAGAGGCCACATCCCGATCCTACTGCAGCTTCACTGTGTGACTGTGGAGAACACCTTTAGACTCAGTTCACAGTATGAAGAGTAATAGAAAGAACACAAATCATCCTACATGAAGATACTTAAAATTAATATATGCTACATTACTAGCATTCAGATTATCCTCTCTTTTTTACAGAAGCGTGGAAAATAAGAGCTACGCAGAGGCCAAACGGAAAATCTAAAACATGGGCAAAGTTCTCCTAATCATCTCCATGGCAATCGTACCCATTCTGTGATGTGCCAAACCTTTCAACAGACAGGAATTCAGTCTGGAAGGAATGAGGTCTGATATCTAAAAGTAATACTTCTTTCACCTCCGGCTCCTGATTAATTAACTTACTAACTGATTTTTTCCATGATGATTTTCGATTAGCAGTATTTGTCCCTTTTCTTGTTTACTGCATAGGATGCTTGCAGCATTTAGCACACATTTCTACACCGATTTCTTCCTCCCAAATACGTTCATATTTTTTCTGTATTAGTTATTTTTAATCCAGGCAAACTGTTCCCAGTTTTAGCACTGCATGTCAATTTAAAAATCTGATTTCTCCTTCCCAAAATCATCCTTCCAATATAGTCTTAACTTGGTTCTACACATCCCAAGCTTTCTCAACGTGAAATGTCAAGCCTGACTCATTCCAAACATTAGAGCTACAGCAGCTCTGACCTTGTTGATTTTCCACTAAACTGACTCCATAAAAACCTTTCCTATATCACATATTGTTTATAACAGTATCTACCTATGCAAATTAATGACCTCCAATCAGCACTAATAAGATACTAATGAGTTTTATTTTATGGATTACTCTCTCATATATGGCATAACTTTCTATGAAACCCCAAGGTTCAAATTAGGATTAAATATGCATTTGATGACAAGATATTTGGAGACATATCAAATTACTTAAACAAGAAAGCTTGAAACAAGGTTGATAACAGTGACCACTTTTAATTGGGATTAGGACAGAAATTTATGTGTACATATTCATTGGCATTTCCTGCTAACATCTGCTTTAGAATCTACAATTATTCATCAGATATTTAATGCAGGCCAGGGAACGTGGTAGAATACACGGTTCACTTTCTGCCAACTCTCAGGGTTGCACCGTAGCTACAGCAACCGCTCAGATAAGATGAGTAACACTGAAAAGCAGTTATTGCATTATAAAGACTACTAAATATTCATCCATGTTTTGATGTGTTTGAGTTGAGAACTGTTGACAATATTGTACATTCTAATTTCTCACTTCCTTTTTTTCACGCATTGTATTTCACTCATTCAGGCAAGACTCAATCCCCAACCAAGGCTTCTGTGAGACCATCTGCAAGAAATAGCATGACGAGGTTTTCTCCATAACGAGAATGGGCATCTCACTCAGCCCACAGATCCTCCTTTTGATCTAAAACAAACTTCCCCACACCACCTTCGCAAAAGGGAAAAGGGAAGTTGGAAATCCAAACTGAAACAATACAAACTGACAGTTATCTCTGGATCTCTACACAAATTGTTATCATTTAAATTGCATGATCTTCCCATTATTTCACTTATGAGATTTCCACTTGAAAAGTTGGGGTGAAATTTTTTCAAAAATACAACTTTAATAGGGTTTCTTGCTCCTGTTCATTATCCTTTTTTCTTACCATTTAGCAATATGCCACACAGCATAGTGGTCTCTAGAGTTTGGAACATCAAGCCACATAAAACCTTGATCATCAGATAAGCTCCACTCCCCTCTCTAAGCTAAAATTCCTGTGAGGTGACAGCCCTGGCAAGAAAAAGCAGCAACAGTATTTCTAGCAGTAGCAATTTCAAGTTAATTATGCAGAGCTTTCCCTTGAGGCCATTTTCTTTGTGTTTTTCTTGTTCTCATTTCTTCTTGCTTCCTTAAACTGACAGTAAATGCCTGGGTTGATTTCCACAGGAGCACATTTTCTGCAGTAAAAAATGACCAGTAGTTTTGAAGAAAATGAAATAATAAATCTTAGATAAGTCTGCCTGCTATTGATTAAATACAAAACATCCCTCTTGCATTTAGCATGATGGTGTAGCACCATATTGCAAAGCAACTTCTGCAGACATAGGGAAAAGGTATGGGGCAAACACTGCTTTTGTAGAGAAAAAATGGTGGGGGTAACAGCAATTCTTTTTCCAGTAAATTTTGTTTTAAAACAATATGCCCTTCATTTATTTATTTAGTTAGTTAGTTTTTTAAAGAAGCGTGTCAAAATTTTAATAAGGTTTTCGGCATTCATGGCCATTTACAAAAGAAAAATATCAGTATGCCTAGTGGTCCAATAAACTGGGGAGCTTCAAGGTAAGCCTGGGAGCATGCAACCACAGAGACCTCGCCAGCTTCATCACTCACTTCTCAGCGTCTCCATTCATTATTTTACTGTATAACAGAAAAAATTGAATATGTAACTATATGTAACTCTAAAGCATCCTTTTTTTCCCCTTTCTCTTTTTCCCTAACTGAGCAATTGATTGTATATTTAAATCTCTCCTCCTCTAGAGTATGCATGCGTCATCTGGCAGGCAGCGCCTGCATGTCAGCACCGTCACCGTCGCTGGAATCATACACACAGCACCGTGCAAAGCTTGGTTATGTAAGAGATCTTTCTGAGAAACAGTCACCAAACACCGCTGAGTGAGCAGCCTTGTGCCACCGCATAGAAGGCCCAGCTCGGCTACGCTGGGGATGCTGCAGCAAGGAAAGTAAGTAGCACCAGGAGAGTGCCAGCATTGCCTGCATCCCCTGCTCTCATCTGAGTGCCTTCTGTCGCTGGGACATAAACAGTGATCAGATGCTCTCTCCTGCAGTTCTCAAGAGGATTGGTCGTGGCCAGGAACTAGGAAAGCTCAGTAGTGGTAACATAGCAGTTGGAGAGCCAACTGTCTGGCACCTGGCTCCAGAACTAACTTACCACTGGCATGGTTTCACAGTACTGAGACAATTTCTTCAAGAACACATCCTAAATGGTAGCAGATAACAGACTTAGGTGAGAATTGTTCTATTCCCCACATGACAAAGCTTTTCTATTTAAAAATAAAAAAACATCCATAAAAGCAAGGATAATTTAGAGAAAATCATTCACATCTAAAATTTTGATCTGAAAACACTGATGGAGAAAGGAAAGAATGAATTCAAAACTGCCTTCTAAAAACAAATAGAGCAAGTAAGTAGTTATTTCAAAAAGTAATTATTTCAGGCTGAAATACTCCAGATAAAGTTATATAAAACTTAAATGACTTCCTCATCTAAGTTCACATCTTCTTTTTGGAAACAAACAAACAAACAAAAAACCTGAAGGAGCAATTATCCAAACTTTCCAAGCTCCATACTTCCTTTAACTGGCACAGTTAGGAAAATGACTTTTAATCTGATAAAAAAAACCAATTAATTTCAGTTTCTGGATCTACAAGTGGTTACTAGAAAAAAGTTGTTAGTACATGTAATTATTTCATTTGGGATTTTAAACAGCAGCTTTATGTCAAATTTTTCCACATTTTCTTTTTCCCAAGTGCTTTGCTTAACATTTAATATGTAATATTTGTAAAGGAAAAACAAAAGTGTTCAAAATCCAACCAATTCTCCTCATTATGAGAATATAAATTCCATGCAGCATCGCTGTAATGTTTTCAGCCCTGAACTAACTGCAGAAATAATATCTTCTATTCAACTTTAAGTGAAATATGAAAAAA
This sequence comes from Centrocercus urophasianus, assembly GCF_019232065.1. Taxonomy (NCBI): domain Eukaryota; kingdom Metazoa; phylum Chordata; class Aves; order Galliformes; family Phasianidae; genus Centrocercus; species Centrocercus urophasianus. The sequence goes on along the minus strand of NW_024884733.1, from coordinate 11,832,107 downwards.
AAAAAACCTGTAGCTCCTTATGGCATGGTCTTGGTAAACCACTCTCACTGTCTTGATATCCAAAAAAACAATTAAAAAAAGTTTTTTTTTCATCTTGAAAGAAGTTTGTTTCTTAATCCATCTTTGCACATTGAGGACATTATTCCAAGGTGAACACAATACTAATGGCAACAATCCCATACCAATGATCATTTCCAGCAGCTATGTTCCTTCTTGCTTTAAAGCCTAGGTGGTCTACACAACTACGGTTTCCTATTCAGAATGAACATCCAACGCAAAATTCAACATAAATGCTCTTTCATCTCCATTTGAATGAAAACTGATCACGTAAAAAGGTATCTCTTAAAGATTCTGGTCACAGACTGGTGGTTTTACAGTCAGTATATGACTAGAGCCAACTGTTCTCAGAGGCTCAGAGGAAGGAGACCATCTGAATTTTCTGCTTTTCACACTGTCTTTCTACTCAAGGCCAGCTACACCATACAGATGTTATTCTGAGACCAGCTCAAGGAAATCCATTTTCACTGAAATTGGATAGACATCAAGCAACTGAAACTAAAGGACCAACTACCCTATCAACATAAGCACTCAAGTGTTTTAATATACTTATGATGCAAACAGGCTGTTTGTATGAGTAATACATGTAAGATTCCACAAAAATTGTATTCTGGTTTACTGTGACAAAATACACATCTGCAAGAAATATATCTGTAATTGTTCTCGACTTCTCTGTTACTGTCCATTACCACTTGACCTATAATGATAAATTCAAGCAGATAACCCAATAAAACAATTTTATGTTTTTTTAAATTAAAAATTATCTTCACAATCAAAGAGTTTTGAAAGCACGACTAGCTCCACTTGATTTATAACAGCCTCTGTATAACTTTATCCTCCTCAATCCTAATCTTGAGGATACAACATAATTGCCAGCCAAAAACATAAAGGTCATTAGCTTTTTCCAGCTGAAATCAAAGGTAAAAAAAATAACCACTAATTTTAATAGGATTAGTTGTGAAAACTTATGGCACTGTAGATAAAAAACAATATATCAAAATGGAAGATATATTTCAGCTATAAATGACATACCAAGAAGATAATAAAACCAACAAAACCTATAATTTTTACAAGGGGGTGGTACTACCTGTTTCAAAATTGGTATTTCAAATCATGCAAGTTAGAAAGAGAAGTACAGAATCGTAGTGATCACAGATAAGCATATTATCTAAAAATAACTCTTCTTAAAAAAAAAAAAAAAGCCTTCACACAGTGAGCAACAATTCCAGAAGATCCAGATGTCATTAAAAACAAGTTAAAAACACTCAAAAAACTATTGCATGCAAAAACTTTGATCCAGAACAATGAGAACTTTATTCTGATTTGTCTCATTTCAGTTGTACAAAATATTAAGTGTAGAAACAGCGCTAGAAACACTGAGTAGAAAACCCACACTTCTACTGCCCAAGAAAGCAGGAAAAAAAAAAAAAAAAAAAGCCCAGAAAAAAACGACACAAAAACAACAGCCATCAAACTAACACAAATGAACAAATGAAAGCTTTCATGGAAGAAGGGACTACAACTTGTACAGACAATTCTGTCATGGAATCTAAGTGAATGGAACCATTTCACATCTGAACTGTCTTGCAGGAGACCCACAGCATAATTGCAGGTGTAGTCACTAGAGATGCTGAGCAATGAGAAAGGATCAGAAAGGAAAGGAGATAAGACCCTCACTCAGGTGGTCCCCTAACAGCTGGTATGCACAGGTAGAAAGCACTGTTCACCATTCACCTGCCTCTCTGTTCTCAGTCTTGAGAGCTGTAATTTGACAGCATGCAATTATTTCTCTTTAATAATGATATCGTAATAAATGAATACGCTCAAGTGATGTTTATTAATGAAGGCATAGAAGTGGGAGCAGAGAGTTGTTTGATTATCAGAGGCTTTAATGTTTACTTAAATCTCCTTGCAAAAATGCAATGGCAAGGAATGAGCCAACAAGCTTTTTTTAGAGCACATCCCATCGCTCTTTATTTGATACATATGTATGCAAATGCAACGTCTCAATAACGATTCTGTACGTACTGCAGATCAAACATGGGGCATTTACTTTAGGGTTTTGTGCAAATATGACTTACATTGCTCTTGTCTCTCTTTCAACTCTGCTACACCATGTCTATTTTAGCGCTCCTGCCACAAATCCAGATGGCTGCAGATGTGCAGCTGGCAACACTATGTTGTCTGACCCTGTTTAGGAGTTTATACAATGCAATGCTTGAATTAAGAGGAAGTCCCAAGTGCCCTCATTAGCACAGCAGCCAATGGGCTGAAACAGAAGCAGCAAGAGTGGGAAATTTCAGCAAAAAATTCCTAGTACAGGAAATGCCTACAAAACAGAGGGGAGATTGTATACTTTGCTGTGAAGACAGCAGAGCATAAAAACGGCTCTTTTAGGCAGGCTATGGTACTCTGAAAACTAATTGCAAAGTCTGTAAGCCAAAAAAAATCCCAGCTACTATTCTCCAACATGTGCCTCTATTTCCTTCCACTCATATAATCACGCATGTTGGTTTCCTCAGCAAAGCTCACCTTCTTTGCACAGAACTACACAATAAGCTAACAAGTTGCTGTCTTTATCAAACAATTTCAAAAAAAGCTCAACTGGTGAGAGACATGTTTGAAGGATGAATTAATCTATTTCACATCTATTTCACGAAGTTCTGACACTGTCTTTGTGGTAGACTTTATAGGACTTGGCATTTGGTCTTCTCTGTGAAGACAATATATGAGTATTTGACAAAGTATATAATTGTTACATAAATATATTTATATATATTCTGCTTTTAATCAGGGTTGAATGTAATTTTTCATTACTTGAGCAATTTAAGCTCAAAGTATGCTGCGTTGAAAGGTGATTTTACACTCTCTGCAATATGCTAACCTTCTTGGGTTAGCATATCCTGATACTCTTAGCTATTCCGCTGTGGTGAACTAATTTCTTCAGGCTTCTTTTCCACTGTTTTTGACATTCAAGGTTAAAAAGTATGTGAATTCAATTATAAAATAAATCAACCCTCTAAACCTGGCTGTTTCTGGCTGCACATTTTACATACACATGTAGTAAACATATCAAAGATTTGAGTTTGTTTTTGTCATTGTTGTTTGTTTTTCTTAATGATGTTTTTTTGATCTCTCTTTTTTTTTTTTTTTTTTTTTTTTTTTTTTTTTTTTTTT